>NC_054399.1:2957047-3282956 GCF_017976425.1 Toxotes jaculatrix
GTTTTTTTCCGATGTTTCTCACACAGTGTTTGTCCTGATGTTCAGCTGGGGGGTATCAAAATAATTTTGGTATAACTGGTTTGAGGAAATGTACAAATTGTGTGTCTAATTGCATAGGTATTCACAGAATACATACAGTTAATACAATATATTTGTCTATTTCACAAGATATTGATAAAAAAATCAATTTCAGACAGTTTTTGTCAGCAGAACAGCAAAGATTAAACGTTATTATACTCTATGAGGGCTGAAGGAAGGGAGTCAGTTATATGGCTTATAACAAAATATGTTTAAGCCTGTTTTTCTGAAAATGTTTTGCCTATAATTTCTGGCCATAAATCATATTTTTCTAAAAAAAAAAAAGCAGAAGCTAAATATCCTTGTTCCCTGATTCTAACTATTTGTTTCATTAAGCAGTTTTTCTTTTTTAGAAATATTGTGCATATAAAATATTTTTGAAAACAGGTAAATGTTTTATTTAAAGTATCCACAGAAAAAAAGAATAGGAAACAGCTAAAAAAAAAAAAAAACCAGCCACAAACAGTTAATTTATTTTATTCTTTTTACCAAATGAACCTCATGGCTGCTCCTGCCCTCACCACATCTCATATATATTATAACTCTGGTCGATTTCTTTTCTCTGTAAACTAGCAAAATAATTTCATACCTTTTAACACTTCGTTCTACGTGGAGCCCTGTGATGAGCGGTCATCATGAGGACTTCCATCTGAGTTCTCTGTCTCACCCTCAGAAATGGCCTGCATGGGTGCTGAGTACAATCGGCTGCGCATGCCGTAGCGGCTGCTGTTGGCGGGCGGGGGGATCCTGGAGCGGCCCTGCCTGGAAGCAGCAGACGTGGGGAAGGATTTCGGGGAGAAGCCCTCAGCGTTGGCTCTGGGGTAGGGGCTGGAGAGCTGATCTGGTCCTGAATTGTGCTGCTGCTGTTGCACGGGGGAGGCAGGCTCCTCGGGCTGTCTGGGCAACTCCGTCACAGAATCTCCAGGAGATTTAGGAGCGATTGGGCTCTTGAGGATCTCTGTAGCCGACATGCGGTAGCTAGAGTCCGAGCGGCTGCCCTTTTTAAGCAGCAGCAGTTTGAACTCCTCGTTGGAGGTGCTGGACTTCTTGGCGTTCCTGTAGATGGGCCCAGGGACTCTCTGCAGGCCCGGTGGGGTCACAGCGGGGGAGGGCGACGCCAGTGAGATGGGGGAGCTCACAGTGCTGCCGGTGGCGCTGACCGCGCTGCTGGGTGGCGTGTTCCCTGATGCAGCACCGAGGCGGCTCCTCACACCTAACTCAGCGGAGTCCTTCCTACCCAACACTTTCCTTTTGGATCTGAGAATGAAGAAATGCACTTAAAGAATCTGTGTAAACACACACAGCACAAACACAAACACAAACAACGTGCCGTGCCACAGACTGTGAATAATACCTGTGAATCATCGCAAACAGATCCTCAGTGGTGCGAGTTTTGGTGGGAGACAGAAACACACTGTCGTCCTCTGGCCTTGGCTCGTCACTCAGCGGGGACACTGCACTGTCACTGGGTGTAGAGTCTGTTGACACAGATCAGTCAGCCTCTGGGTGCAGTGCATATACAGTATATTCTACACAAACCCTTTTTTCAGCATCCCTTATAAAGAAGCAGAAGTCAGCAGGCTGGGTAAGAACTCAAACAGGGTTCCCCAGCCTGTTTCACACCAGGGTCAGTACATCCACCCCAGTCAATCAGCCTCTATCAATGTCAAAATTCATTACATATATAACATGCATAAGGGTAATAAAATACCTTTGCTGAAGTAATCCTCTGTCTCCGCTGTGGACTCGTCCTTGCCGTCCTGAGAGGCACTTTCGGCTGAAACACCTGATGACTCGTACTCCTCTTCTCCGCAGCCGTCGTTACCAGTTGGACTCTCTTGCGGCGACTCTGATTGACCGTCAGTAGCAGGCACTTTATCAAGACTGTTGGATCTGTTGGGTGAGCTGTGCAGAACAGAGGGAGCAGAACCCATTGGTTCCTCAGGGGGCTCAGTTCTGTGCTGCTGTAATGGCTGTGACTGCGAGCTGCAGTCTCCAGAGCAGACGGGTGTTTCTACTGACTCTCTGCACGTCTCTCCCTCCTCACTTGTGGACGTCTCATGGATGTCCACCGACGGCTCTGACTGCAGTCTGCATGCTGCCATACTCTCTAAAGGAGCCTCTCTGTCCTGCTTGTTCCTCGTCTCGCTCTGACAAGCTGCTTCTCCACACGCGAGCTCTTCATTTGAGGTAAACACTGATTCAAACATCTCTGAGGATGTGTGATGATGATGATGATGATGAGAGTTGTATAACAGTGGACTGTTAAGCTCTAATGATTTACTACTTGAAAGTGTGCTTTTTAAGTTCACGGTGGGACATTTCAGTTTGGAAGCTGTTCTGTCCTCGTGACTTCCCTCGGTTTCCTTACTGACGGACCGGAGCTGTACGGAGTGCAGCACTGTGGGTGTGATGGACATGGAGTGAGCATTAAACACCTCTGAGTTAGTGGGTGCTGCAGCTTTGGCTGACCCTGCAGCTTTTTGTTTGTTTTGGTGAAGGGTCTGAATCTGGGTCCTGTAAGCTGAGGGTTTGTTGACAGTGTGAAGGGCACTTAAGTCGAGGTGGGAGGGAGGGATTATGGGCAGCTCCAGGTCTCTCTTCGAGGTGGCTCCATCCCTGCCGGACAGGGACTGAAGCGTCAGCGAGGAAAGAGACGACTTCCTCTCTGGGACTTTGGGCTTCCTCTTGCCGCTGGATGGTGACAGAGGCCCAGGAAAGAAGGTGGTGGGGAATGATGAGGTGGGGGTTTCTGACTGACTGGAGTAGCCACTGGATGGGCTGGCCAGGGCTGCCAGCTTCTCCGGAGAAGTTAGCTTAAACTCACCCTCCACTGACGGAAGCGATGGAGTGGTGGCTCTGGAGCCAGACTGGGAAGTCTGGGACTCCGAGCTTTCCTGCGACTTGATGCATTCGATAACAGTCGTACCTGTAGCTGTGCTGGAGTTCGACAAAGATCGGTAAGGATCGCTGGATTTTAAATCATTCAGCAGCCACAGGTCTGCGTAGTCCGACTGTACAACCCCCTCATCCTTAAATGAATGTGCATCTGTGGAGCTAAAAACACCTAGGTCAGGTAGATCGGCTGAGCCCTCCACCCCCCAGACCACAAGTGGCTCTCTGGAGAGTGAAGAGTTTTCTAAACGACCTGGAGAGCCAGGCAAAGCCAGCTGCAGGTTCCTCTCCTTGGAAGACAGTGGAAGTTGCTGCCCACACGTAATCTTTGGTTCTTTCTTGTCAGGGATGTTCCCCTCGCTGCATATTTTCCTTAAGGATGAGCTCCTCTTCGGCGGAGACGGCTTCACCTTTGGTTTTCTTAAAGAGAGGCAGCGTCTCCTCAGGGTCATGTGACCACTAAAGTCAGACAGGCCACAGTCAGAGCCAGAGGCTGCATAGTTGTAAGTGAAGCTTTTGCTGCCTTTCAGACCACAGTCAAAGTGCATGGAGGTGTAGTACCCTTCAGTGTCTACAGAGTAGTGTGAGACGGTGTCTGCCTTCTCCGACGGCGGTTTGTCAGAGTAGCTGCTCTCACAGGTGGCCATGCTGGTGAAGCTCGGGCAGCCCAGGCTGCTCTCGGCTTCTCTGCTCGGCTCAGGGCTGAAGTCCTGTGGGCGTGGGGGCTCAGGGTGGTGATAACTCCACTCCCGCTCAATGGGAGTGCTGACCCCTACTTCCTCTAATATGTCCATAGCTGTGGAGGAGAAGGAGCCTGCCCTCTGGGTCCTGAGGCCCTGGTAGTGGTCCAGCATGAATCCGGTGTGGTCATCGTTGGCGTGAATGGTAGCGTTTAGGGAGAGCTCAGAGTCACAGTGTGAGGAGCCGGTCAGCGGGGGAGAGGCGGCAGGGGGAATTGTTTCCGAGGTCTGTGAGGGGCAGGTGGAGCTACTCCCACTCCAGTTGCCGCTGGAAGACTGGTGGTCCTCCTTATGGTCCATCTGGCCTCCCAGCACCCCTGCAGCTGAAACGGAGTGGACAGGGCTACTGAAGGTGTCTGAACTGGATGAGATCTCACAGCTGCCCATGTCGGCCTTCCTGGGCAGCTGGGATCTGGTCCTCTCCATCCAGCTGCGCTCCGGACTCTCAGAGAGCTGCTTATACTTCAGGCCCAACTGGTGTTCAGACATGGCCTGGTCATCTGTGCTCTCTTCTTCATCCTTCAGAATCAACTCCCCGGGTCCAGACAGGAAGTGGTCAGTGCCGAAGGGGGAAAGCTCCTCCTCATCATCGCTGTCATTATGCCCGTCGTTCATCATCCGGCTCCCGTCTCGGGGCAGACTCCTGGAGCGCAGACGTGCACCCACCGAGGCAGTGAACATGGCGTCAGAGCTGTCCGGCAGTGAGGAGATGTTGCCTGCAGAGTGAGAGAGGGAGACGGAGACTCCCTGGACTCTCTGGGCCCTGATCCTCCTCCGAGATGGTGCTCCTGAGATCAGAAAGTCTTCTGTCTGGCAACCTGAGTCTCTGGTGCTGAGATGGCTGGCCAGCTCCTCGTTGGAGGGCGTGATATCTGGACTGGCATGAACTATCACTGTCCGCTCTCTGGAACCTGGAGAGTCATCCGAGTCTGGGAGAAGAAAGGGTACAAGAATGCGAGGCATTAGAAAATGGAATTAAACTAAAAAACTGAGATCAGACGATGATGAACACTTTATTAATTTTTATGCACAAAAATCCTTAGTTTTATAAGGTTTAAGGCACTCGTCATTAATCATTCCCTACACCTCTCTGCTCATTTCCTGTCATCGCTGTGCTGTTGACTGTCTAATAAAAGCATGACATTCCCCAAAATACCTTGAAAACAGAACAAAGCAACACTAAAAATATGCCTCCAATCACAAGGTGATGTCTGTCATATTTATGTTAATATATTATATAGCTGATCTCTTAGGTTACTCATGTCGGATATATTTTAACACATAATGGCTTTGAATTACTTTGTAAAGCACATTTGTTTTCCCAGTGACAGAATGTCATAACATATGATTTAGACTTAATACTAAGCCATGTTTCTCAAAGTGAAATCAAAGATTATGTCAGAAATTACAGTAAATAATATAAACATTACCTTTATTACAGCAGCAGCTTAAATTCACCTTCAGATATCAGGTGTGTTTGTGACTGACAGGCAGAATCAGATTAAGCAACATACCTAAATCCTGCTGCACCTGTCTGGGAACGCCAGCGACAGTCCTCCGTCTCCTCAGCTTCCTCCTCCTCTGAAGCACAGACTGCGAGTGAACGAGCGAGCAGCGCACACTAGCATCTCTGTCAAAGCCGACCCCTGCAACGGAGACGGGACATGTGAGGAATCTTTGTTTAGTGGCAACTGCAGCGATTCCTTCTTTAACTCTGACGCTGTGAGAGTTAAAGAGAAATGTGTTTCAATCAGCTGAACTAAATTAAACATTCTACTAAAATAGCAGTCAGCAGTGGAGGACAACTACCTGATGGAGCTCAAAGCCACAGTAAAACAAACTCCCTGTCTGAATATGGAGTTACTGACTTCTTGGTCTAACTTGTCAGACTAGGAAAAGTAAAGAAATCAAAAGAATGTAGTTGACCCTTATCAAACACATGAAAAAAAAAACAGTCACAAGACATAAACAATAAAGTCAACATGTTGATGCTTTTACAAACCAAAGGGAAAATCCTGCTGTGACGGTTTCTGTCTCTGGTTTCTTTTTGTGTTTCCTCTTTGTTTTCCTGCCTCTCCCTCACCATACATTATGACTATCATGTGATAGCAGGTCAGGCTTTTCAGCACCATAGCAATTACTGGACTTTGCTTACAATGTGCATTTTTTTGTCCTCAACTGTCTCTGACTCAGCCAGTGTTGGCGTATAACTCTCCCTTTGAGTCAATGTGAGCAAATAACATCGGGCAGGCCTTTTCAACAATCTGGACAGAACTAATTAGCATTCATGTCACAGCAACCTGCCTCTTTGCAACAGCAGGCACAAAGCACAAAAGCACGAGAATGAAAGTTAACAGGGCCCAAAGCATGACTTGCACATTGACACTGATTTTCAGTAGACAAATTAATGCCTCTGATAATGATGACATTTAACAATTAACTAATTTTTTTTTTTGTATTGCAACAGGTGTTGTAACATAACAACTGTTGATGTTAATTAGCAGTGCTAACACGGTGCTAACAGAAAGTGTGCAGAAATCTGTTGAACACTGGCATATACTGTACACTGAACAACAGTACGTGTTACAGTATGTTTGGCAAATGTGGCTTTTTTCTAAAAGATACACGAGAAGATCAAAACCATTCTGTGTCTGTTAAATATGACTAGCTAGGAAAACGTTAGCTTACCTTAGCATAAAGACATGAAATGATGGGGGGCGGGCACCTAGCCTAGCTCTGTCAAATATAATGTGTTAGTTAATGGGTTTTAGAGTTAGGTAGGGGGCTGGGCACTATGACTGGAATCAGTATCACAATTTTAAAGGTATAGTTCATTGGGAAATATGCTTATTCGTTTCTTGCTAATAGTTAGACCAGAAGATTGATACCACTCATGGCTGTATGCTGACCATTGAACTAGAGTCAGGAGATGATTAGCTTAACTTAGCTTAGCATAAAAAGCAAAAAAGCTAGCATTGCTGATGGAGAACATGTACACAACACATTCAGAAACACATTCAGAAAACATTAAGTGCTTCAAGTTTACCGGTCACATTAATGGGGATGACACATGAGGTGATGACTTGGGAACTGCTTTTCATTCTTTCCTCTGGGGTTGGCAGCGGCAAGGCTTTAGACCAGTTAGTCTGCTTGTCCAGGGTGGAGGGGATGTTAGGGATGGGAAACTTAGACCGGTGACCTAGAGCCACCCCGTCAGTGTCAGGGTCAGGGGGCGCAGCCTGCAACAGATGGATATTTGCATGGTTAGGGTGTTGAGGTTAGGTGGCATTACATGGGAAATGGCACAGCAGAGTTAAAAAAGAAAAAAAAAGAGAGATAAAACTCAGCTTCAGAGAGCGAAATGTGTAGAGTACAGTGATTAAAATCAGGGACTGCACTGGTGCTGTCAAAAACTGTTTATCTGGGAAAGAGCTAATGGCTAGAAGAAGAGATTAGTTTCTTATTAATCTGCAGCAAAGACTGCTTACTGTCTGAGCAGAGGTAAATCAATAAACAGGCCCTTCCAGCAGCTGAGTTTCATGTTGGAGAGTGTTGGAGTGCAGAGAAAACTCATTAAAGTAATGGAAATACAAAACATGCTTTAGTGAGAGAGAATGGAAAGAATCAGAGAATCTAATCAGTAGGTTTCATGCAAAATTTCTACGTAGGAAAAGTTCTGAATTACAACATGTTCAAATCAGAAAATATTGTTATACCTGAAAAAAAAAAAAGAACAGCACTGACTACCTGACTGTATCCAAGACTGCAAATATGTCAGACCAGTCAGAGGTTTGGAACACACTGTGAAGCATATGTTAAATCCTAAGTCTAAGTCTCCTTCACACAACAACCGCAGCACAGGACAGAAATGTGACAAACGGTGTAAACAGTCATTTTCAGTCCTAACGTGCCACTTTGGAAACTCTTAGCTCATGCTCTGACAATCTGTGGCACCTATGCGAGTCTCCTGCATAATAATGAGTCTCTGGAAACATTAGAGAGGAAATACTTCACAGCAGCATTCCTCCGAGTTTCAGTATCAATCACCGCACAGTCCTCCCCTCAGACTACCCCACAACTCCACATCCTTTTTCCATGGGCCTCCTCGGACTCTCATACTTGAATACAGTAGATCCCCTATAACTTGTACCTCCATGCTAAATGAATTAAGTCTATTAAATTCTTACCTTGAGATTCCTACAGAGAGGCACATGTGAAACTGGGACTGATTCTCAGGCTCAACTGGTTCCCACCTCCACAACTCGACAACCTCCCACCCCCATTTAAAGCCAGCTCTCAAGCCTTTGTGCTCTCTGTTCCCAGCAGACCAATGAGACCCTGACAAAACCCCGGCCACAAAAGAAAACCGTTTCCTTGGAAACTTCTCCCAAGTAGTAGTAGAAAAAAAAAAGAAGAAATCAAAGGGAGACCATTTACAGCTTATTTGTTTCAAAAACAGAAAGGCGGTTTTAGGAGGAAGGATGAGCGAGACGAAAGAGTGAAGGAAAGAGACGGTGACGGACAGGGAAGAAGAGTGGACACACACTGGGTGAGAGGGGGAAAAAAAGGAGTGGCAGTGTTTGGTGTTTGCCCCTGTCCACGGGCTCGTTTCTTTCTCACAGTGGGCATCAAAGACGATATATTTGGTGAGCGCAGAGAGAGAAACATGAGGCTGTCAGCTCTTTCGGGGATGGGTGTACTGGGGAAACCGCAGCACAGAGGAATCATGGGTAATCACAGGCGCAAGCTTCGAGAAGTCGACCCTATCATTAGAGAAACCCAGGCTGCTGGGCGGCTGTGACTGTGGCCCTCACATACACATTCCTCACATACTGCAAGCTCAAAGCCCGGCCCCTCACATGAACCCCAACAACAACCGTCTCAGGCGTAAATGTATGATGTGTCGCCGTCGATGAAACTTTAAAGTGGTGCTCTTGTTGTGTTTCACAGCAAACTATTTCCCCATTTTACTAACTGGGTGGAGCAGGACACTACCACTGCCAGAGAAAACTGTATTCAGTAGGCATGCATTAAAAAAAGGATTTGTTATGTAAATTAGAAGGAGTCAGACAAACAAGAACAGGTAAGGAGTTGTGAAATACAGTGTTAGAAGGAGAACGTAGGAACCAGGGAGGGAGGGAGGGAGGAAGGAAGGGACCAATACCTTTCTGCTCCAGGGAGAGAAGCGGCAACATTCGGTAGGGGAGGAGGAGCGGGTGGATTCAAACTGAATTACAGGGCGAAAACAAACAAAAAAAAAAGAAGGACAACAAAAACACATGACAGGAATGAACATGGAGGTATTCGACATGAACAAATACATCAACAAAACAGACAACAATGCATGGGTAAACCTGGCGAGGAAGAGAATGTAAACTGAAATTATTTTTGAGGCAGGGCAGGTTGATGGCTTTGGGAAAAAAAAAAACTTTCTTTAGAGACTGAAGCTACATTTAGCTTTAGGTGATGAAAAGTGAATATAACTTCAAGTTTAAACAACCTGCTGTGCACAGGCAACATGAAACACACTCCAAACACAGTCCACCTTTACCTGTGTTTGTGTCAACTGTGCTGCTGCGTCTCTAAAATGTCTCTCTGGCTGCTTGTGGGGAAGAAACGTGAATTTACCTTCTGAAGTACATCAAACATCTCTGCATAACAGTAAATGCATGTAGCATTTAAAAAAATATTCAAGATGCTCAATACTTAATGCAGTGAATCCAAGTACACAGTTGAAACAGAAACAGAATCAAAGGAGAAACTGTGTAAAATGTTGTTATATAGTTTAATAATAATTTAATATGGCCACAAAAAGAAGATTCACTTTGACCTTTGATCTTCTGCTGTATTCACTGGCTCCCTGACTTCCTAAAAATCAGATTAAAATGTACAAATCAAGTAGAAAAGCTGTTAGGATCAGATGTTAGTGTCCTCACCGTCGTCAGATTTGTGCTCCCCTGTCCTTGTCTCTGGATGACGTGAGGGGAGGGGTACATGGGCATCGGGGGCACGGCCGAGATCGAGATGGTAACCCTCCGCTCCCTGCTGCCCGATCCTCTCTTCTGATGACCTACAACAAACAAGTCACGTAAAACACTGAGGACATGCTGTGTGCGACTTCCCTATATCCACACACACACATAACATAAATTGAAACAGGTCCAGTGTCTCCGTAAAGGTCCACATTTTTCTGAAACAATATCCCCATAGACAGGAGAAACAATTAAAGCAACCAATAACTTTCAGTGTTTAAATGAGTATGTCGGTTTAGACTTAAGACAAACTACTTTCCTTTAACCTCAGATTTAGACAAACAAGGAAACCCAGGGCAGAAATGAAATGGGTGGAGACATTATAATACAAAGCCATTAGTACAACGGGCCTGCAATAAATATTGCATTTGTCAAGCTTTTAATGTGAAGTCATTAAGTCAGAGAGGCAGTGAATTAATTTTATTGTCTGTGTAGTTAGCAGTGGCACATTTTCACACAACGCACTCAACAACAACCACACAAACTATCACCGGAGTAATTACCAAACATGATTGACTGCAGCTGTACTGGTCTGCACAGGTGTGTTTATATTATTCACCACCGCAGCAAAAGAACATTTACCATATATGACGTCTAATGCCTCGAGTCACACTCCTCTGACAACCAGGCTGCGGTTTCAAAATACACCCACTAGAGGGCAGAACGGCACCAGTGACAGAACATACAACAACACGCAGACCTTTTTTGTGGAAATGTATCCCAGAAGTGTCTTATTATATGATGTAAGACACAAAGTAAATAGTAAAAAATGTTTAAATGTGTAGTGTTGTAGTTAAATGACATTAAAAATAAAAACACAGAGGTGCATGAATTGGGGATGACAGAGTAAAACAGCTGCTCGTCCGTGTTGTGGTCAGAGGGTCTGAGTGGTGCTGAGGGCCTCACCTTGGTGCAGGGCCCACAGGCTGAGGTTGGCTTGCCTGTGGAGCTCTTCTACACATGCTGGCCGCGTGGCAGGGTGGAAAACGTTCCTCTGCTGGTGCCAGGGAGCTTGGTAATGTTTCGTCAGCTTACTCTCCACATCCAGGTTCGACACCGCTGCCAGAGAGAGAGAGAGAGAGAGAGAGAGAGAGAGAGAGAGAGAGAGAGAGAGAGAGAGAGAGAGAGAGAGAGAGAGAGAGAGAGAGAGAGAGACGGAGCTGGTCAGACAACAAATAAATCCTGCTGACGTGAAACAGATAAACACTGAAAATCTATAACATGCCAGTGTAATGCAATTACCCAGCTTCTGTTCCGGGAGAACAGTCACAAACTCAGCTCACATTACCACTTCAAGAACTTTCCTTTCTTGATAACCAAGGTATGGCACATGTTAGCAGATCTACTGCAAACACTGTGTGTGACAAGACTTCTAATGGAAAAGCAACTGGCTTTTGTCACATGGGGCAGCCTGCTGAGCTCCTGGTAAGACAATCTTTAAATTTCCACATTGCCGCAATTTGCCATATTTGCGGTAATATACCAGTTAACCTCATTAAGGTGAAGTCCGCAGACGTGTGTAACTAATGAGCTTTCCATTTCTGCGACTGCACGGTGCCACGGCAGCAGCTGAAGGCTCAGGTATAAAGCACTGACTCTTATTAGAAGCTGCACCCTGAGAAAGAAGAGCGAGATAATCAGGTCCAGTGTTAGCAGGACAATAGCCTGTTTACTAATGCAATGCTGCTACCTGCAGCTAAACAATAGGCATTAATGTAACCTGATACGGTGACTTCCATCCTCTAAACACTGACCAGCGCCTGAACTAATGTCACTGCTCCCCCTCACACCTCCTCAGCTTACAGAGATGGAGACGCTCAGCTCTCAAATTACACATAATGCACACAGAGGCTGAGAGGGAAAGTTTGAGTTTAAAAGGAGCCGTTTAGTATTTATGCTGTTGCCGGTTTGGGGCGTTGACAGCTTGAAATGAAAGCATGAGTGATTTATACAGTAATGATAGAGTATGTATGCGCAATAAATAATCTTAACATTAAAGAATGCTCATTAATGCTCGTGTTGACACACGGAACACCTCCCCCTCCCCTAAAACAACAACAAAACACTTTCTCTTCACAACAGCCGTCAGATAATAAACTGTACGAACAACGATTCAGTCAGACACAGGTGTGAGATCACATCTTACACATCTGTAGGAGAATCTCAGGAATATCCTGAGGAGTAACACACATCTGCCAGTCCTCTCCTACCTGGCCGACATTTCTGAACTTGTCTTTGACCTGGAAGCTTCTCTGAAACACACTCTGACCTCCACGTCCGCTGAGAGGCAGCTTTGGCTGAGCACGCTCCATGTTTACTCTGTAGTCCAGCCAGAAGCTAATTTTAGTCTCTTTCACTCAAAGACGAAGCAGTTCAACTCACAATCACAGCTACCAAAGGTCAGCATCGCACTGAATCTCAGGGCTGTTACATATGCTATGTGATTTTCTAGCAGCGTGACTTCTGCGAAGTCTCTGACAGGTCCTTTCCAAGAAACATGGGGGCATGCATGAGGTCCCCAGGAGAGGCAGTGTGTTTATAGAGACATCTTGACATTTTCCATAAAACTCCCCAGAGTGATCTAAAAGCCGTCTGCTGTGACCCTGTCGACCTGAAAACAAGCTCTGTGCAGTGTCTTCTCCTCAGCTGTAGATGCTGGAGGTGAACTCATCCAGGAGCAGACTAACATTTGGGAAGCGGCGCTGCTTCTCTTGATGGGGAACTTCTGAACTGAACTGCATTTAAGAGACCGATGAGCAGTTTGAGCCTGCTACGTCATTAGCACACACGAGAGGTGGTTTCAGTCTTCTTAGCAAAAACACAACTCAACAAAACACCCACAATATTTCAAACAACACGGCAAACCATGATGCATGATGTGGTGAAATCTTAGAGAGTAACTGGTGATGTGTTGGGGAGATGTGAGCCCTCCGACGCTGTTTGTCAGCCTCTCTCCTCCCTGCCTCCCTGCTGAGATATGACCCTGCTGGCCCTGCTGTGACACCCTCAAGGTCTCCAGCACACTGAAAAACCCATTTGACAACAACAACAACAACTAGGACACAGTCTGTGCTCTCTATGCCCGACTCCATTCAACTTTTGCCTGTTTTTATCTTCCCCTGGCTAAAAAACACATCAGTACTTCCTTTCACCTTGCTCAGTGAAACCTCTGACTTTTAGTTAAGTGAGTCCGTGCTTGTACAACAAAGCATTAGTGCGCGAGGGGCCTTTAAAGATGTTTTCACAGTGACAGAAGTCCATATGGGGAAACCCTTTAAAGGGAGAGGGGTGGTCAGCTGTTACCCCAAACGAGGCCAAAGAAAACACATCAGGCCTCAGTCATCTCATTGACCTCTCGGCAGCTTTCTCTTTCTTTCACAGCCAGGCTGAGTGATCTTCAGCGTGGCCGCACTGAGAACAAATGAGCCACATGGCCTCGGGTGAGAAGGAAAACAAGACTTTTTTGGAGAAACTTCAGGGCAGTCTGACGCTTTTCTTTTGAGTTGCAAACAGGGAAGTCTCTATTCTCCTTCTTCCTTACTTATTTTCACAATGAATCATCCTGTGAACTTTCCTGCTGAGGTGAAATCACCCTGACACAGCCTATCAATCTCTCCTCCTCCTCCTCCTCCTCATCTGCAGCAGGATCATCCCCCCAACAACCTCACCACTATCAGCCCTGCCAGCAGCCCTGCAGGCCAGGGGAAGGGGGGGATGTAAGCCTGCATCCTCAGACTGCCTCTGCCTTGTAATTTACTCAGCATTGGCCCAGACAAGAGCCAAGCCAAACCCCCTCACACCTACACTCACACTCTCGCACACCTACAATTTGCCAGTGGCCTGGGAAAACACAGCCACAGATGCCAGTTATTAGGTCAAACTTAGGTAAGAAAAAACTTTTTTTCCTGGATTTCACGCAGACAGATGAACTTACACAGTGCAGAGTCAACTATGTGTACAACCTGACCTGACTCTGATCAAAGAAACTAAGTGGGAACAAAAGTCTGAAGCTTTGGCTCAATACTGAAGAGAGAGAGCACAGCAACAACAGGGTGTCATAGCAGTTCGGTTTTATTCACGCTCTGTGAGACAGGTTAAACTAAGCAAGCAAAAACATTCAAGCAAATGCCTCCAACACCAGCCGAGGAGCCGAACTCTTTCATCTCATCGTCTCTTACATCTTGTGACAACGCTCAAACAAAGCGCTGGCATGTTTCTCTAACCGCTGAAGCAGCTCGTTCTGCATGCACAGCAAAAAAAAAAAAAAAAAGAAGAAGGACGTACATGCAGCTCAATTAAAGCCCCAGTAAATTATACAGTACCTTGGGATGTGAATGTGAGACAGCATCCTAGAGCCATGACAGAGCGGTGTGGTTTTAACTCTGAGACATTAAATCAGTCAGTGTCTCTCCCTCGTTCACCTCAACTGTCTCTACATGTCCCTCATGTCTTTACAGCGACGTCCCTCAGTTCCACTGCCACACTGACCTACGGCTCCACCGGAACATCTGCTCACACTCCTCCCCCACGTCCCCCCTTCCCCACCCAGTGCTGGGTACAGATGGTGCAGCCAGGCCCTGACTTGGGCTAAACTAATCTGTTTATGGTCTGCTACAGGAGAGTCTGAGTGTTAATCCAAACCGCTGAAACAACACTGACCGCTTAACCCACAATGGAGGATCACGGAGGGTGTAGAGGAATGCCGAAGGATGAGCAGGACAGAGGATACTCGTCTCATTTCCTCAAATATTATGTCATTCAAGTACCAATGTGTCATTGTGATTCAGTCTTTGGGTCAAGAATTCATGTGCTCTGAACAACATAACAATACAAATCCAGTATTGTGCTGTACACGAAATAAGACGAGGTTGTAAACAAAACAGCCTGCGTCACTCAAATCATTCAACAATGACACTGAGAACAAACATCTGCAGCATCGTTTTCAGATGAGGAGCCTCATGCATTTCATTAGCAGCACAACAGCAAACGACAGAATGAATGCTACTCACCTGACTCAAGCAACAAACGGCGTGAACACAGACACTAATCACATTTCAGAGAGGACTATTAGTCAGTAGTCACTGATGAAAGCCTGGCCCCCGAACAAACAATGCTGCTGTTCCGCTGAGTGCTGGCTGCTGGAGAAAGTCTCTCTGAGGTCTGATTAGTAAAACACAAAGAGGAGAGTCCCAGTGCCAGTAGGCACAGAATAATACCCGTCTCCCCGGTAATCCTCTCTGAGCCCACATCCTCCCAGCTGATCACTGCTGCTGCTGACCCACTACAGCAGGTGGAGCACAAGATTGTTTATATTCAGTAAGGAGACAACGCTAAAGCTTGAAGCCCCGCTGAGATGTTCCACCGAAGGAAAGAAAACCGAAAGGAATCTGCACGACAGCTAGGTCCGGGATGCAAGTGGCTGAAATGTCGAAATGATAATGATAACGTCGACGAGCAAGCACATGTGTAACCAGTGAAAACAGTTGTACAATGTGTTCTGTGGGTCTGAGGAGAGCTTTCTACAGTCTGGAAATATGATAGTATTGTGTAATGAATTGTGGGAAGTACAGGATGAATGTGTGATGAATACATGGTGCTAAAAGTCAGGAAAGTCTTGACATCCGCAGCTTTTCAGTCCCCAACCAACTTATATTCAATCTGCAATCATGTAAAATGTTGTAGAAAAACATTTGAGAAGCAAGACCCAACAAATATTTGGCATTTTGTAGTGAAAGACTTAATCAATAATAACTGTTGCTTAATTATTATGTAGAAAAAAACAAAAACAAAAATAATGGCTAATAATTCAGAATCTTTTCTTTCTTAAAAGTCATTAAGGACAAATACTCGTCTCCGGCAATTTATTGACATTTTGAGGACAAATTAAAATGTGCTGATTGTGCTCATTTTATCAGAGTGTATCATTCATATCTTAGCATGCAAAGGCACCAGGACTCTTCCCTTCCCTTCTCTCTCTCTTCCTGCGTGTTTATCCCACCCCACCTATTTAGATGGGCTCTCCCTCACCTCACCTGGAGCTTTGATGTGGGATAGCAGGTGGGCCTCGTGACCTCTGCTTGGAATGTGATGCTGGGAACCGGGAGGCCTGTTGGGGGGGGGGGCTAAATGAGCCATTGTTGCTGCTCTCAGCTGCCTGCAGGTACCACAGCAAAGGGCTGCTAAGCTGTAATCAAACCAGTTTGCTTCCTGAAGTTCTTTACTGTCCCTCAGTCAGTTAATTACCTGGCTGAGAAATGAAAAATAGGCTTATCATGACAGCTGATTTCTATTTATAGGCTTGTAAACCGTTCTGTTTAATTAAATCTTTAGTTGGACACAGTGAAATTTAACATAAGAGTATGACATCACCAGTGGAGGAAAACTGATGCAGGTGTGTGAAACTGCTCTTGTTTAATTGCAGTGCACTAAAGTCCGCTTGTATTTCCTGACTTGAGGTCAGGACGTCAGCACGCGCTGGCAGTGCCGCGAGCCCACACACGAAAACTCGTCTGGTGGTGAAATTAAATCGTAGCTAGTGATTCAGGAGACGTTGCTCTACGCTCAGATTCTGGATCAGAGCCTGGACCGCCAAACTGTCTGTCTGCTTATGTGCTGGGAGGTACAGCAAGGGTGGAAATGAAGAAGGAGCTGATGGGGAAATCCCATCAGATATCAGACTTTCCATTGTAAAAAAAAACAAACACAACATTCTGCTGATGGCAAATAATGAGATACAAGGGCTCCGTGTTACCCTATAGAGAGCGACTACAGTATCTGAAACAACATGGTAATGCACCAACACAGTGGGCTCCATATAAATAGTTTGGGTAGACAGAAAATATATTTCAGCAACAGGAAAATAATCTCAAACCCACATCACTTAAAACTTGAACCTCAAAGCTTCCCGCTTGTGACACGCTCCCCAACACAGCTATAAAATTTCTGATGTTTATTCATTTCCTAAACACACACACACACAGTGCTTAAACCGCTCTGACGAAGAATTATTTTGGATAATATCTGAAACCACGCTGCTGCACATTGGACATTTCCTGACACTGAAATCCTCCCGAAGATCACCCAGCGTTCAGAGCCGTAGAAGAGAAGTGGTGTACGACCGAGGCCTGTTTTCTCAGCTGCTTCATATTACCACTACAAAGTCCAACAGCAGGCTGCGGTGACTTTGAAATACTTTCCATTTTGAAACCTCCAGAGTGGTACATATCGCAGGGCAGGCTGGATGCCAACAAGAAGATCTCTTACTCTGAGGAGAGAGTGGGTTTTTTTTTGGGGGGGGGGGGGGGGATGTGTTACGATGCCTGACGTTTCCTTTGTAAAGATTTTACAGCATGTGGAGTGTTCATGAGAGTGTGTGGTGTGTTTTATAGCACAGTAATGAGCAGGCAATTTTGTTAGAGCGTCACAACACATTTCTGTGACACTGAACTTGGCCGTGTTTCTGAGCAAAGGACAAGAGTCCTGAGTCACTGATGTGCAGTGTGAAAGGGGCTACTCTTAGTGAGGAACCTACAAATAATTATCCCAGACCCTACATTTCCCTTTAGCTCTACAGAACAACAACAATGTTCAGTGCAACAGCTCTGATAAACCTGTCGCACGCTGCCTGCCCTGCACCAAACCATAGACAAAGTTAGCATTTAGCTAGTGAACATGCCACAGCATTTAGCAGATAAAGATCCAGATATTTTCCTGAGGAGTGAATATGAGTCTTACACATTGTGCGATGTGTCCAGAAACACAACTCCAACTTAATACTAACGTTGCTCTGCGTCTACTCTGTGTGTAAACAGGCATGTTAGCTTACACGTTCACCGTAGCAACTTTATAAGGTGATTATATGTCACCGTTGAGTTTACCGCTCGTTTCACTGCCCTCCAGTGACCAATAAAATCATTTATTGCTACTTTAACATAAAATTGAAAATTAGCACCCACACGAAGACAGTGATTAAATGTCTACAAATTCATGCATATGGACTTATTTTCACAACTAGCCAAGAGTTAGCAAAGTACTAAGGACAAAGCTAAGTACAATTCTGAAATCTGACCCTGCTGTTTAAACAGCTTTTCCTCCCACGATACATTAATTCCCAGAGCTGGTGGAGGTTACACAGGTAATAAAAAGCAGACTGAATAAATAAAAAAATGTTGCTAAAGAATTGCAGCAGTTAGTATCAGCCTCCACGCGTTCAGGGAGAACTGAGTTCTTGCAGTTATGCAATGCAATTAATCATAAGTCACAGTGAACAGCTCAAACAGGAAAAGTGGGAGTCTCCGCAGAAATTCCCAGTTTGCTGTAATTAAATCTTGATTTACACTTATCAGCCAGAGTGAAAACCATGAACTCCTCCGGAATTTACAGTAAGTAGATCTGCCCTGATTAAAAACGCAGATCTTCACCATCAACAAACCCTCTGCAAGTCCTCTCCACACAACGTGACCTTTTGTTTACCAGCATCCGCTCTTTGACTCACACTTTCTGAGTGATGAAAAGCAAAGCCACAGCATGACAAACACTGTGAATGAGAGCAACTCCCAGCCAACAGAGGCTGCATTTCACTTTTCTATGTTTCACATGCGCACTCAGCGGGGTCAGCAGGGGTCGCGGCCTGTATTCACCAACTCTTTACCTCTTGACCTCTAAACATCTCATTATTAGGTCTGTACATACAGACTGGGAGGTCAGCTCACATCAGTAAACACTGAAGTAAATCACCAGCTCATTGGCCACTCACTCACTCACTCACTCCACTTGGCCTCTTCTATTATTCTGGGTAAAGATAATGGGTTTTAAAATTCATAATGATAAAAACAATCCATCCTCTCATGTTTAAAGTTAGTTCATACAAAAAGTACAGACAACAATAACTTTCTGTTGGTGTTGTGGGCTTTTAGTGCACATACCAGTCTGGGAAAATATCCTAGGACAAGTAAGAGGCAGTCCTTTAGGGTTGTTAACGCACCGCATTTAGGAATAATAGAACAAAAAATTGTTTAAGAATAAAAAGTAACAGCCCATTCTCCTAAGCATACTTAAAATTCCCTCACCCCTTAAATCAGCCTGCAGTTCATTTTACAGCTCTGTCCTCCTGATTTGCTGCAGAGGCCTCCGGGAGGCTGCAGCACACCCTCTCATATCACATCATTTAATGGTCTTTGAGGTCACAGCTGACTCCTATTGGGCTGTAATGGCTCTCCCGCTGAGCTTGGCCCGGGTCTCTGCTTTCGCTAGACCTTTGAAGTGCTCACACACACTAATGCCCAGCCTCTGCGGAGGAGGAAGGGGTGTGTCTGGGCTGGTCCCTGCTGAAAAAAGCTCTCTGAGTTTTCCATACCCTCCAGGTACACCTGGCCTATTAGTCTCACAAATGAAAATGTGTGTCCTTTGACCTCCTGCATTTGTTCAGTCTGCGCTCCCGTCTCGCAGGCACCTCGAGAAAGGCGGGAACTCTCGGTAGGAGTGTAACAAAGAGAGTGAGTTCCTGGCTTTACTGGAAGTAAGGCCAGTGTTAACCACGAGGTGGAGGATAATGAAAAACCTTGAAGTCAGAACAAGGGAAAAGTAAAGTGAGCAGCCTCTGCACGGTCAGCTCTGTCAACACGGGCCTGAGTACTTACGGGAATATGGCTGCATTTAAAAAGGTGAAACAAAAGTGTTTTCTCTGTGGCCAGACAGGATGAGTGGAATTTACCTTTCCATACGTACAAAGCCAAGGAAAACAAGAAAAGAATAGCAATGGAGATTAATCTTTCATTGGGTTCTTTCACCGCCAAACCAACACGCTTCACTGAGCTTTTTGTTCCCGTGTGTCACTATAATAAAGTGTCCATCGTGCTGCCTCTGTGCTGTGGATGTTATGTAACTTCAAAACAAAACCACATCCATGATACTGCAGCATAAGACGTGGAGATGTTTCCAATTTCACGATGACTGAATGTCTGATTAATTATTGCAATCAATCAAGAATGAGAATAAGTCAGAGTCTAGGGACAACAAGAACAACCTTGGTCTTACACTTTGACAGAGGGACAGTGCACTCACTGCACAGTGTTTGCCATCATGGACCTTTTACACAAAAAGCAGCTCCCGACAACAGAAGCACGTCCAGTGTTTTGTGCAGCTGCTCATTCATTTGCTGGTTATTCAGTGTGTGACAGGCCGAGGGGTCAGAGGGTACACGTCTGTACGGCGCTCCGGTCTCGGGTCACAGGCAGAGCTGCAGAGGTTATGGAAACAGTGAAGCGACTGATGTGCAGTGAACATACATATGTACACGCAGTACGTGTGTATATGTATGTGTACGTGTGTGCAGGTGTATGTGAACAGTGGCACATTATCACCGTCAGGAGAAACCTCACACATTTGGACAACAGCTTTGTAACCTGGCTCAAGGTACCAGAATATGCAGACTGTTATATAAGTGTCTGAGCAGCTTAATCGCAGAAAGTTTTCTCCACACAGTTTCCTGTGTAAACACTGGGCCGTGTGAGCCTCAGACTCTGGTTTCACCAGTTTACTGGCATCACTCACCGCTCACATGGAGCACAATAAGCAGAACAGACAGACTGTGAAGGGAGGGAAACACAACGAGGGGAAAAAGGAAACCCAGAACACAGACACGGGGGAAGGTGTGGTTTGGAAAGAGACAACGAGGGCAGAATGTGCGTCGGACGACTGCAATGGAAACCTCTCTTTAACTGACAGATATGGTAAGACTGAGGTCGGCTTCGTAGGCGAGTGACCTGTGTGTGTCTGCGGGAAAGTCATTAGGAGGGAGCGGCATTAGGCTGAGCTGGCAGGACCGAGCTGAGCTGAGCCGAGCCATCCCTCAAACATCTCGGCCTGATGGGATTCAGCTCGGAGAGAGAATGAACCGGAGGCCCTGGCTGGATCAACACAAACCAGCTGCTGGCAGGAAGGTTGGATATGCAGGGAGCAAACCCAGCAGCCCTTTGAGTGGAAACAATGGAGAGGATCAGGCCATACCAGTTCCTGGTGCCTTCCAACAGCAGACAGCACCAAAACACACAAGTTGTCCGTGAGGCGTTTAGGCTGGCATCATTTATGAGGAAAATCCCACAAAGAAAGTTATGTTTCATTGGTGTCAGGTTTGACATAAAGGAGGAGGAGCACTTTTTTTTTGCTGTGAGGACACGAACAAAACAGCTTCTGAAAATCAGTGCGATCCTCTCTCCTCTCTCCCAGGGCACTGTGGAAGTTTACCACATGTGCCTTTCTATTGTTAGCCTGGAATACAAATATAACACACACTGTTTAAGATGATTCGGCTTAAGTGGTGACCTGCTGTCTAACTGCCGGTGTGTGAGCGCGCCTGTTCACAGAGAGGTGTGTGTTTACTCCTCAGCACAGCAGTGTGGAAAGCATCAACAAGCTGGAGCGAATGAGCCGAGCAAATCACAGCCAGGACGTTAGCGCCACGCTGACTCCTCATTTCAACTCATGCCAGCAAGTGACAAAAAGGATGCCATTGTCTGTCTCATTTTAAACTCTGTGTCTCCATGGAAATGGGCACATATGCATGGAGACATGTGCTCAGGAGAGGGTGTGCTCTTTCACAACTCACCATACCTCAGCTGTGGAAAGAAAACTCAAGTATGACCTTGCAATGAACCATGAGTCCTGTGCAGATGTGTGTCTGAGCAGCAGTGGGAAAAACTAACTACCAAAATGTACAAAAACAAAACAAAACAAAACAGTTATTTGTTTAAATTTACAGATTGGTTCCAGATGTACTGCAAATATTAATTTAATTGATACTTACCTATTGATCATGAGCAGAAACCAGCAGGAAGTCGGGGGGGGGGGGGGGGGGGGGGGGAAGAGCATGAAAAAGAATGAAAGAAAACACACTATGAGTTGATTACAGCAGGATATCAGAAAAACATCTTGATATAATTTAATACTGGGCTTTTTTTTCAGCTCAGACGAATCTCTTGAGAGTACTGTGGCTGAAAAGTAGCAGGGTTGTTTTTCACTACATTAGAAACAACTTTGCTTTACTGCCCCTCAGAGGAAATCTTATCATCCAGCATACGTTGTGAGACTGTCCCAAACAGGAACCAAATATCTTCACCTCACTGTAATCTCTACACGCGTGTTCTCTGGGGAGTTTCTCTTGGACACGATTTTACAGATGCCAGACTCAGGCATCCGACGGGGCACAGCTCATGTGTCGGGCCGCCGCGCTCTGAATGTGGCTCTATCCCAGGGAAAGTTCACTGAGAAAGATAAAAAAAAATGGTCCGGGGTAAAAGCCCAGGAAAGAAAGCAGGCCTGACTCTTGAATAGCCTGCTGTCCCTGGAGGGCTCTCCCATGTAAGTGCTTCATGAATGGCAGGCCTGAGGACTGGATGCCAATAAGCACTAAAATCTTGGTGGTTGCTGGTTATTATGCTACGAGGGACGGGCGTCATCAAGCTGAAAGAGCAAATTTTCTTTGTGGCTATAAAGCAGCAGCTATGTCCTTTAGATGTGACATTTTGTCAAGGCTTTTTGTTTGTTTCTTTTCTAAAATTAACCACTTGTCATTGGCTTACACTGTTTTTGTCTCCTCTGAGGAGCTGTGTCTCTTGTCTTTCCTATGTCCTGACGCTGTGCTCCTGTGCCCACCACAAAATTGCAGTAGCAAGCATTTTGGTAATTATGGGTCCTGTTGTAATGTCATGATGTAAAATTAGTGGGTGCAGCCAAAGCCATGGCATCCATGACACACTTTGTTGGCATGTGGTGACAGTTTTACGCAAGTCAGAGCCCACGAGAATGCAGGCCACTCTTCTCTTATTTTACTGTGACACCTCCTGTAGAAACAGAGTATTCAGCATGTCGAGTGTTTAGTCACAAACAAGTCAAAGTCCACAGAACAGAAGGAGTGACTTCTTTTATGAACAGAAAGGCTAATTCAGGTGCTGATCCAGGTGCCTAAAGTCTAGTGGCATCAAGATGCCGCTTCCACACAGTGAGGAAACCAGTTTGTCATGACTGGGACTTTTCATTAACATAGCTTGTAGCCCCACAGACTAATATAACCTTGTTAGTTAATGTGTGCTCCTTGCTTTGGAAGTAATGCTTGGTTACTACCGCATGCTGTAAGCTAGGGCATGCTAATGCTAACAGCTTACATCAGGGCAGCGATGATGGAGGAAACTTTTGCTCTCGTATTTTTGGTTTTGAAAGGACTAAAAAAAAAAAAAAAAAAAACCTAATTTAACATGTGAACAAATCTGGATCATGACAGACCTACTGTGACTAGCTACTGCTGCCAAGCTACGAATGGACAATTGCTGTTTAGGGCACTTCTGGCCAAAAGCATGTTCCTCTTCAGCCCTCAGACCCCCCAAATACACCTGCCAGAGACTTTAGCAAAAATAATTTGGCAGTGGACAAACAAGAAAAATATACCCACAGGGTTTCAGCTCAGTCGGTTCTTTTAACGCCATGGAAAAATAAACATGAAAGACTGATGTGAATGAAAATAACTACAGATCACTGTAAACGTCGAGTTGAGTTACATAAGAAAACAGACTGTTTATCAAAGCAAACATTAAGGAACAGGCAAACGTAATTTAAAAGTGCTTTATAAAACCTACACATAGCTCACCTGACAACATCAGCGGAGGAAATTAAATACACCGCCTGTGCATACACACATCAATCATCCAACCCTGAGGCCAAATGGCAAATTAGTTTTAATTTACCACACTGCTAACCGCTTCACACAGAGTTGTTGCTTTATAACCACAGTCCACTACGTTTTAACCAATCTTTAAAAATCTGATATAACTATAAATTCACCTGGCAAAGAGTAAATGGTCATGTATTTATTTATGAATGAGTCATTTCTGGTTGTAACATGTGGACTGAGGAGTGTTTTCCTTTCCTGCACAGTTTTGGGTGTGTGCTCTCCAGCCAGTTTGGGTGGCTACGTGCACGAGACCACCGGCGCACAGCAGAGGTGGCAAAGGGAAAAGTTATCTTCACAGAGTCAAGCTGTTCCTAATGGTGTCCAAATTCCACCAGATGGCTTTTCTCTACAGACTGCAGTCAGACACAGACCACAGGACAAGTCAGACCGAGGCTACACCCGCCCTTACAAATCCCAAGATCAGACTGAGAGCAAATTTCAACTTCAGTTTGGAGAGAGCCCATTTCCACTACAGATCCACTCACAGCTCTGCGAGGTCAGCACAAATGCTGAGCTACACAATTACATTTTCCAGCAACAGCACTGAAATTCAAACTAAAACCATGCTGTGAAGCAGAGTGTGTGAGTGAAAGATAATAAATGACCCTGAGCTGTTATCACTGACTCTGCACTCTCTCAGGACTCACAGTGGAAACACTTCAGTATATTTCCTGTAATTTTACACAGAGTCTCAGTTTGACCAAAAACACAAGCAAAACAAAAAAGAAAAAAAAAACAGGCTCATTTTCAGGAAGAGCAGGGACATAATCATAACAAGCAAGTTGGGCTCTTTCCCCTAAAGCACCTGTGGGAGCAGCAGCCAAGTAATAAAAACACACAAGCCCTTAAATCTGCTCTCCATCGCTCCCAAGGTCCCACCCCCGAAGAGCAAATCAGGGCTGAAAAATACAACATCTGTTTGCTGTATGCCGTTGCCATCGGTGCCCCGGACCCCAGAGAGGGTTCTGTGAAGCTATGGAATTTAACTTCCCAACTCCTGCAAGAAGAGGAGGTTCCCCGGGTCCAGCTGAACAAACAGCTCTTGCAGCATATAGTGGTTTAGGAGGGTGTGTCTGTCAGAGAGGCAGGAGTGCGTATGTATGTATGTTTGAGTGTGTGTGTTCATGTGTGTATGTATGTGTATGTCATTTAGGACACTGAGATGATCTACAGTGTTATGGGTGTTGCAGGGTTCTACCACGATAATGATCAATGATCAGCCTATAAATGGAAATTTAACTGCAGCTCAAGTATGTTCTGCATTTGTTGGGGGACTATTTTCAGCAGTGGATTAATACAAACCTGGTGCCCCAGTGCTGTGGTAAACACTTCTCACATGTATCACAGGAGGGTGTGGAGCCATAAATGCAACACAGCTGACCATCAAATCTACAAATCATATCAGAAGGGACGCTGTGTTACTGAACACCCCGCACTCTACTACCATTACATGTTTCAACCGTAGGCATTTCCACAAAGCTGCTGAGGCAGCGGCTTCGGTTCCATTAAGGCCTCCGGTGTCTTAGAGTGATGCTGTCAGTCTCAACTGTCATACAGGGAAACTGAACCCCCCCAAACAACTGGGTATCCTTTTAACATGGCCCCTGGCATCCTGTCCGCCCCGCCTGCCTAAATATCAGAAGTCACCCGGAAGCCTGAGATTCAAGTCTTCCCGAAGCAGTGAACCCAATCTGAGCAGCTGCATTGTACTTTATAGTGAGAGAATATAGAGTTTCCTGAAGCGAATATTCCCATAGGGGTAGTGTTTCATTTGGAGTTTGACATTTCTGTGCTTTGCTTATGACGAGCTGAAGTGTGCTCCATCTAATCAAATGCATGATTAATATAGAAAGATGTTTTGCGCAGCATGTGTCAATAACACTACGGGAAATATTCCCTCAGTGACAGGCAGCATCCATTTCTAAATCCCTCAGCTACAGGGGGAAGTACTCTCTGATCCACTGACGGACTCTGTTCATCCTCTTTATGTTCCCTTACCCTCAAATAAACAACATGACTGTAGTTTAAGTGGTGTCCAAGTAAAGCTATTAGCTGATTTGAAGAAACACTGGCTGACGGAGCAACATTGTCATTCACTTTAAGTAGCATTTCCTTTTAGCTCTGTTTTGGTTTCCACCAACTCCTGAGAGAAATATGTGGTTCTTCTTGCTTGGCAGGTGATGTACACTGGGTTTATCAGTGTTTTTATGCTCAGCTGGCTGCTGCATGTGGAAATTACCGAGGTGAGAGAAAAACAGCAAAGTTACAGCTGTACAACCAAAACACTGAGCTGAAAGTTGATAAAACCCTTTGTAGAGATCACTACGGAGATGACTGTTGTTCCCTGAGAGTGCCAGATTTCAAAGGGACCAACAAAGAAGAAAAAATGTGTGTTTTTTCGGTCGGCCGACGCACGATCCATGCACAGAAAAGGCAGCTGGCAGCAGAGGATCTGTGGATGTGCACATCAAAGGTGGGCCTCAGTGCCTCATGTTTATGTTTCATTTTTCTTTTATCTGCCGATCAGTTGCTCTCCCTCACTCTGATCTGAGGCTCTTTTCTTTTTTTTTTTTTTTTACCTTATATAGATAACACCCCGGCCCGCTCAGAGCACGGCCTCACATGAGCCGAGGTTTGGAGGGCGCTCCCTGAAGTACTGCCTGTCCATTCCCATAACACAGGGATCAGGATAAACTAGGCACGGGGGGCCAGTAAGAGGGGAAGGAGGGCATCTACAAAAGGCAGAGAACTGGAGGGATCAGCAGGGAGAGTGGAATTTCTTCATTATTTTCACCAACTTCTTAAGCTCTGCTCCGTATTATCTCTATGCTCAGAGAAAGCCGCCACTCTTTTCTGACCTCTCTGACTTCTCATGGCTGACTGACTGGCGGCTCTGTGTACCGTTCACACATTAACCCAAATGTGTAAACCACCACTTAGGCCACTATAAATTTACATCTCACAACCACATGGCATTTTGTTGACAAACAGCTGGATTCTTGTAAAGCACACAGTGTCATAATGAATTCCATGGCTCTGGATTCTGCACCGAATGGGCAGAGCCTGCGCCGCTCAGCAGCAGTCTAACCGCAGATTTCTGCAATATAAGCCCAGCCAAAGGGCAAACCCTGACTGTACGGAGCCCACAAGGCTGCTAGAAAGCCATGTCACAATGCTGAGCTAATGTCAAGTTTCAACATCAAGACGTACAGCTCTGAACGCCTTCGGAGACGGACAGTTTCATAAACAACGACAGAGACTGCAAAGCAGCAAATGATCCGTCTCTGAGGCAGGGATGAGCAAAGTTTACCCTCTGAGTGGGCTGTGGTTCAGGCCGAACCATGTGGACGTAAGCCGTTTTCCAGATGGTCTCTGTTTCATCCATGCTGGTCCACGTCCAGCCAGGGAAACAAAGATGTGACCTCTACCCAACGATCTCTTTGATCGCAGACTATTCCAGTTGTTACTGGGACAGAGAAAACATTGCGACACTGTTGTGGCCAGGAACCGACACAATCACACAATCAGTGTGTCCTGCTGTATCGTGTCCATCTAAACCGCGTCATAATACAGTGATTTAAGTGAAGAAGAATAAAATCCACAACACATTCAAAAGTTCATGAAGCGACCTTCCACTCATCTGAACTAGAACCATCACATATGACACGTTTCCATTTCCAACACTGAAGAATAACAGACAGTAACTGTTTAAGGCCTGGTGACAACCGCACAGGAAAACAGTTGTTCAGGGTCTGGAAACATCCAAATTGCTTGCTTCCTCTAATATTTCCCTCACTAAAGTCCAGGCTGCTTCACGGTCTAATGCTCCTTTGTTTGTGGAGCAAAGGATGAGGGTTGGTATTTGGGGTGAAAAGAGATACAAGAAACAGGATGGTCGATGAAAACAGGGTCCTTACAAACTGGTTCCATAATGGGAGGGGAGGAAACTTAATATGTCGGCCTGCCTGTGGGCTGCTGCACGTGCACAGAGAGTTTCAATCCACCGTGTTTGCATATTACAGACGTTACGTGTTTATGTGTATGGGTGCACCTGTGTGTCAGACTTTGAAATGCTGATATTATGGATCAGCCTTTCACCGCCAAGTTAGTTCTTCAGACGTTTTATGCTAAGGCAGCGGCTTACAGTCCAGTTGTGTGGTAAAATATTGTTTAGATTTTTGTCACTTAAGTGTGAACACGGTGGAGAGTAAAATATGTCAACAAAAACCATGCAGGCAGTTCAACAGGTGGCTTTATCAGATGTGCAGGATGGAAGCTAATCAGAGTACAGACGAGCATTAAACAAGCTGAGACAGAGAGCAGATGACTGCCCACTACAGTAAATAGAATAAAGGGGAAAAAACACTTTATTTCATTACATTTACATGACACCAAATGCAATGGAAACCCCCTTTTTTCACACTACAGTCACTGTTAAACCAGATTATCTACTGATCTCAGGTGAAGTAATATATTTACTCGATAAAATCATGTTTGGCAGCCTCAGGGGGAGCGCAGGGAACGTAACTTTAACCAGCATTTGATCACTTTAATGTGAGCTTCTATACTTCCCAGGAACAAGTCATGCATTTTTGAATTACCCTCAGGCAAAAGTAAACTCTGCTCTGTCTTTAAGCTCTGCGCCACGCTCAGTTTCTAGGTCCTAAAGGATTACGTTGAATTCTTCAACACTATGAGGTTACTAAAGAAACAGATTAGGGTTATGTTCATCAATTAGGGGTTTATGTTCTGTATAAGCCTGTGCTGACCATTCTCAGCAGCTCTCGTGTTTCAGAAACACATACAACTTCCCAGAAATACTTCAGAAACGGACACGCTCTGCCAAGAGCCTATGAAGTCATCGCAGGCCCAGCCCTGCTCACATTATGTAACCAGGAGCCGGAGTAAAACTCACATGACATCAGCCCGGATGTGCAGCGGACTTTAAACATCCCAGCAGCACTCAGCTCCTCCTCTGATCTCAGTGCAAGATGTCAGCAGGTTATCAATAACGAGCTCACGGTTCATTATCAGCTGATTGATCGCCTGTAACAGATAAACAGCCTAAGATTCTGCTTCCCTGCACTTAAAGGCCCATTTTTACTGAGAGGAAGGTTTTTACATGTGAAACCAACAAAACCCAGATACGATCACTGCTCCACACATTCACGTTTTCAGTTATGGACTCAGCGGCTGCATCACTCCTGCTTTACACAAGTTCAAATGAAACACAGTCTGAATAGGTAACCGCACTCTCTGGGGTACGTATACAGGATCATCTCAGTGCGCCGCTATTGGCCAGAAGTGCGTGGTCTGTTAGCCAATGGCGTTGCTCTGCATTGTTACTGTGTGTGTGTTTAGTCCCCCTTGTCCCTCTGCTCTGGCGTGTGTGTATGTGTGTGTATGTATGTGTGTGTGTGTGTGTGTGTGTGTGTGTGTGGTTGGTTGGGGGGTGAGGGGCTGCTCAAAACAGGGCCGACCTCAATACTGAAGCCAACCAAGCAAGATGATTTCATTGTCTTCTCCTTTCAGTGCCCTTTCCCATTTAGGGACATAATTTGTTAAGTAAACAGCCTCAGCATTAGCACAACACATGAGCACTTTCACTACTCAACTGACTCCCCTGTGTCAGTCTGTCTGCACATACTGACTGATACACACACACACACAGACACACACACACACAGAGCAACATAAACAGATCAAATCGGAAATAAAAACACAGTGAATCAGCACAATTTTCTCATATTTCTGTGTCTAGTTAAGACATTTTCTCTTCTACTAAATCAAAAAGATTCTGCAGAGACCAGCATTAGTGTCCATATTTCAGTCTATGTGTACTTACAAAATCATTATATGCCTCCCTCAGCACAAACACTGTGCCAGTATAAATACAAGCAGGCAGCTTTAGCTCAACTTGCCCGGCAACACGGCTCTGAGGAGATTTGCTCGCCCCAGTCCGGATATCGAATGAATCCCAACCGGATTTTCCTTCCCTCCGCTCCCCTCATGAAATCTCCTGCAACTTGTCTGAGAGAGAGCAACCTTAAAGACTAAACTAAAGGCAGGTTCTGTAAAGTAGCAGCTAGGACAATCTGGGTACAATTACACCCACCTTAATTTCAAACTCAGTGCTGTTTAACGGACAGCTGTAATTTGGACTGACCTTCCAGCTCGATATGATTGCTAACGTCTGCTTGGATTCTATCGAGTGTTTATTCCCTGTAAAAATCTGGGGGTTTAAACTCATCTGGATGTATCACGTTACAGTTTTGTCCTAGTTTCTCTAGAATGTGCTCCACACCCTTCAATTCAAAAATCAGACTTTCTGAAACTTATTTGTTACAGACTTGATCATATGTAAGATATACTGATCTTAATCCAGCCAATAACTACTGTAAGGTTTAAAACTGTGATAACTGGATGAGCGGCAGCAGTGCAAACTGAATCTGGACGATATAAAGAGTAAAGTATAAGCAGATCTACTGTTGTCTGATGGCTTCAAAATGCAAGGCTTTGAGACTCGAGCAGAAACGATTAGTCAATTAGCTGACAGAGAGAAAAATTAGCCATCGATCAAAAGTTTCCCTGGTTCCAGCTTTTCTTCTGTGAAGATTTGCTGCTTTTCTCTGGTTTATATAATTACAAACTGATAATTGTTGTGTACATGTGCATTTATCGTCACGGTATGGTGAAATCTAAAACACTTCTCTCCCTGATATGTGTGAGGGAGACTTGGTGTGAAGAAGTGGCAGCTACAGTGTGCTGCTGAAGACTCTGGGGCGAGGCCAGTTAAAGAGAGGATCTACCAAACTCCAGGATTAGGCTTCTTTCAAAAGTAGTAGAGGGAGAAATGTGTATACGCGTGTGTGTGTTTGAGTATGTGTGCGTTTGAGGGGGTGGGGGTGAAGGATGTACTTTCTCCACATGTGAAAGACCCCAGACTCAGCAGCCGCCACTCAGTTATGCGTGACCACCAACCCCTCCCATTAGGTGAGCTTTTATCTGGTGAAAGGACTCGTCGGTTTGTTTGTGTGGTCGGTTTTGTGTTCAGGCCCCTAAACAACGGCTCTCGGCTCCACTGATCAGTAACTGTAAATTAAACTTTAATTCCCTGGCTTTCCGAGAGCAAAAAGATTGTCAGGCGTTCATTAATCTGCTTCCTGATGCCTCAGATCTTCTCACTCTGCCAACACACAAGCGCAAGAATAACTGTGCAAACACTAAATATTTGATAACTGGCAAACTCCTCCGTCTCTCCTCGGCTTCCAGACTCTTCTGCGTTAGCCTTCTTGTGTGGTCAAGAGAGCTGCAGGAATGCGAGTGGAGAGGAAAGCCAACAATGCTTTTAGAGCCACCAAAACCTTGTACACAAGCCACTTGTATAGTTCCTGTGGTTCTGTGTGCGCAGAATAAGCTCCCTTTGAAGAAGCAGCACAATAAGATAAGAGATTTTAATTGGCACAGTCACTTCACAAGGCTGGGCCAAGCCCTTGTGAGAGGAAAAATAGAAAAAGAAAAGATGGACTGCAAAGGAAAGAAGAAAAAAAAACTTCAGCGAACATTGACTTTTTTTTTTTTTTTCCACTTTTCTGACTGAGCAGGAGAGACAGTCCCACGTCCAGAAAATGAATTACACTGTGTGGGAATGATCCAGGGAAGTGACTGTGATTAGTCTGGCTCCACTGGGCATGATATCACAGCAGGGTAACCTGGCTCAACAGGAACAGTCGCAGTGAGACAAGGAAGACACAGAGAGAGGGAGAGAGAGGGAGAGAGAGGGAGAGAGAGAGAGAGAGAGAGAGAAAGAGAGAGAGAGAGAGAGAGAGCTGAGGAGTGAGGGGCTGCTCATGAGAGAGAGCGAGAAAGCCGAGGGAACCATCATGGTAATTTGGTCTCCACAGTCTGACAGTGATTTCTAAGATGGTAATCACATCAACTTTGTAGCCGAGGCAGGAGTGACATCACAGCGAGCTGCGAGCTGATCCCGCCCTGGCAGGCGCCGGTGGAAATCCAACAGCGGCGAATGAGTCTGAGGGTCCAAAGCTTCGCTGCTGCTCTGCAGACCCTCTAATCATCAACAAGAGGATTGTGAGTTATCAAGTAATACGAGGAAGGCGTTACACAGCAGCGCCCGCTCAGTGTGATCAGAGGATCGCTGCTGACGCCATCCAGGTTATTAAGAATTAAAGTTACTCCTACAGTAAGTCGGGTTAGCAGTCATATGATTGCACACGGGATGAATAATCTTCTTAAATATTAAAGGAATAGTACAACATTTTGGAAAATATGCTTCTCCTCATTCTTGTTAAGTGATTAATGAGAAGAATGACACCACTATCATGTCTGTACGCCCAGTATAAAGATAGACTCGGAAGCTGGTTAGCTCAGAAACACATTCAGCCCACAAACACCTACAATTAACGCTTCATATCATGTTTGTTTAACATGGCGTGCTGAGTGAGCTTTACAGGAGCATTTCCTTACCTTTGGACGGAGCCAGACCAGCTGTTTCCCTCTGTTTCCATTTTTTATAATAAGCTTAACAGACCAGCTGCTGGATGTGGCTTTACATGAAGTGCACAGAGACAAAACTGATACTGATCTTCACGTCTAACTCTCAGAAGAAAAGCAAATAAGCCATCCATCCACCCATCAGCTACACCGCTCATCCTCTGAGGGTCATGGGCGGGGGCCGATCCCTGCTGAAGCTGGGTGAAAATTAATAAAATTAATAAGCGTTTCCCAAAATGTTGAACTGGTCCTTAAAGCCCGCCTTCTTATTTTCTTACTAAAACCTTTTATCACGGAACTAAATATTTACCTGAGCCATAAATGTTTGGAAAGACTGAAACAGGCCTGCGTGTGAGTTGGCACATATTTGAATAAAAACACGTGATTAAAAGGCGGCTTGGGTCAGCGACATCGGTCCACACCCCACCAGATGTCACCGGCGCCTGCGTGGGTGGAGCTTGTGATTGAGAGTGAATACTAATGAGAAGAAAGAGGGCTTCTCCACATGCTTTGTCCCTGCCCCAATAAGGGTCACCAGCAGTGACAGCAAACTTCACAGGGACAGAAGTGTGTCACGTAACACTGGAGCCCCCTGTCACCGGAAGATTAGGGGCAACAGATTAAAGAGATCTGTCTGAGGTCAGGTACATATCCTGTGTGTTTTTTTTGTTTTTATGGTCATTTACAGGCAGCGTAGAGCACGTCAAAACGTTTCTGCAGTTTAGGGATATTACGCAATTGTTGGACACGGTCTTTTGCTCAGGAGGATAAACAGGAACGACACAAACTGGAAGCGAGTTCAAATCCTTGTTCTCCTCCACATGGATCTGAATCATAACACTGACATTATTCTACATGAATCAATGTTAATATAAAGATCTGTAGTAATGTTCTAAAAAAATCATAATGTATGTTAAATAACCTTTTTACTTTCTTCTTATGATGCAAAAATGGAATAGTGAGCTGCTGCAAAATATGAATGGGACCTGGTTTAGCCTGGTTTTCTTTGAAGAAAACAGATACAGAGATTCTGGAGTGAAACACACAGCAGGTGAATCACAGGTCAGCGCCTCCTGATGAGCAACAGGATGGATGGAAGTGATGGATAAAGCATGGGGCATCTGTTCGGGCTGCAGGTGTTGCTGGCAAGTCTCTGCCACAAGCCAATATGCTCTGTGCTGCTGCTCTCATCTGCTTCACCAGTGGTCACTGTAATGGTTAGAGCCCAGTCTACTTAAATGAAGCCATTAATACCACTCGCCTTCTCCTAACTAAAATCAGAAGCTCGTGAGTAAGCGCCTTTTACTTTTTGCCCTTGGGTAACACCTGAAGCGCACAGTTGTAGGGCAGGATCTAACCTGATCAGAAAGCGCCAGAAAAGGAAAAACATGACAACAATTTTCCCGCGTGGTGAGATAACCAAATAGCTGCCACGAGATAACAGTTTGGTTCTCAGAGATCTGGATGCACGCTCCACCACATGCTTCCCTTTTTCCTCACAGCATGTTGGGACCACTCTCAGGTGACATGTAGAGAAAACAGTTTTCTTTGACGTTATTGTGGGGTTTACCTAGGATAACTCCTGACATGTGTGTGTATGTGCATTTACTAACAATGAGTAATCGTGGTCTAGACGGGTCCCCCTGGAGGCCCTCTACAGCTTGTTTATGGAGGGAAATGAGGTCTCAGAGGATTGTGGTTTAGGCTTGTCACTCTGTTCTCTGGTGTGAAAACAGTGTATCTGCGGTGTGATATCTGACAAGAGACATGAGCCAAACGACAGACACACACCTCCGGTTTCCCCCTCAGCCCTGCGACCTAGCAGAAAGTAAAAGTCCAGATGGACAGGTCACATCTGTGCTCAGAGGAATGCGTCCTCCGTCGCCCCTATACTTGCTCACCCTGAGGGCTTTGAGAATGTCAGGACTGTACGGCTGTAAGACTTGCACTGATGACCGTGACCGAGCCGAACCATGTGGCATGACAACACAGGCCTGCGAGCGACAACAAAAACAACTTTGCACAGATTAGAGGAAAACTACACAAACTAAAAAAACAAAACCAAACAGGCCTCGAGCTACTTATTTAGATGAACCCCATGGCCTCATGAACGGCAGATTAAATAAAACATCCTAATCCAGGGGATCAGGGGAATATGCAAATCTCGTTTGTTACCCGGCAGCTCTACTACCTAAAAAAAAATCTGAATTTTTTAGACGAGAATTCACACCATACACAGCAGACGTGGTACCGATCTCACATTTTAACAGGTTCTATGTGAAATTCCACTGACTGAGGACTGACCTGCTCCCTGACATCGTCTCACAAACTCCCTGTCTCCTCTGAAGGTCTGATGAAATGGCTCTTTGTGTCAGCGATCGGCGCTCCTCCCACAGGCATCCTTCCATGTCAACAAAAGCAACACGATTACAACACCGGGCACCGACAACCCACACTGTCAGCACTTGCAAATTAAATCCACTAAAACACCACAGCTAATGCAACATTAATAGCTGTGAGCCATGTTTACGCCTTACATGGCCATCAACAGACATCAGCAAATGTGAGTCAATAAGAGGAAAAAGTTAACTCTGGCTGCATGAATCATGCTGCAGCTGACACACACACCATTTTTTTATTTGAAAAAAAAAAAAAAGGGGGTGGGTATATCTCCAGATTGTGATACAGCAAATGAGGCTGTAAAACCTGCTGTAAACCCATTACCATCACACATCTCAGCCAAAAAGCTATTAATCTTCAGCACCTCCTTAAATATGGACTATGTGTGAGCTGGGACAATCAATGGATCCTCATGATCCAAGCATTCAAGTTTTACTGCAAACGACTGAGTTCACTGCTGCCGTGGTAACAGTCATACCAAACCAGTGCATCTCTGGTCAGCTCAGACCGGCCTCTGCTTTCAAAGCTGAAATACTGCACATGAAACTGACTGAACCGTGGAGCGGAGACTCGTCTATTCTCTTCTCTTCCTCTGGCCACAACATTTAACTAAGAACTGTATTCATAAATCATTAATGAGTCCTGGTGGGTTTTTTCAAGGACTACAGAATCGGTTACCAACAAATTACTTAATGAACCATATCTGTTTTCATTTTGAAGTCGTTACTCGTGACCTCCGTGTTGTTTCAACTGTAGACTAAAAACCAGCGCGATCAAATGTTTTTCGAACATGCTCGGTCGGCTTTGGTTTGCTCAGACAAAAAGTTTCTGCAGGAGCCAAAGGTAATTCTTACAAAACAAATAACCACGATCTGCTTTAGAGGCTGCACCAGCTACTGAGGGGCTGATGTGTTTGAGCCATCACTCGATTACTGAAAACACTGAGGTTTTTCCCTCCAGGGGGAAAAAGAACCAACTTACTCTTGTAAAAGAGAATGACAGCCGATATGAAAACACAGATGATGTGTCTAACACTCCCTCTGCCCACTGTTAAAACAGACAGATGGCTTTGTTGATGCCACTTCTGATCCTTCTGCACATTTTCACTTGCACCTCAACCTCAGCTTCCCCTTGAATCACATTTGACACTGCAGCTCCTTTCATGAAGCCATTGAGATGACATCTGGTCCAAATTAAATTGCATTAAAATACCACGAACGTATATATTTTCACAATGGGTCGCCACAGTAGGATTCAAACCCCTGACCCTGGGTCAGTGCCATCGCCACTGAGCAACAAAGGCCTGTGTTGAACATATACATTTCACAGATGGAGAATGAGGAAGCAGCTGCCCAGTGCCTTTCAAAGAAGCTCAGCATAGTTCTTACTTATGGTATGATTGGCTGTACATGACATCACTGCAGAGGCATGAATCCCTGTGTACTCCCATTATAAATGCATTGTTGTCTGCTGAGGAGGGTCATTGCCCCAAGTGTATAACATGAAAGAAGCACTGGATGGAGGAGTGAATGACCGTTCTGATACAGCGTCCTGTGTGATATCTGATTTGGCTTTGCATGTGGTTTAGGTTTAGGTTACCTCGCAACATCTTGAAAAAATTATATCCAACCATATTTCACAGTTAGACCTCATTATGAAGATCTTGCTCTGTGGACAAAAACAGAGATCGGGAATGAAAATGTGATTCAAGTTCCTACAATATTACAGTAAAATCTCATATCACTTTTAAGCTTTTTAATTATGCACTAACCTCTTTCATTTGGATTCAACAGTGAGCCCAGAGACGTTTCTTGAGATGGCTTCCCTCCCTCACATGAAGTCATAAATTACTAGGTGTTTCACGGATGAGGAGGGCTTGAACAGAGAGATAAATCACTCCTGGATACCTTAGCTTTGGATTATTCCCAACATCTCAGGTTTCTTAAGTATTCTCATGGCAGAGGTCATCAAAACATAAGCTGTGGGAAGAGGAACCAGTCGAGTGACTGTTGTGCAATAACTTAGAATTCAACAAAAGGCCAAAACACACAGTTTAAAAAAAAACAAAACAAAACAATATCTGGACTCTGTGACCATAATAATGGAGACACTCAGATCAGCTGTGCAGCCAAGTGAGTCTGACTCAGCCTGTTTCTTTAAACTCTCACTAAACCGCCGACACTTCCTTAATAAGATCTGGATCAGTGCTCCTTTAACTTGCAGACCCCCTGCTGAGTAAGAACCGGAGGTCAGGCTGAAACATAATCCTGTACGTACATGTGAGCATACGTCATGAACAAGTATTTGGTTTGAATCCCTGAACTACTAACAAAGAAAAAAGATACCTTCAAAATCCACTGTCATGATGCATGTGAGCACTGTGAAGCCAAAAGAACAAGGCTGAGGTTGTATTTTCTAGGTGTGTATGTGTCACTAAACAGATGTGTATTCTCATTACTTCATCCACACAAACAGGTAATTCCTTTCTACCCTTGCCAATCTTTGCGTCTTCTGCAGATTCTTCCGTCTGTACCACGTTTCACTCTGGCAGCTCGACAGGTTGAGCACACAGATCATTCTCTGGCAGAGCACCAACATCAACAACAATCAAGAAACGAGGAACACCAAATAGGGTGTGTGTGCTGAATGCAGTGCGGACAAGAGCAACGCTCGATGGTAAAAATGAAAGAAGTCAAAGGGCCGAAATTTCTGGAGCCCAGCTTCACAGATTCAGCCTCTGTTAATGATTCCCATTTTCTTGAATAGAACCTTCTTTAAACAAAAAGCCACCGTAAAAAGACCAACACACAACAAAAGGCAGCACCAGTGCCACTGAAGGACAACTAAGCAAGGAAAGCCTCCACAAATACAACTGAGACTAAACTCTTCAACTCAGCCTCGTAAATGTGAGATAAACTGCGCTCTGTAAATCACACTCGCTCTCAGTGACACCGTAAATGACTTTGTCTCAGCCCAACAAAGCCTGTGCGTCTTATAATTCCTTCATATGGATAAAAAAAAAAAAAACATGGAGCAATTCAAAGATCAGGGCAGCGTGCCCCTCCCCGTGTCCTGCAGTCCTCAGACTGCATTTAAACCAAGAGATCAGACGCCCGTAATCTCCATTGTCCCATCCTGGGTAGACGACAGGGTCCTACCATGGCCCACTTTAACAAGCAGGGCCATCTGCAGAGTCACAGATGGCCCTGGCAGTGTCTCACAGGTTCCCACATTCAGATAGAGGGGTTAACCTGATACGAGCTGCTTTTTCTAAAATGAAAAACCCATCCAACAACACAGACAGAGAGTGAGAGCAAAGAAAAAACTTTGGAATTGTTGCTGCTTTTGGTAAGTCATCATAATCTGCCTTGGTATGGAGGTGAGTATTTATTATGTTCTTAAGCTTAGAATAACACCGCAGCTATTTTTCACACCGTATCTGCTCCTTCATCACGGCTCTCCGTCCACAACCTGGCTCTCCTAAAACACGCAGCATATGCTTTTGATTACAACGTGTTATTCTCGTCTGTCAGAATGAAGTTGTCTTTGATCCACCTCTGTGCACTGGCTTTAGTGTTGCACCTCTGAAAACACAGATTCAACACAGTTCAGGACCGACCCCCACCCTCCACCCCACCCATCTCAGAGTCCACCCTATTCAAACTAACAATAAAGTTCACAAAAAAAAACATGAATCGACATCATCGAGGTGATAAATGAGGCGTTCCTGTCATGAGCTGGTGCCACTGTGACATTTAGTTTGAGGGTGAACAAACAGTGGGGCAGTAAAACAGGGACACACTTTCAGGACACATGTAGTGAAAGAATTCAAATCAATAGCCATCAATGTGTCCTGCCAAGTGGGCTCAACGGCGACATTTCTTCCTTCAGACAAACTGCTGCCAAGGTAACTGTCCACACATTAAGTGAGTGGAGAGACTTCCCACTGACAGCCTCATTCAAACTGGCCCCGTGACGGAGATCTCTGTTTCTGATTGGCTGTTGAAGCTGCCGGGCGTCATCCCAGCATGGGAGCTGCGACCTTGACCGCACGTTAAGGTGAAGACTGGAGGCCCGGGAGGCTCCGAGCTCTGATGGGCGAGTGCGCCCCAGCTTTGTGTCCCTCAATGGAGAGGTAATGAGTCACACAAAACTTCCCAGCAGCCAGCCAGCTGGCATGCAGCTCGCCTGCACAAAGAGATCTGTGAGGGCAGGCCTTCGCCCCAACGCCGCTCTGTTTCAGCATGGCAGCCATTCAAAGCCCTGCTTTCCATTTCATTTGCACAAGTGCTTTTATGTCTGGATGTCAGTCAGACATGTTTCTCGTGTGTGTGTGTGTGTTTCTAGAGGGATCGTCTGACACACCTCCACTTGGCTCCTGTGCACTGGCTGGTGGGCACTCTGGGGAGCGGGTCGGGCCTTTGATCTTGCCGGTCCTGTTCATGCTTAGACCCAAAATCGTCCTTAAGTGACCGGAGACATTTCTAAACTGAGGTACAACTGTACTGAGGATGCACCAGGATGACAAACCACATTCGGAGGTAGCCAGAGATACATCTGCCCGTGTATGTTGCACGGTTCGAATGCAGATGCATCCCTGACTGCTTTGACAGGCTATCTAGTCAAATTTGTAGTGTGCGAATAGCAGGACAAGCTTCTAAAGCACAGATGGATGTGGGTCATTTTCCCGTCCCAAAGCTCAGAAAATGCTTCGGAGCTTGAAGCTGAACTAAAGTATCAAACAGCCACAATGATCCACCTCTCTCAGCCACTCTACCGAGAGCAACTGTCACTTCACTATGCAGCAGTTTCTCACAGATGGACTGACAGACGTCAGGACTGTGGACTAATCTGAACATTTGACTACTTAATCAAATTTTTGGTGAAGCTGCTACCCGAGCAGCACCGACGGCCACGGGCCTCGAAATCCTGAAGTTCCTCAGAATCACGCTGGGCTCAGTTGGACCTCAGTGGTGTGTTTGGGTTTGCCGCTCAAAATTTTTTATAATGAGATATATAAAACTGGTCTTGTAAAAAAAACAAACCTCACACTGTACTGAATTATTTGTGTGTTTCACGCCAGGCAATAATGTTAGCGAGTTGGAAAGAGAGCGAATTTTACAAAATATTTCAGTTTCCCACACGGCAAAAGGAAAAACTTAGACACACACACACACACACACACACTGAAACACACAAACAAACCCTGATGTGCGGTTGCAGCTTAGCGTGGTTCCTGGGAGTATTCCTGCAGGAGGAGGAGGAGGAGAGAGTCGAAAACAAAACTCTGTGCTTCTAATGAAAGACACCGTCCACAGCACCATGGACTCCGGGCTGGCAGCCAACAGATGGGGCTTCTCAGCGAGTGACAACACAGCAGCACCTTTAGGTACTTTCCTCAATGCGCCGCGTACAGCTGCCATTTCAGACACAGCCTGAGGGAGGGGATACTCTGCTCAGATAAACTGATGTGAACAATCTGCCAGAGACTGACCCTCCATTATTCCTGTGATGCAACAGCCACCAGCCCTCGCACTTCCCATAAATGACTGGTCATAAAAAGCTATTTCCAGGAAATATTTCCCCAGGGACTGACAGTGAAAACAAGTCAAAACCACAACAGAAGTAAAAGAAACTGAAAATCTCGTTTAAACCGAATCCATATCAAAAATGTGTGTTTGAATACTGATACCCCTGTGTACAGAAAAACTAGACTGTTTCTGAAGTGAATTTAGCAAATGACTTTGTACGAGGTCACATTACATATGAAAACAAACCTGAAAGCTTTGCCAGATGTTAATGAACTTTGGTATCATAGTTATACCCCCTGTCGGTGGCATCAAAGGATTATTCAAAGACTGACTCCCATTTGAAGTCACCTTTGCTCTTTTTGGCTGAGGTGACTGGTATTCTCTGAAGATTCCTGGTTTTCACTGTCGCCCACAGCATTCATAACTTCACCAAAATAACTCTGGTGAGAGAAAAAGCTTTTCCAAGCACTTTTCTTCTCGTCCCGTCCCATACTGCAGACTCCAGCTATCACTTTGTTCCCTTCAGCATGATCAGTTTGCCCTCCACAGCATACAAGGCATTTTAAAAGCATGCTAGTCATTTTCTTTACACGATTATTTCCATTTTAGTAAGAGTGGAAAACCAGAAGAAAAAGCAAATTCGATTTATCCAACATTGTATGACTAACACTGAAGCATAAACTCTTGCGGTAAGTTGCTGCACAATGGCTTGCTGCCTGATGGAGAGTGGCTGCCAAGGCAGACTGGGCAAATCATCACAAAAGCCCTACAGCAGCAGCAGCAGCTATGACGGAGGATATAAAACTGGGTTTGTCCCAAATATTATTTCACTTTTTCTTTCGGTCTCTCCCTCCCAACAAGCTCAGGGCTGCGGGAACATTCTGATCACACACTAAAGCCGTAGACTTCTGATGAACTTCAGCACTTCTTGGCTTCTCTAGTGCACAGTAAACAGTAAGCTGTCGTTTGTTAAGGTAGAATTACACTGATGTTTAACAGCGAGACAACTCCAGACAGTTTTTTTCCAGAGACACGATGATACAGTGTCTTATAATCTCGACAGGTGTAGTTGGAAGATTAAACTATAAAAGCAACAATAAAGTGTCTCAATCAATTCATGTTTTCAGTACTCAGATGTCAGTGGAACACAGAGAGTGCAACCTTTAGATTGGTAACCGGATCTTTCTCCAGGGTGAGAATCCATTTCTCGGAAACATGTGGGATGGATTGATGGTAAAGCAGAATTTCCTGTTTTCTCACAATTAAACATCTAATAATAAGAGCTGTGCGCGACAGACTCTGTGGAAGTTTGATGTGTCATGCGATCAGCAACAATGGTCCCAGTAAAACTGAAAGGATTTACTGGGAAATCAAATGAAGCTCGTTACTCTTTCAGGCTGAGCCGAGGGGAAGTTCGATGGCTCATCTGAGCCCGGAGAACAGCGAGCTCAGAAACTGTATCATATATTAAACCAAATATCCACAGTACAAAACATCAGCTCTGGGCTGATTAGTGGTCAGTGAATGTTTAACTCAGAGAGCTGCTTTCTGAAAAGCAGAACATAATGGAGAGCAGGTCATCCATTTTTATGGCAAAGCACTTTTTCCCTGCTATAGCAGGATGGTCTCTCCCCAGTGGGGCTGCTGGGAGCAGGACTGGCTGAAACCCAAAATAAGAAACTGGGATATAGAGATGAGTGAGAGCTAGAGAAAGAGAGAGAGAGAGAAAGCTTGCAGTCAGAAGAGAAGAGCAAAGTATACCAAATGCCTGAGGGAGAGGGCAGGCACAGAAATTACTGGCAAGAATAAAGGATGAATCCGGATGGCGAAGAAGCGTCCCAGAGGACGAGGGTATAAAGGAGGGAGGAACAAAAGCCAGTGCAGGAGGGTAAACTTGTGTGTGCTCCAGAGCACAATGAGTCGGGTGGAGGAGAGTCGTCCTTTCACGCTGATCTGTCCAGCAAAGTGTGTGTGGAAGCCTCGGGTCATTCTCAGCGCCACCACTAGTCTCATCTGGAGCAGTAAAATGATGCACATCTAACATGAAATCTTCACTATGAAAGGATGAATGATGACTGATTTAATATTTTCTCTGATGCAGAACTAGTGTTCAGAAGATAAAAGTTAAAGAAAGAAATTCTGCTTCAAAAGTGACGCAGTCCATTCGTGGCAAAGTGCTGAAGTGACAAGAAGCAGAGCTCCAACAAGCTCTGTATCCAGGCCAGTGACGCTCGTTCACAAGCACTCCACCGGCCTGTTACGGGGGGGTGGAGGGGGGGCTTCCACCACTTGCACTTAAAGTGTAAATAAGTGTGACAAGTGAGGGCCCACAGGACGGTACAAACACAGCAGGAAGCAGATAAGACCACGAAGAGAGAGACCTGAAACGACAGAAGTCATACGAGGAGAGCAGAGGACGACTGATTAGATCAGACAGCCAAAAGATGGCAGAGGACTCTTCCTGGACGAGGCTTCATCAATACTGATGTCTGATTTCTGATTGCTGTTGAATGTTATTATCATTTATATCACTTACACATCGAAGTGTAAGTGATGTAGAGGAATCCAAATATTGACAGATGCGCCGTGCGTAGTTTTGGCTGCTAAATGGCTGGAGATTAGACAATCACGAGGGAATGGTCAGTGTCAGCCCACACACAAAAAAAAAAAGAAAACTCAACACCAGCGTAAAAAGAGAAATCCAGCAGATCACCGTTTCTCCACACCCTCATATCTGGCAGGTGCTTTCTTTGCCATACTTACCTGATGGTAGGATGACTGCTGAAAATATTCTTTCAACTTTAAAGACTCAACCTGACTGATCCCCTCGCACACCAGGGAGAGGTGAGGGGAGTTCACATTCCACTCAAATCCCAGTCTAAACACCTGCATGGCAAAGACTGCACATGTGCTTCCTTCCTGTTAAAATACCAGGTCAGTTTTATCTCACATTTTCTCACAGTGTCGTCTTAAAATGTCCATTTGAGATTTGCATACATAGATCACTTATACATTGCAATGCACGACAATATATAGCATCCCACTGGCAAAAGGAAAGTCTTTCAGAGAGCATGGGAGGATTTACTAAATATAAGGCCCTTTTTCTACAGTAACCGTCTCAGATCCTTTATCTCTCACTTCCTTCTAATCTCACCCTGCAGCGAGCCAAATATTCACAAGGAGTAAGGAAAGGAGAGTTCATGAGAATTTTACTTGACTTCTTATCGTCTCTTTCTGCAAAGGTCCAGAGATGTGTCTTAAGATTTCTGAGAGAATAATTCGGTTGCGTAATATTTAAGCCTGCCTTTGAGATGGTGGTGGCCTGGGAGGAGGGGACTGTGGAGAAGCACAAAAGCAGGGCGGGGGATCATATCATTTTAAAGACAGACTTGAGTGAGGAGAGGAAAACCACGCAGGTGGCCTGAAATGCTTCTGGCTAGTGGCGGCAAGACAAAGGCCAGCCAGTGATAAGTTTTATAGCCCTGTGAGCTGTCAATATTTCTCCAGGTTGCTACGGAAAAGAATGCGGTGAGGTGTTGTAAACTGCACACAACAGTAAAGTTAGTTTAAGTTGAAGTCAGACGTTTATTTATTTTATCGTTGGAGAAAATCTTGTAGTTTCAGCTAAAGCATTAAGAATAACAGCTACATGTGGCCCAGATGTAAAAGCCAAGTACAGAGGAGGTCTTTCCTGAGGTGAGATCACACCGAGCTTCAGTCTGTGCACAAAATTACAACCAGCATTTGTTTCTGGTACACGAACACTGTTTTCAGAGAGGAAACCACCAGGTACCTGAGAACTATCAAATACAACAGGCACTGTGGCATTTCATGGGACTCAGAGAGTTTCTCTGTCTAGCTCAAGTGTTCAGTGCTTGAAAAATGAAAGAACAGATTCTGCTGCAGCTCAGTGGGTGAGTCAAAACTGAGCAACTCACAGAAAGTGGAGGAAGTAAAGGACAACAAACACCCAAACACGGCCATGTAGCCGTTCATGGCTCAGCTCTTCTCCAGCCATGAGTAACACCCTGGACTGAAGAGTTCACTCACGTTACTGAGTTGACTCTGACAGTTTAATCACGCCTGGCCCTGGACTGGGTTTTGCCGGTCCGCTGACCTGTGGCTATTCAGTATCATGTCAAACGTTAAATCCACTCTAATTGGCCGGTCAAGTCTTTAGAGGCTGAGTGATAAGCAAGATGGAGGTGCCTGTGTTTGTTCTTTTGTGTTTTAAAGGGGGTGTGTGGAGGGGGTTGGGAGGTCAGCAGGCTTTTGAGGTCAGGGGGTAGATGACTTTGCCCCCACCACTTTTTCAGGACAGGATTGAAAGGCCCCTCGGTGCCTTAGCCCCACACTGAGGACTCCATAAAGAGTAATGACTGCTGGGGAGCGTTATTAAATAAGTGAGTGTGTGTCTGTGTGTATGAGGAGCGCATACACACCTCAGGGCGAGGAGACTGCTTATCCTATCACGGCCCCCAATTTCTGCAGCAGAAAATACAATCACCTCTCACCAACAACAAACTAGAGCTTAACTCTCTGGAGGAACCTGATGTTAAAACAACAGGGGATTTTTTTTCTCACGCACACATTAAACACAAACGCTGGTCTGTATACCTGAAAATATACAGACGACCAGCAGAGGGATTTTAGGTGTGGACCCCCACGCTCAGAAGCACTTGCTCCCACGGAGGGTCCCACCGCAGGAATGTAAAGTGTAATCACTCACACATTTCCCTCAAGTGCAGCAATGAAAAACCTTAATTTTAACAAAACGTCTCCCTTCATAAACAAACACAGCCTCCGGTTTCTCCCCCATCTCCCCTAATCACACCAGCCATCCAGGCCAATTTGGGGAGCACGTGTGGGGTGCAAGGTCCCAGAAGTGCAAGCGAGCACTGTGGTTTCCTGGTCACTGGCTTTTTGGAATGCTTGACTTGACAGAACGGTTCAGCAGAAACCACTTCAATCGCAGGCCAGGCAATCCACCGGGGGCCGAGGTGCTGAGACGCACATATAGTTAATGGAGCCCGGTGAAGGGGGAAACCTTCGGTTCAACTTGGTGCAAAGACCACATTTCACATCTCAATGTCAAAGCCCTCTGGTATAAAAATAATATGCTGACAATAAAGTGTTTATAGCATATTATCGAGTTACAGTGTGGAATGCTGAACAAAGCCACTGGTTTGTTCAAAGTTTGATGCTTATTTCATACCCTGGACCCAAAAAATGCAACGTCAGTGCAGGATATAAGCCCAGAGCATTGATAGAATAAATTACATCAGATATGTGACAGTTGAATGAAAACAACAAGCCGCAGCATCAAGGCTGTCTAGGCCCTCTCAGTGCCTGTCTGGGAAGAAGGGGGAGGAGGGCGGTTGGTGCAGGAATGAGAGGGCAAGTCTTTGAAATCTGCTCTATAATTAGCAGGGGTACTATATCAACGGCAGGTTGTCCGGACCTGCCAGCACATGCTCACAGTTCTGATAATTATAAAGAGAAAGAGAGGCAGAGGCTCTTGATCCTGGTGAATGATGTGATTGAGATGCGCTGATGCATTTCTCTTCGTGTGAATGAGTTAAGATGTTTGTTCACTTTCTGGAAAAATGATCCCACCTCATATACCGAAGAAATCACTGCTGATAAACTTTCATTCCATCCACTGGCAGAACACTCCTACAGCAAATTCCCACATCGACTGATATTGACCTCGGATGTGGTGAGCATTGACTCGTCACTTAGTAAAGTCCCAGTAATGGCCGGACCGGGTCAGTTAAATGCAGGAAGAAGGGACTGTCAGCGGACTAATGTGGTTTCCTGGCCTAAGCTGCTGCAGTGGCGTTTATAGTAGCACAGACGATGTGCCGCTGCCGTCCACAGAAACTTTCATTCCAGGCCACCGAGGCTCACAGAGCTGCACAAACGCCGCTGTGCTGAAATGGAAGACCGGCTCTGCAGTGAAATCAACAGACAGAGAGGACGGGAGCTGCAGGGCAGAAATACGTGGCCCTCAGCCTTACTACAAGGGTTGTTTAGGCAAGTGGGAAAGCAGCACAGTGGAAGGCTTAAAGCACCTTTAAGCACAGTGGAGTAGAAATCATAACTGCTGCAGGTCTTACATGTTACGTAACATGTAGTAAATGTCAAGCAAGTTACCGTGTAAACAGATTTCTCTGAGCCCAAACATTTGAGCTGACTGCGCTTAACAGTTACTAATGTCCTCGATGAATTCAGCTGGTTAATTAAAAACCAAGACGTCTCGGGTAAATGTGAATTCTACACAACTTTAAGTTATTTTTCCTTCAGCAGCAACATGAATGCACTCTGCTTATATAAAAGATAAGATATTGATCCCACCGGCTCTTTTATGTGGGGTCATTTGTGAACACTTTTATTTGTGTCCATCGCTTTGAATTTCTAAACACATAATCATCCTAATGATGCGCTGGTGTGAAATTAAAAAAACTGCCTTCTTTTGCCACATTTTGTTGTTCAAAGCATTTTGTCAATGAATTACAGCTGTACCAAAGGTTTATGATGTAATACTACAACAGACAGCACGTCTTATCACTTCCAACCTACTACTTTAGATTCACACAATTATCATGTTAGACTCCGCACACAGTTTGCAAAACTAATGTGCCGTGGATATAACGAGATTCCGGTCGTGTATCCATACTGTGCACAAAAAGCATGACACAGCACCGGAAAGTTGAGGCAGCATTACTATACTCTGTGCTGCTGTGTTAAAAGTTTTATTCCATTTTACTCTGTGGGACTATGGGACTACTGCTTTCCTCTATTTGGTATTGTGAGGCAGTAACTGGCGCAGTCTGTACGAGGAATGTGGTAAACTTGCCAGCCATGTGCTCTTGCACCAGAAAAGCCAGAGGGCCACTTGCCGCCACAAGTATTACGGCTCCCCCTCAGCACTGAGCCAGTGTAACTTAAAACCCCGGCAGAGTGCTCTAACATGCGACTGCACCACGGAGCCCAGTCTAGCTGAGGAGCTCTGATGGTCGTCCAGCGCAGACGTTGATGGGGTGTCACAGGAGAGCCGTCCAAACACAGGGCTGAGGGATACATGCCAGGCGCCTGGTTGTGTTTAAGTGTGTGCTTAAGTGTGTGTGTGTGTGTGTGTGAGGCTGAGGATAAGAGAGAGAGAGAGAAAGAGTGTTTTATTTTTCATTATCACTGAAACATTTGTAGGTGTGTACTCTTTGTTTAAAGGACTCTTATAGTGTTTAGTTGGATTCCACTGTATAAATAACCATGTCAATCAATTTCGAACAGTAGGGGCATCACTTAAGCGTCTATAAATAGACTCTGTGGAGTTCTAAGTACAGCTCTTGAATAGTTGGTGTAGTTGATAGAGAGTAAAAAGCTGGAAATGAGATGGACCAAAAACGAAAAAGAGACACTGCATGTCCAGCAAACCATCTCACGTCTGCATACAAACAACATAACAGCTACACTACCACACTCTGACGCTGATGGTCAAACAAACAGGTGGCTAACACGGGACAAGGCCTGTAATACCTAACCAATGGTTCAGTATCTGATTCTGCATAATCCAATCCGGTGAAAGGATCTGCAGCTGTGTCCCCCAGCAGTCGTCCCCTGGACAAGTCACAGCCACATCATAAAAGCCCACCCCCGCCTACAAAACTCTCAGAGCCTTGAACTGCTCCATTTACACTAATTGTCATTCAGATGAGGGAGGGTTCTGTTGTTTAAGGCTGCCCCTGACACCATTAACATGAAAAGCACAATTAAGAGTAATTAGGCTTTTCCAGGCAAAAGGGGTTATCCTGCAACCCAGCACGCAATATCCCCCCGAACAACATGTTGCAAGAAGGGATTTGATATATCCTTTCATCTGGTCGTATTCATGTCTCCGTCCATGAATTACATTAGAAAAACATTTAAATTTAATCTTAAATTGGAAAAAAGCAAAAAAAAAAAACAATACCCCAGCAAATCCAGTTGCCGTTGACTTACAATTTCAAGATAACCCATGACAGGGTGACTCAGAGCAGACATACTCAATATTCAACTTATTGTGAACTGAACCTAACAAGATGCTACACAGGCCAACAAAACAAGTCAGCAGCACAGTCTCAAACACGAGCCTCAAGAAAATCTCTGCAGACATCTCAAGGTTTAAATCAGGTTTAAGAGGGGCCGGGTCTGTGTTTTGATTGTGGCAGGCAGCAGATAAATACCTTCAGGCAAACTAACCCAGTCACAGTCCACAGGAAGCAGGGTCTGAGGAACATGCAAGGACTCGCTCGCCCTGAGCTCAAGCAGGGTAAATCCACTGGGGTATGTCCAAGCTGGAGGAACGGTTCCGGGGATGGACATTTTTGGGGGGTAGCGAGGGGTGCACAGGTTTCCTAAGTGCTTCCTGAAGAGTGGATTTATACATAAACACACACACTCACCAATATCACATCAACCCCCCACCGCCCCTCAGTCCCCCTCATTGGGGGGGGGGCAGAGATTAAAAGAGCCAGGGGATGGCCACATGCTGTGTTATCAGAGTAATGAATTCTTACTGACGGCCAAGCAAAGTTCAACACTTGCAGCAGGACAACTGTGAGGACAGCAGACAGCACTGCAGAGGCACCCAGGGTTTAGCTCATACATGTTAGTCTCCATCTTTAATAACTGGTTATCAAAGTAAACACACTGATGTTTTTAAATGTTACAAAAAAAATCGATATTTTGATTAAATTGGAGAAACGCTCACACAGGTAAACTGTTTCTCGCCAGGACCAACACGCGTTATTAATAGAGTTACTTTTATTGTAGCTACAAAAAGCCATAACATTGATAAGCATGCTGTGCTCTTTGATAAGAAGGCCTCCTGTCTATAAGGAATAATGGCAGTATAGTGACCCGGGACAGCCTGGGACAGCCCGGGACAGCCAGGCTGTCACACGCCCCTCAGCGTGGGGAGACATGACAACAGCAGCGCGTCTCCCTGTGAGACCCCACGGCTCCAAAAACACCAGAGAACATCACAACTAAAGCGAAGAACCTGATATGATGAATCAATAAAAACGCGTGTAGCTTCATAAACCGGCTTCGTGGGTTTAAACTGGTTTGGTTTCTGTAGTAACTTTATATATTTTTTTTATCTGCGTCACTGTTGGTGAAATCTATTCCGATGTCATTGATAGAAAGTGAGGAGGATGCTTCCTCGTGTGTTTTCCTCGTGCCGTTTTCTCTCAGAGCCCGCGCGCAGGCAGCTCTAATATAAAACAGATAGGGAGCGAGCGTCAGGTACTTACGCACTGCCTCCTGTTTGGGGTCCAGCTCGGAGCAGGTCTGCTGAAGTTGGTTGATCTTGCCCTGCAGCCCCCTGACCCGCAGGCTGGTGGAGGCGAGGTCGCTTTCCAGCTCCTGGAATATGGAGCAGGCATGTTTAGCCAGGTCCGACAGCTGCCGCAAGGTCCGAGATAGAGCCACATTACTGATGGAGACCAGGTCCTCGAAAAGCAGACCCTCCTCGTTTGGGATCTGATACCTGCATAGTAACTGAGGTTCCACGACTCGTTTGGCAAAGGGCATGTTGGTGTGGACCGGGGAGTAAATCCAACAAAAGTCACCCGAGGGTGAGCAGAAAGCAGTTCTTTCCCCTCGACCCCTGATCCAGTTTCTCTGAATTCAGCTGCTGCCCCCCATCCTTTCATTTGTTAGAGAGGACTGTTGTGCTCCTCGCTGCTGCGCCGGGTCATCTGCTGCCCCAATGCTAGTGTGTTTTTCACTGCCCCAAAGTAGAGGTGGTTTTTTAAAAAAAGGGCAGCGGGAAGACCTGGAGTGGAATACCGGGATTCCCCGGATCCGGACTGCTCTGCCGTGTTGGCTTCACAGTCACCTGGAAAAATGAGCATAATGGTCATGCAACACTTCTACGGGGCACTGTGCAAACATCACAGCAAAGCCTGGTGTGTATGTTAGACCGATATGATCAGTAAAATCACACTGAACACCACAGACGTCCTGTGCAAATATTGCACTGTTTGTCAGGTAGGAGAAAATTATTGAATCAAAGGGTTAAAACCATAGACTGTATAAGACATGGACGTTGCACCCCTGGCGTCACCCATTGGTTTTGGGGAGTTCGGTTTTGTGACCAACCCATGGGCATTTGAGCTGCGCCATCTTGGAATTTAGTGGGAGTGTACTTTCCATGTTTGGCGGAGAGGCGGTTACTCTACGGGTCAGCCCGCCGAGAACCCGGCAACTTAGCTCGGAGCAACCGAACTAGCTTAAGGCTAATCAGCTAACCAGCTAGGCTAACAAGCTAAGCGGCAGCTACACGCAGCTACATCCGCCACACGACAGTCCCCGAGTCCGACCCGACTAGCTCGACCCCGTCCGACCGCTACACACTGCATACAACAGAGTTCATAATGTTGCTGCTGTGTTTTTAAACATGACTGTTTCAGATAGAGAGGTTTTAGGTGGAGCTGCAGCGTTTGGTGGAGTTAAAAACATTATTATTATTGATAACAATAAAAAGAGTGATAGTAATAATAATATATTAAAATGTTTAATATTTAATATTTACCGGCTTTCACCGCTGCCTCCATCCACTATCCACTTACAATTACAGCAGCACACAAACAACAGCAGCCGCTTACTGACGGAGCTGCTCTGTCCATGCAATGTCAAACTTTTTAACCAGAAAAATGAGACCAAATAAAAGTGTAGCCTAGTATTCCCGCAATAAACGGACTCTGAGAGCACGGAACACACCGCAACAGCGTTCCTAACATTAGCTGCTCCGGTCCTCTATCTGTATCAGCAGCGACCAGAAATCGGCAATGAAGTCATAAGCCAGCGGCAAAATATGCTAATACATGCTAATTAGCGCAAACATCCAGGTAAAATAGTGAGAAATTTACTTACCGAAAAAACTGCAACACAGACTCCTTCGATCGGTTAGTACAGTCTACGCTACAACAAGCCATACTGTCACAAAAACCTACCCGAACATTGGCAAACAAACACGGACACTGCGGCCCCTGTTAACCGCTGGAGGTAGCCGGAGGCCTCTGGATGTAGCCACCTAGCCCAGCCGATGCTAACTGTCAGTGCCTGTCTATGGACCAGGTGGAAACTATCAATAGAGACCAAAAACAAGAAATGTACCAGGCTGTAAATATGTTTTTTTATGCTGTAAAGTTGGCTATTTTAACATGGGGGTCAATGGAGAATTGCTCACTTCTGGAGCCAGCCCCCAGCGGCAGCCGAGGAACTGCAGCTTTTTGAACGCGGAAGTGATCCTCACTGCTGAAACCTACAACTGCCCCCTTGGTAAAAACCTGATTGCTTTTTAAAATGATCTTTACAACTTTCGGGCTTATCTTGCTCCTGCTTTCCAGATAAAAAAAGACATTTCAATATCAACTTAGACTCTGAGTAACTGTCTGTGAAGGACACTTATCCCTGACAGTGGATAAGTTCTGACAGTGATTAATCTATTAATTAAATGTGATGAAAATAATTAGTTGCAGCCCTGCTTTTACCCGTCACCTCATTTTCAGAGCTGACGGCAAAGAAAATGTTTATGAAGTGCACACAACTAATGAAGTGTTACCTGCATAAGAATCACTTCTGCCGTTGACTCTGAGGTGGTTCGACCGTATTATTTGGATTATATTATGTGTGACACATCTTTGTCACAAAGCAGAGAGAGGTCGTGTATTTTAAAAAGCTGGAGCCATGTCCAAGAGACGTTGCACAATATGTGTGATTCCAGAAAGACAACCCAACACAAGTTTTTGCAGCTTGTAGAGCTTCTATTTGTTGGTTGCTTCATTTAGGATGCCCAACAAAACTATAATTATAATTCTCTCACTATAATCCCTCTTTGAAGTTGTCATATCCGTGTCTAGGTTATGTTTTTCGTTCACCTCTGTATGCAGATCTAGCAGCCAGGGCCAAGCTTCATTCACATTTGCTGAATGAGTGTTTAGCTAAATCCCAGCAGCTGACGGGGCCAGAATCAGCAGAGGTGACAGCCTGAAAGCCCTTCCTGTGGCCTAACTAATGTCCACACCAGAAGTGCAACCTTTGCAAAGCCTGGCGTGGGACAAAGGAGAGACGAGAGAAACGGCGAATGTCGTCATCTTTGAGTAATGGTGCTGCAACAAAAGGGCTAACTTGAACGGACAAAAGCTGGTAATCTTTGTTATGAGGGGAGACAGCTTTAACGTTTAGCCTCTGGGGAGATAGGGGTACAGTTTATTTACACTGAACTTGAACAACAAAAAGTGCTCTTCATGTCTGTGCCAGCCAGTAGAGTTCATTTCATTTGATGAACTTTGAGTCTCTGTTCTATTCCAATAAACATTTGGTCATTACAATGTAGTGTCTGTGACACAGATTAATGTGGATGTCTATGGAGGCCCAGTTCTGTCACTGAGTATTCAGTCTAATTCTGTCTGAGAGCACTAAATATCACTGTCTCCAGCGAGACGAGTCATTAATAGTAATAACCATGTAGGTAATAATAACCTAGTGTGAGATAGCTAGATGGTAATTATATCAAACAGGCATATACTTAAAGACAGGCAGACACGTGGCGGACACATATAGTTTCGTCATCACGTGCAGCTGTCATCTTGAAATGCAAACCAAACACTTTTAAGTGGTATTTATAGTTCAGTGAAAATGGCTCCCTGCTAATCTGTGTGGTTTAATGAATGAACACACTCCTCTCCTGATGTATAAGATGAAATACAACCTACGGTGTGGGAGGAGATACTGTAAGTTGAAGCAGCAGGTACTGACATGAAGGACTGTGCCAAATATCGGTTATGGCATTGAGGAGTTACAAGCGCCATGTTGTCGTCTGGCATCCTGTGTCTGTCTCCCAGACTGAACTCATTCACTCCAGCTCGTTCATTTTCTCAGATGTGGGCGCGACATTTTATCCCATCATGCCTTCACACAGGCTCAAACGCTGCTCAGCTGCTCTCCTTGGATTAAAAAATCTGTTTCATTTTGCTCTTTCTTAAAAAAAAATAGTCCTGCGATTTCAATCACCCCAGAGGACGTTCAGCTCTCTGTTAGGTTCAATTTAATCTTGCAGAATAAATCACTTCCTCAAAATGAGGAACATGTTGTTATTTCCAGGGAAAATAACACACGAAATACACGAACCATTCAAACTGTAACAAGACTAAGAGTCTACAGCCATGCAAGCAGCTCTATGAGGCTGTACATAGGCACTGCTAAATGCTAACATAAGTTTGTTAATGTTCTCGAGCCATGCAGCTAGTTAGCTCTGAAAACCATAATACTAATACAACATTTAGTGAGTTGGAAAAATGTCCAGATAGATGTCAAAGTCCTTGATCGTGACCAAAGCACCTTGTTGCTGGACCTGGAGGAGAGAAGTGAGCTTGAATGTAACACGAATGACAGAGAAATCAGCACATCAGCGTGTGAGGTGTCCAAATGGGAGCCAAGTGTGTCAGTGGATATTTTTGGACGGCAGTGGCGGAGGGTCTGGGAATACCGCCATCACTGGTGATCGGCTTGACCCTCGGTTGTTGTGTCTGTGTCGGAGAAAGCCCAGCTGCTTTGTGAGGGCTGGGGGGTCATAGCTGCAGACTGTTTGATCTCGTTTACTCTCATATGCACGATATGATGCTGACTTCTGATATATCTGTAGATGCAATCAAACTTCAACATCATCATCTTTTGAGAGTTAAGAGCAAGAAGAAGTAAATGTTTTTGGACATTTTCTCATAAGTTTATTAGGAAGTTAAGGTGGTTTCCACATCCACGTTCCTCAGTTCGACCCTCATATTGTTACACACCAGTAAAAGGGCAAGACAATGTCTCTTTCAATTCCTGACAAAAAGGATGGACTTATCTCACACCGCCGCTGCAATAAAATAATAACAAGCAATAAAAAATAGACAACTTTATTGTTTAGTTTGATTACTGTCTTCAGCTCAGAGCTCAGTTGTGCATGATTTCAGGTTAATTTACAGTCCAATGCTCACATCATTTTAGCAAACATGCAGTATCAAGCATGCCATCATGTAATTCAACCAATTCATTTACCATCATTCAGCAATCTAGATGTGTGGGAACAAAATGGTCTAAAGCAAGCTTGAGCAGCACCGCATCGTTGCATAGATAAAATCCAAAGCACATCTGCTTACACAGACAGGAACTGTTTTGAAATCTATCTTGTAGAACATTAGAAGGATATTGTGCTCATCTCTTTTTTGACCATTTACACTGGTTTGGTTCTTGGAGATTATTTTTTTTTCAAACTTATGTCAGTGTGGATGCAGCAAGGATGCAACTTCACATCATAACAAACATAAGGGGATTAAAAAATTCTGCAGTTCAGATCAGCACTTAAATTAAAGATGGAGCCCATTTTCAAGTAAAATGTACATATTTTTCTACAAATCCAGTGTCAACATTCTTCAGTGTCAACAGACAATCACATTTTGTGTGCAGGCTGGATGTGAGCAGCTAAATCAAACTCATTTCATACCTCATCGGGATTTTGGATGTGCATTTTGGAAAATTTAAGTGCAAAAAATAATCAGATCCATAAACTAATCTGTAGCACCATCGCTTGCTTTAGACCATGTGGATACACATGGAATACAATTCAGTGTATACAAAACAAAATGAATTTTTTTTGTATTTTAGTTCCAATTATTACAAACACAGGACATAATCAGAGTCATGGGAATATTTTTGTACAAATCTGTTACATATATTGTAAGCAAGGTCAATTTTATGGGAGAAACTAACAGTAACTGAAAAAATAAGTTAGAACATCACAACGAATAACAGGATATTTTACATGAGCATATCAGACAGTGATAAAAAAAAAATGCATCTGGACGTGGGACTTAATCACATCCTTACAGACAAACTACGATGCACCTTTGTTTCCATCTTCAGCCCTTTTACATTTATTTTGTATTCATCACAAAAAACAGCAACTTTCTGTATGCTGGCTCAAACACTGTTATTTGATAGAGACACTGACGTACTCCAGTGAGGCACTGGTAACATGACTCTAACCAGACTTGAGGCCCAGTCATGTCAAGGCCAGGGGCCGCAGGAGGTCCAGCTGGGACTCCAGGCTGACCCTCTCCCGGTGAACCACCTGCAGCCAACCAAAAGAAAACATGACCTCTGATCACTCCACAAGACATGCAGCTCAGGCAGTAATTACATTATTGGCTTTGCTTTCCATGGTAACAGTGGTCTAGGACAAGAATAAAACCCTGCAAGCAAAATGTTTTAATGTTCATTTCATCCCACAGAGCGAAAGTGTTGGACAGAGTGAACAGCACACAGAGATCTGCTGATTCCCAGATTAAAAATGTGAAGTTTGTCCCAACGTTGGCACTAAAGTGTCTGAGACCACTTTCCCATGAAAGCAGGAAGGATGGAAAAGGATAACTCTTCCCTGAACTTCCCTTAAAGTCAAAGTAAAATTTTAAATGAAGACATACAGTGGAGTCCAAAAGTCTGAGACCACTTTCCCATGAAAGGGAGGAATGGGATCGTGGTCTCAGACTCAGTCTTTGGTCTGATCTTCGTCTGGACTTTGGTGGTTTCAGACTTTTGGACCCCACTGTGTGTCTTTATTTATTTACATGTCTTTACTTAAAATTTAACTTTGACTTTAAGGAAGAGTCAGAGAGGACTTCTCCCTTTCCATCCAGCCTCCTTTCTTTTCTCGCACGCCCTGCTCCAGTTGGATGCCTGACCAGCCCGGGCTCTATTTTGAAGAAGACAGTTGTGAATGCCAATGACTGTTTGGTATTTCAACAAGGCTTGAGTCTATATAAAGACACATATGCCTTTCTCTGCAGAATTCCACAGATGCTTAGAGGACCTAGCAGAATTAGAGTGAATAAATATCAGCCTGGCTTACACAGTGTTAATGGCAGAAGAACGCCATGATGAAAAGCTTAGACACCCTGCTACCTATTTGGATAAGAAATTGGTTGTGTGTTGTTAGATCTCCACTCTATTTTTTTTAATCTTCATTAGTATTGAAACAATATAAAAGTGCTGCCTGTGAGTGTGAAGGTTTCACTACTGGATCATTTACGAGGAGAATGACAGGCATGCAGCATGTGTTCCAAATGTGGGTGCGTGTGCCACAGGCAGATTCCCAATGCAAACATCCAAGTCTGTGCCATTAGTTCAGCTATGAGTGATGGGTGGGGGAGCAGACAGTTGAGCTCAGGGCTTTTCACCAAGTTGGACCAGTTTGCTGTTGGCTGAGCACAATTCAACTTCTGACAATCAATCAACAACTTTCAAAAACAGTATTCAACATGTGTTCAACACGAACACTACCATGCTCTCATGGCTGTGGTTAAATGTAGTGTACTGAGGACCCTTGTGATGTGATTTCTAAGAGCTGCAGGGCTGGTTTTCCCCATTTCACAGTGTCCCGAAGGAGCCAGAGGGCAGGGAGAGTCAGAGAGTTCACACAGATGGACACGCACTGCTTTGGCAAAACACTGTGTCCACAGTGGTATGGTTACATTTACAAAATGCTTTGTGCTCTCAAAAACAGAAGATGTGCTGACCTTGAGTTGTTGCTGGAGCTCGCTGTTGAGGCGTGTCAGCACTGCGTTGGTTTCCTTGTTCTTCCGGATCGCCATCTGGATCTCCCTCTTCTGTCTGGACAGCAGTCTGAGAGAGTTGTGTGCACTTTTATCACTGTTTTAAATTCATTTTCTATAAAGATAAAATAATCATAGACTTTATTTATCAAAAAAGAAAAGTGTGTGAGCAGCATTTAGTGATGGAACATGAGTTAAAACGAACAGACTGTGAAAAAATGGCTTTCTGTGCTCAGAGACAGCGGATACAAAACGGATCAGAGCAAAACGCTGGAGCTTTACATCACTCAACCAGCCACAGCTTCCAGTCACCAGTGTTATTGATGGTCACCATCTACTGCACTGACTGACAGTTTCAGTGAGCTGTCTGGTCAATGAGGAGACAGAAGCACATATGCTGGAGTCATTATGGTGGGTTAGGGTGTGCTTAATGTCTTTTGAATTGTCTCCTGTCTAGATGAGTTTCAGGGGCTTACCGTGACTATACAGTGCGTACTTTTACAGCACAGCTATTAAATCTGTCTACTCAATAAAACTCCGATTCTTTAAGATTTAGCTGAGAAGTGAACTTGTTTGTCTGACTTACTTTTGAGCAGGTTTGCTGGGGTGAGGATACGACGTGGCAGGTGGAGGTGCCGTCTCCTGGTTCTGGCTCTCTGGGAGGTACTTCCTGCGAACTGGTTTCTGAGGAGCCTGACTGTGGCAAACGCCAATCATGTCCTGGAGGAAAGGTAACGGAAAGAAAAATCAACAGAGACACAGACACCTTCCACATGAAATGAGCACGGCCCCCCCACGTCTCTGCGAGGGGTTCGGACCTGTTTTGAAGAACTCGTCAAGTCTTCGGTACTTGGACCAAATCTAGATCGTGGACCCTGTTCTTCAGGTTTTACACCGCTCTCCTCCTGAAACACAGACAAAAGCAAATGCATGACACTTATGCCAGAACTCTTGACCAGTGTGAGAGTTTTCATGTCATTATAAGGTGAAATGATATGAGAGGAATGCTAAAGAGGCAGGATGAAGTGTGTCTGCCTGAAGATAGATCAGCAGCTTCCCTACAGGGACCACGATGCAGTGCTTTCCAGCCTCGGCTGCTCTGGGGCAGCCATGATGGATTAACCTGCGTTTACTGCATCTCCTTGCTGCATTTCAGCTATTATTCTCTTCTAGACATAATGTATAACGTATCACCACCTGCTTTCATTCGGCAGAGAGGTAAACAGTGCAAGAGTGTGAAGACAGGCCCTACACCTAAAGGTCAATTCCTTCATTTTAGCTGCATTGTTGCATGATTAGTTATTCTGAAAGTTGAAGGCATCCCTTACTCTGCAGCACCTTTGGTCCGTTTTCTGCTCTACAACATTTCCCATCTGCTAATGTTGGATTTAGTGAATTTGATCCATTAATTTCTAAGGGCTGCTGTCTCCATTGCGGCGGCAGTTTTTGGATGCCTGAGCTTTCCTGATGGTTTCTACAGGCTAATGCTGCTGCTGTAAATTGTGCCCCATGAAACTTAAAAACGCATTTCGCTGAGAAACGCAACTGACTCGCAAGGAGACACAAATAAAAGGCCCCTAAGATTCACTGCGCCATTGAATGTGAAACATCACCACAGCATGGAAACATTTAAAAGTTACCGTAGTAGCTGCTACAGAGGCAATAAACCACAGGAGCTCCATTAGCTGTTTGTGTGGTCACATCAGCCGTAGGTCACGGCTGTTTCGCTCCAGAAATGTAAGGGCTGAAGACGTACTGTCAATGTCACACAGTCCTTCTGAGGGCAGGATTTTTATGACTGGTCTCATTTAAATGATATAAAAAAGGGCAAACCAGTATAAACCCTAAACCAACCAGGAGAAATAAAGCTATAGATGCTAAACCAGCCTGGGGCAGTGTTGATAAAATGGCTTAATGAGTGAGCTGGCAAACAGAGGAAGAGAGGAGAGGTAAGTCGGGGTCTGAATGTGTTAACTTGTCCAGTGGATCGATGCTGACACTCTCCACTCTCTGGCGGACAGCGGGCCGTGGTGAGCGTAGATGATAGTTGGAATGACAGATACGTGTATTTAGCTCTGCTGTGCTTTGGAAATGTGGCATTTAGGTCATGACTGCATGAGCATCAACCCTGGCCGCCTGCCCAGAGTCTCACCGACAGCTTGGAAAAGTGAAGTGTAGTGAAATTAAGTGAAGCAAAGTTAGGTGAAGGTAAGTGAATCCAGGAAAAGTGAAGTTAGAATAACTGCACACTGAGCTGCTCCAAAGGCTTCCCTGCAAAAGCTGCTATCAAATATTCACCTTTAACGTCGACATATTTTACGTTAAGGAAGTTATTTTTAACGACGCCTATAGTTCACTCATCTAGAAAATGTCCCTCTCAGGGGTTTGGGCTGTTGTGAGTTTCCGTTTGTCTTACTAAGTGAAAAATATACATACAGGGTATGACCACCTCCGGGATCGTTCAGTCTGCTTGGTTTTAATTAAGACTTGGTAAAATATCCTGTGGGAAGGCAGAGAAATGGTGATACTGCACAAACAGCTGTGGCAGGACGGAGGAGGAGTTAGAGAAACAAGAGCAGCACATTAACCATCTTACTAAATGATACTAAGACGTAGGATGTGAGTAATTCTACAGTATTTAAGAGGAGATGTGTTGGATTACACCACTGAGGACAGAACCAAAAAAACAAGCTGCTGTGCACGTTAATCTTGAAACTACACCTAATTCCTCAAATGAAAGTCAGAGGGGTGGATCCCACAAAGCACAGAAAGCCTCAAACAAACACAAAGCTGTGTGAAAACAAAGCTTCTGACAATTTTCACATGCATGTGCAGGAAATGGATCCTAAGTAATAATATATTTAGGTCTACACATTTTGTTCATTGTGCCTGCAGGGCTTACAACTGATTACAGAAACTGGGAGAAACAAACGGAGGTCGGTAATTAAAATAATAAGAAAATTAGAAACCATCAGTGTTTTTTCCCTCAGTGGTGAAGATTAATCTGATTATTAGTTAAATTAGACATGGATTATTAGTAAAGAAGAACTGTTCTTGTGAATAAACGTGCACCAGCTACAAAAAACTCAACCATGCTATGGAAGCAAAGTTTCAAAAGCCACCAGCAAATGGGCTGAAGAAAAACGATCTAAGTTCAGAAGAGCATTAAAGTGAGGATAAGTCCTAATATGGAAGTTATCCATGCTGCCGAGTTTAGTCTGACCACAGGCAGAAGAGGAAATGTTAATGTACAGAAGTTACAGTAAGAAAATAAGGAAGTTCTTTCTCTGAATGTATAATGTAATGTACTGTACACACACACACACACACACACACACACACACACACACATTTAAGTTTTAACTGTGTATCCTTGCATCAATATTAAACTTTCACTGTACCGTTGCGCGGTGCGTCGTGTCACATAACACCTTGAACCCTTTTACACCGTTACACTACAGGACACGAGCACATACCCAGACAAAATAATAAGAAGTGTCAGGAATGACAAATGAAGGACAAAGACAATGAGGCTGAAAAGCGCCCAGACTAAATGCACGACCTGTCACCGTAGACATAAATAAACCTCTGACGTATTCGCTCGCTTGCAGCCCACAGGAGAGCAGACTTTGATGTACACTGCTGTCATAACCTTTGAGTTCATTTGTGTCTTGAAACAGAGGCTCGTGTATTTGGCAAACATGAGCTCAGTGACACATTTATAGTGCAACATCTGAGATGGAAGGCAGAAAATCGGGGAGTGGGAAACACTTGCAGTGTGGGGTGGAATTTTGAGTTTGCCTGCTGATTTTTTTTTTTTTCTTCCTTTTGCAGAGACACTTTTGCTGCCTGCAACATCTGCAAAACACCCGGACAAATCAAAGTAGGAAACTAGAGTTTATGCTCACCTCTTCTCTAAAGCGACTGAAGTCAGCAAAGTTTGGCTGCTGCACTTTATTCGCGGGAGGTTTCTCTGAAGCATTCATAAAATGAGAAACCTGAGAGACATAACAGATTCTGATTAAGCAAAGCTTTCTTTTATCATTAATTTATGAGACATTGGTGCATTTGGAGCTCAGAGGAACAATAAAGGCTTTGTTTGTTTGATATAAGAGCACACTGGCTTGGATTGCTGCCATAGTCAAACAAGGCTTACCTGTGAGGTTGATGGTCTCGGAGGGAGGGCTGGAGGAGGCAGCAACCATCCGCTTTTTATCCCTAAATTCCAGAAAAAGTTTCATGAAGCTACAAACCACTGAGGCTATATTTCTTTGCTCTCAGGAGTCACATTTCACAAATATGGCAGCCATATTTTCATAATCAGAAACTGACTTGCAGTCAGCTTTCAGACCGAACAATACAAACCCACCTATCTCCAGTTCCCCCTTTTGTTCTCTCATGAAAGGAGAACTGTCACAAACAAAACACAATCGCTCAGCTGCAAAGTGCACCGTAGCTCCAGGCAGTTTGAGCTCTCAGCGTCTGTGTTAGAAAATTAATACTGTGAGAAGAGCTGAGTGGAGACAGGGAGAGACCACACATGTCAGTCGTACCTGGAACGCCCTGCTGGAACAGCTTATTGAGGTCCAGTGAGGAAGCTCTGGAGTGGGTTTTCTGGGGCCGAGGTGGTGGGGTCGGAGGCTCTTCTGCTTTCTTCATTGCATCTTCAAATGAAGTGCTGGAGTAGGACCTGCCGATGAGGTTGCATGGGCGGGAAAACAAAAAAAAAAACTATATTAATCAGGAGTTCAGGGCATTAATGAAAACATTTCTGTGTTGTACTGGTGTGATTTTCACCTCGGTCTAGTTTTTGTCCTCATCTGTGGGTCCAGGTCCTGAGGGGGCTCTATGAGGAAGGAAACGTTAAATGAACAAGGTAAGGTCAGTCTTTTTTGGTCTATTTTGGGTTGCTATAAATGAGAAGCAGCTACTTCCCTTTGGAACCACTCCAATTTCGTTAAAATAACTAGATTTGGACTGCACATATTTACCTATGTTATTTATGTCGCGTGGCATTTTTTTAATATTCCAGTTTTGCTAAATCACATGTAAATTTACCAGGCATTTCTACCACATAGGCAAAAGAGGAAAGACTCCAAACGCAGTGAACATACTGAAGGTAGTGGGGTATTTGTGGTACATGACCACATATGAAAACTGACAAATTATGTTTTTATGCACAGGAACAAAGTTTTCAGTTTAGTTTCCTCGTGTAAAAAGGAGTTTTAGTATCACCTGGCCTCTCAGGAAAAGCACCAAGTTGTAGAGTCTGTTTCTCTTGAGATGTTGTCACCCTCTTCAAACTTCCATCTGTAGACACAATAATAAAGATGTTAGCAGCAGAATCCACTGTACGAAGAGTTGATCACTTCAGTATGTGCCAACTTCTCAAGATTTCATTTCATGTTATTCTTACAGTCTCTTAACATAATTTCCCTTGTTCATTTTCTTTTTTTGAAATTGTTTGGTGGGATGAGGGGTATAGTCATAGTTTTTTTGTTTTGTATATACAGTATGTGTGAATGCTCTGTATCATGCTGCACTATCAGGAAGTTGTACACTTCAGCAGCAACAAAAAACGATAACAACAACCAAAAGTGGAAATGAATGCAGAAAGATTCTTTTGTGCCACTGTCCCCGGGAGATGTTGTTGTGACTTTAGCAGATCAGTTAATTCACTCAGAGGAAGTGAATGCACCTTGCATCTGATTTTAGAACACAATTCTTTTCAGTATTTTTTGGATTATTTAGTCAAATAAGTCTTATTTTACCTTGTTTACAAGACTCTTCTTTCACGTCTTGTTTTGTTGCTTCCAAACTTGGTTGGATCCTGTCTATAATGCTTCGATCCTGAAAACAACAGAGAGAAAATAATTAATCTCCTACATCATTTAGAACAATACAGCATCACTGCCTGAAATAATGTAAAGTGTGTTGTACATTTTAGGAAGTACAAGCTTTAAACTGAACATGGTGAGACTGCACTTGGACTAAGTCGGAGCAGCCTCATTTTCAGCTTATTAGTGCCCCCTACAGGCAACATAGGGGAACTCCACATTTTTAAAAACTGGCAGAGTATCTGAGGGCTGGGTTTACCATCTGACCGGGCCTTGGTTCAGCATCCTCAAAGACAATAAGAGGCTCTGCACTCTGTAAAATAGTATAGTTTGTGTTTTTACATAAAAAAATAACCAGAAAACTACTTAAGCAAAGAAAAGACATGTTTGAGATCACAGATTTTTGCCTGCGTCTGACTCACTTCAGGAGTATCCGGTATATCCTCTTCCTGCTGCATGAACCCTGGCCGCAGGGTTGGAGGAAGGCTCTCTGGGAGAGGGTAACCATTCTTGCGTGCCACAATCAAGTGAAAGGCTGTGCAGAACTCAGAGAAAGTGAGAGCTCCATCTCTATCCACATCACTCAACTCCCTTAAAAAATTAGTTGAAAAGATGAAGAACATCTGGAAAACCTGAGAGTGGAGCTGTGATAATAATCCTGATTATTACATTTAGGCTAGCAGGTAAGAAACTATTTTGGTAACAATTTGTTTTTCGGGGGTCTGTAATTTCCGTATAATTTCCTAATTACTTTAAAAGTTTTCATAAAAGAACAATGTAATTTGACACTAATATGTAGGAAAAATAGAAATTTGCTTAAAAGAAAAAACTGATCAAGCTAAGTTAAGAAAGCACGTATTCGAATAATTACTAGTAAATGTATTTGAATTTCACAAACTGAACACAGTCTTTACTTATAATGTGGGCTAAAATGCGTTATTCTTTCTGGGAAACTTTACGGGAAATTACAAGGAAATTATTTGACTTGCAGACTTTTAAAATAAAAGATAAAAAATGGATTAAAATGGAAAAAAACCCCCAAAAAACTAAGAACCAACTTTGCCTAAACAGATACTGTGTTAGCATATGTCACTAACTAATATTTATTAATAACAAAAGCTAAATCATGACATAGTCACATATAAATAAAGACATTTGACATATGTACTAAACTAAGCTAACCACAGCAGCCAGTTAGCTCAGCTTGTCACCTTGACAGAGACTGAGCGCTAGCTGTTTCCCCTTTGTTTCCAGGCTTTGCAAAGAGCTAAGCTAACTAGCCGCTGACAGGAACCAACAGCTGGCCTGGCTCTGTCCAAACACAATCCACCTATCAGCACCTCTGAAGCTCATTAACTAACAAGTCATATCTTTATACAAAAACTGGAGAGTTAAAATGAGACACTGTGGTGGTCGGTGGATTTTGTTATCTTTGGACCAGCTCAGGCTAGCTGTATTTTAGAAGATAAGAGAAAAATGGGAACACAGTGTGTTTATACAGCCAACCCCTGTGTTGAAATAGATGATAAAATTGTTGAGAATATCCTTTTGAATCTGTTTTTGTTTCGAGGATGATAAGACGGTATTGGTCTGCATTTTCAGAAACGAGGCCTGTGTGTGACTTCGTAGGCATGCTGAGATAAACACCGAACTGACCCCTGAGCAGGACAAGGACAGACAACACCATGAGTCAGCACTTACCAAATGTGGGAGAGCTCTGGTATTGGGAGCTTGGATTTTGTGAAGAAGTTTTTTGCAACAGCTCCTGGAAAAAAAAAGCAAAGAGCAACACAGAGGTAAAATATGCGAAGTGATTATTTTTTTCTTACATAATTTAATTTTTCAGTGAAACAGGTGTAGCAGGGGTGGGAGGTGGAGGGTGTGGGAGGGTTCTGTACCCAGGATGAGAGCCCCCAAGTCAGGCTGCAGGCTCTTGAACTGATTTGTATAATACTCCAGCTGTTCCTCTGTGATCCTCCAGGGGTCATCGTCAGAATAGTCCACTGCACCCTGCTGGGCCAGCCTCTCTGCTGAAGAAGCCTGGGAAGATGCACAGATATAAGTAGTAACACATAACATAGATTTAAAAGAAAATTTACATGATGATAAGATGTAAAAACAAAAATCTGTCCGTACCCGAGCCATAGCAGGATGCTCCACAGTGGGTTTGGTCCCGTAGTTATTGGGCGAGGAGTGCTGCTCCAGCTGAGCGCCCGGCCGTGAGGACTGTTTGCTTTCGTAGGCTGAAGGACAGGAGAGAAAAACACAGCTCTGATGGAGGAGAAACCTGAGACTGCCGTGCAATGATTTCCTACTGATTACACCCCTCAAAAATGTGATCTGAGAGAATGAGAGATTTACAGATCAAAGGACCAGCAGAGAGCAAAGTGAGAGGATAGAAATCAGAGCTGCCCCGTTAGGAGGAATGAACAGGTGTCAGAGATGCAGTAAAACCTCATCTTTTTCCTTTCAATTCATTTCTAATTCATAATACATGACCACTGTAAGACGTTTACTTCTTGAAATTTCAGTCAACTAAGTTGCTTCTACTTGGAAACTGAAATAAAAAGAGAAATTTAAATAAATAAACATCCATATACAAATAAATACACCAAATATAAAGAAGTATACATGCTGTTCTTAGGGCTAATGCAAGACTGGAGCTTACTCATCTGTGAGTCTGCTCCGTTTCTCTGCTTGGTGTACGGGTAGCTCCGGTAGGTCAGCGGAGAGCGGGGCGGTGAAGTGCAGGGCGATCGAGGTGGGGACCAAGTCTCCTTTCAAAACAGGGACAGAATATCTGTTATTTCATTTGTCATTAGAGCAGCCTGTTCCATCTCATGTCAAAATGTGCTCTAAACATGGAGGCACAGTTATGTTTCAGTAAAAATCCTGAGACAATAATTCCTAAACGTCACAGTGCATTCATCTGGAAATATCTGATTTGAAAACCGGGCAGGCTGCGGGATTACTACGGTTCTGTTAGCAAAGTGAAACTTGGAACGGTTCATTATTTCAGTCTGTTGTTACACCTCCACTGAACGATGGCATGTTCGTGCTTATTCAGTAGCTGACAGTATAGATGACAACACCAAAAGAGAGGGTGAACGAGAGAGGGGGATGATATGCAACCAAGATCTCTGGTGGGGATCACACCAGGGACGTTGTGGTTCTGTGGTTTGCATCTTAAAGACTAGGTTGCCAGGATTCCTTCATGTTTCAGTACTGAGGTGGTTATGTTTTTATGTTACTAAGATATAGTTAGTAAACACTGACAATGTTTTTTGTTTTGGGGAGGCATATTTTATAAATTTATAAGAGAGACAACAACAGATAGATGACAGAAAACAACGGAGAGAGAGATGGGGAATGCCATCAGGAGTTCGATCCAAGCACAGTATTGTTTATGATCAGTGCATTAACCCCTTGGTTACCAGGGTGCCACACTGACAATGTAGTAAAGAAATGATATGTAGACTGGCATTAATAAGGTACTGGCCGTGCTGCCAGTAGCAATATGTGGTCAGAAAAGTCTTCATCCAGTTCTGGTGATCGTGTTCACGCTCTAGCTTCTTGTTCTTTGCTGATGCAGTAAAGCTTGAGATGGCGTCCACATCACGTTCACTCGGTTTGCGTTCTGTGAAGCTCTTCTGCGAATGAATGTTTGCGTACTCGTGGCTGGTCTGACTTGTCATACTTCTCTAATCTCTAATCAACAAGGCCTTTCTGCTCTGATGATTACAGCGGACAGGAATGTCTTTGCTCAGTGCAGCCATTCATGGTCAGCTCTACACGTTTCCTCATCTTGGCACCCAGTGACTGGATCTTGACAGTGATCCATAGTTGCACTGACAGCACTCAACACATCATATCTTGGATCACCAGAAGGGTCGTCCCATGCTTACCTTCTTCTCTACACTGGTCTCCAGGTGTCTGAAGGTGCTCCTGTCAGCTGGAGTCCAGGAGACAGAACCAGATGCAGTCCCACACTGAGCCCCTGGAGCTTCTACGCTGGGAGGGATGGTTGAGTATCGCATCTCTGGTTCATTCTTCAGCCCAACAAATCTGGGCAGAGGTAGATCTATAGCCATGACATAAAATAATTTATTATATTTTTTTAATATTTACCATAACAGATAGATTTTTTTTCTTTGTTCTTTTCATTGGAAATAACCTCAAAAAGAGTTTAATGCATATAAAGAGGATTTTTTTGTTTTGTCTCATCAGCTGCCGCTTGTATAATGACTTCTGATACAACTAGAATTATCCTGAGGGAATTAATCAGGCTGAGCGCCTCAGTGTGTTACTCTGCCGAGGTGAGTTACTAATACACACCATGGTGAATTTGAAAATCTCATACTCTTCCTAATACAATCCATCAAGCTCTCGTGTTGAAAAACACATTTTCTCTTTGGCCGGGGTGTGACTGATTTTGCGTTCTTGTAATGAGGACAAACCCACTTAGCCCTTTCCACGCGACTCCCCTTTCATCCAGATTAGACCAAATCCTGCCATGTTAAGATAATCTCCTGATCCCCTTTTGCTCTCGTAAGACGCCTCCACTCGGAGCAGCAGACTTACTGGCCGTTACACTCTCCAGGCGAACGGGCAGACCAGACTGGGCGGCGGCGAGCAGCTTCAGGGCCACGTAGAACTGAGGTGTACCAAAGTAACCCAGCCGCTTTGCTCCACACACCTCGGTCACCTGAAAAAAACAAAAAACAACAACATCAACAGAAAGTTTAGAATCATTTTAAATTTGAGGACAACTATGGACAGATTCAACAACATGTTATTCTGATACATCTCATCTTTATGCAGCCAGCAGTGCAGTGCTTTCCTCTTTACAGAAACATAATCTAGCCAGGACCAGAGTTAGCTTAAACATGTGATTATTTTACACCCTGATCAAGATAATGCGTGGTACAAAATTACAGACTCTACTAACTGAATAAAGGCAGAAGAAACAGAATGTACGGGATAAGCTGCACAGTGGGATCTGTTTATCCAGTACTCTTTTGATTAGAGGTACAATGACTGCTTTGGGGAAGCAAAGAAGATTAGGATTATGTGGGTCAATAGAGAAAAAATTCTCCAAAATATAAATGAAAGAAAATTCAGTGAGAGATTCTTGAAAAGTAAAACTGTATAAAACTGAGTTTAGAAATGTGATGTTGTGAACACAAGCTCTTCTGTAACTGAAAGTGCACGAGGCTTTTAAATACAGCACTGAAACAAAGGGACCTTAATAATGATAATCCTGTCAGGGATGTATTAATGGCATCTGGTATACCACATACAAACACATGTTCCCCTTAACCCATTTTTCCCACAGTCCCAGATAACAACAGTATTTCTACACTGGGATTATGTAGGCATAATATAAAATGAAAAATGACAGGTATTAAAACTAGATTAAAACGTTGGCCCTGTAAGACAAGGCCTGATCATTGGGTAAAACAATGAAAGAAAAAAGGAAACAGTTCAACATACTGGAAAATAAGCAGCCAGCGGCCAGTTAGCTTAGCTTAGCACAAAGACTGGAAACAGAGGGGAAGAGCTAGCCTAACTCTTCTTCTTATATGTTTAATCCCTACAAAAATGACATCCCATGGTTTCACAACAGGACTCGTTTTATGTTTTCATGAAACTTCAACAACACAATGAGGTTTTCTGGATTGTTGTTTCGTTTCGCCATGACTGCTGAATGCCAGACCATCCATCTTCTTGTGGCAACAATGGATTAACACTAGTTATCTTAACACTAACAAGTTTTTTTCATAACCACACAAATTGTAAGTGAGTTCTTCTGTCACAGAGGAGTAAGAGCACATTTGCTATGTCTTGAATGAAATATGAATGACTGGGGTGCTGCTAATACCCACTGTCTAATGAGGCTGAGGGGCGTGTGGAGTGCCTGCGGCTCATATCGCCTCATGAGACATTATTCCTGCTTGACCTGCACTGTTCTCATTCAACAGCTTTCACAGAGACACGGGATCCAAAACAACTCAGGTCCGGTCTGTCGTGTTGGCGAGTGTGCCTGAGGTCGGCGGAGGAGGACTGATGATGAGATTATTTCAGAGACACCAGTAACAGCCTTCAGGAACCAGACTGACCGGTCAGATCTGTGGCCTGAGGGGGAAAGTTATTCAAGGCAGATGGAAGAATGCCAGAAACATTTCAGCGCACATAATATCATCGTTGGTTTGGTGGGGCCTACCGGATATTAATTAATCATGTGCCTGTTAACAATGTGACTGAGGAAATCAAGTTTGAAAATAAGACATGTTGGCATGATGAATATCAGAGATACATGAGCACTTACACGCATTTCCTGTGTACTACAAACTACTCTGTCATTCAGTTCTGTAAAATAACAAATCACTCTGATTGCACCATGATATAGCTGACATGTGATAGCATATATTTTGTATGTATTCAGAGTCACTGCTGAAAAAAAAAAACATTCACTATATGCAATAAGTCCTGTACTTAAATACTGTTTAAGGTACTAACACTTTACTTGAGCTGCAAAAAAATTTCCAGAATGCATGACTTTAATTTGCAGGTAATGGAGTATTCTTACAATCACGTTTGTCTAAGTAAAGGACCTCAGTGGTGGAAGAAGTACTCAGGTGCACAGTAGTGATGTGTTGACAGACGTGGCTGCAGAACCTGTCTGGTTGAATGTACCTGAACGTGCCACTGCGCACAAACACATACCATACCACACCTCTGCAACCTGACAGCAAACTCAGGCACAGACATTTATTTACAGGTAATTCTAAAAGTTCCATGTAGGGAGTCGGTCTGCATCAGGGGGAAATCTTCCAACTCAACACCCTGTGTCACACTGTGCTGTGAGAATGGCTGCTGTGCCTGTAATCGTGTTCATGTGATAAAACATTATGGCAAATATTTACTTCCTTGGCAGTGAAAATAATGTCAGTCAGTAACAGCGTGATCCACAGTCTGTACTCTAAGTCCACGTAAGGAGCATAACAATAGATTTTATTTTAGAGTAAGGTAATGGGAAGCAGAGTCTTTATCTGAATGACTGCTGGCTTCACAGAAAGCAACAGCAGCTCAGCAGGAAGTAGCATCATGCTTTTACTAGCTATCTGCTATAAACACAGGTTCCACATAAAGACACTTCCTTTGTAAATCTGGTGAGTTTAGGTATACGATGATTCAGCAAACACACCTCCACATACTCTCCATGATGGAAAATCCCCTTTGTTTTGACAAATAGCAGAGAGTGTATTTACAGTAAAACCAAGTCAAGTCAAATCCTAACACGACTCCTGTGTCATCATGTATCCTGGAGGAAATTCGCCGTTTATAATTCTCTGACACTGTGCGACATAATGACCCAGAAATCAGCTCTGAGTCCAAGAGTGATCCCGCAGGCATCCTGCAGCAGGGCCAAGCACAGCTCAGAAGGCTGTGTGTCAATCAACCCTGTGTGGTGGCAGCGATCCAGGCCGGACAGGAAGGAAGCGGAGCTCCATGCCAAACTTCCTGACACCCACACAGACACACAATAGGCTGCGATCGCCGGGAGCCAACCCCTTGGGACAGAGAGTAGCGTGAACGGAGGCGGTAACCTGCCGTGCTCATCTGAGCTGGAAAAATATGTTTATATTCCTGTGATGCATCAGCAAAAATGACTCTGACTTGGTGATTCTGTGTTCCAGCCAATGGAAAACAGTCACAGTCAGGAATATGGTTACTGCAAAGCAAGTCTGATATCATCCTTTAAAAACAAATAACATGAAAAGACCTAGAGATGTTTGAATTCACGCAGATTCAGAGACTAAACAATGAATCAATCAATCCAGAAACAAATGGGAAATTGCTAAAAAAAAATAATAATTAAAAATAATGATTAGCTGCGATGTAAAGTTGTGTTAAATGTGATTTATAGTAAATGGGCTAAAAAAACAAAGCCACTGATGAAGTCCTTTACAGAGAGAAGATTTTGCAAACCTAACTCTTACTGGCGTTGGTGTGTTGGTGTTCCTCAAAGTGTTGATTACAACATTTAAAACCAAAACAAGCTTATTGTTAATTATTTGAACAGACAAATGAATATTCCCAGAAAGCAATACCCTACACACTTCCTACACTAGTTTGGACACTGAAAGGACAGCTCCACTGACTCTCATAACTAAGCCTAACCTTACACCTAAAAATTTAAATATAAATTCATATATATGTGTATCAGCATCCCAGAGAAACTGTGTATAGTATACAGGAGGAGAGGAGAGCCACAGACACATGCTCAGCAAATGCAGTAAAGGAAAGGAGCTGCCTTCCTGTGTGACAGAGGGGTGTAAGAAAGGAGGTGTGTGAAACCCTTCTCTCTCTCACACACACACACACACACACACACACACACACACACACACACACACACACACACACACACACAGTCAGAAAGACACTCCACAAAGAAAACACCAAGCCTCCTGATCATATGATTGAGGCCACAGCCTGATCATTTAGACCCGGCTCAGTGTCTCCTGCTGGTCCCCCCCTGGTCTGGGGAGCAGCAGCCGCAGCTCTCAGCCCTTCACACTGGATAACATGTGATGACCAAGCAGGCGCAGATGTGCAATAAAGGCAGCACTCACTTTATGCAGGGATTCGGGAGGTAGCTGAGACGCCTTGAACAGCTCCGCCACTTTGCTGGACGACAGTTTTCCTGAAGTGTCAGCCTGACACAGACTGTGGAGACCTGAGTAATATCTCTGCTCATGTTCATTCAGGGAGATGAAACTCCCTGCAGACGCCACACCGGATTCCTGATCCATTCCCGGGGCTGACGCATGGAGGATCCGCTGAGAGCACTACAACCAAACAGATCGATACATCCTGCTCCGGACACCGGCTCCGGTTTCAGGTCGGAAGTGGGGGTTTGGCAAGCGGAGGACGGAGGACGGTATCACCTCCGACAAGAGCGATCCCTGTGAAGACAGACTGCCTGCTCGGCTCAGGCTCATCCACTCCTACTGCCCATTATGGCTGGTTGTAGCAGTACCGGCCTGCGTCTTGTGGGGGCGGTAGAGCACAGGAAGAAGGGGGCATTGTCTGCTTTATGTTTCCCACCCTATAATAAAACGCTAACTTGAATCTTGAGATCACTCTCTGACTGGTCATTGTGCAGTTTTACCGCATGTTTCATCACAGTGCAGCTGTGCACTGTTTAAATAGATTAAAAGATGAATCAATTCAAATCTGTGAATGATCTTTGGGGCCCTCCTGAGCACTGCTCTCCTCCCTGGTTGTCAGTAGCCTACTGAAAGTAAATTAAATGTGTTTTCACCATAACATCTTAATTATAACAACAGGACACTTTAACTGAACATGCAACACTGAAACGAGTCAGAAGACCAGGCAGAGCTCAGCCGGTTTTGCTGCTACATATTTATAGTGGCTAATATTTAACTTTAACTTTCAATGCTACTGTATAACAGACATTACTCAGACAGTCTGCAGATGTTATGGCTCTTCTCTCTGCTACTGTTACAGTAGGTTTTAGCTATTATTATCCCATAACTGTGACTTGTAGCCTCAGCTCTCAGGCAATAGCATGCTCCACCAGCTGTACTCCTCCTGGCTCTCTCATGCACTCTAAGCACTTTTAAATTATTAAATTATAAAAATTTACAATTTGGAGGAAGAAAAAGAGAAAAGTTGCACAACTGTTTAAATTTTTGTTTAATTTTTTCCAAAAAAATATATTGTCAGACACCGAGTTAATGTTAATGTTAGACCTTTGGTGCCATTATTCAATTTTAAATTGGTATTAAAGTGGTTTAATATTGCATTTTCATCAAGTTGGGAACCTTGAAAGAAACGTAAAGTGGTAAAATTGAAACTGTAGTGGCCTTTGTATGGCTTGAGCTCCAAAGCACTGGATCCTACATTTCCCATAATGCAACTCGTCCTTTATTAGACCTCCCATGGCAAGCAAATTAGGCCTGAGCCCAATTAACCCAATGATAACTCTTTCCACAGACACATAAGAACATTTAAATCAGTGAGGTTCATGAAATCTAAAGAGCTGCTTTAATTCCGGATGAGAGTTCAGGCTATTATGTTGTTATTGTCTTTAAATTGCAATTTAGTAGTTTTGCTTTTGGATGCATGTCCTGCCATGTTTCTACATTTTGTTGCTCATGTTTTGATCAGTTTAATTATTGTGGCCCAGTTTTTTGTTTTTCTGCAGGATGAATGGTTATATTGTCCTGCCTTTAACTGCTGTGGGACAAAAAAAAGGACTGTCATGTCCAAGTTCTTGTGCACCCATAGGACCTCTACTGCCATCATCTGTTCAACAGAAATACCTGCAGTCAGTGGTATTACACTGAAAGCAATTTTTCTAAATCAGCCTTTTGCAGAGAATGAACCAGGCAAAGGGAATGACTGAAAGACACCTAACGTTTCTGTGTTTGATCTTTGTTTATCAGGATTTTTCTCTTCACATTATGAATACCCCCATAATTCTTGGAGAATGTCAGAATTACTATCATGTTTTCCCAAACAAACAGACTTATGGTCTGTAGAGAGGAGTAAAGACTCTGGCAAGGCTCTGAAGGGGAGTGGTTCAATTGTATTGTAAACCTCAGTGAGATGTTTTCATGTTGTTTCAGCATGGGTGGGTCTGTTTTATAGAAAAACACTTCTGACATTTTATGGGAGCAAAGGATCATTTATTGTGGGCCATGAGCGCAGTTTAATGCGCTGAATTATGGTGTGGATTTTAAATGGTAGATACAGTGAGCTATCATGATGAAGAGACTTTGCCTTGAGTGCCCTGTGTCAACTTAGTTTCTCATAAATGGCTGTGTCAGGCGTCCCTCATGGTTGAACAAAAACCAAATTGCAAGCTTTGCTGTCAGAGCAGAATGGATGATTAACCTTGGATATATGTCTCATCTGGGAAAAGAACTTTTACAGGATTTTCTGTGGGATCTGCTGTAGTCTGTTAAAGGTTTTCTCACCTTTGCCTGGTGAACTTTTGCTGGTGAGGGCTGGGAAAAGTTTTTAAAAGCAAAGAGCTGTTCACACAGTGAACATAATGACCTCACTAGAATCGACCAGTATGCCAAATCAGGTTTTTGCCCTTCAAGGAATGTAATTATACTGTGCTTATCTTAACCAGTGAGCGGATACAGTCAGATACTGTACTGCTTTCCAGTGTTTTTCTGTTGTCATGCCACAGAAAAGGGAAAAATGTTGCTGCTTAATATAGAAGTGCCTGGCACACTGCATGACCGGGTCACACACTGTACTGTGCTGAGTAAACAGTCGCAGACTGAGCCGTGGTGTTTTTCTCCATCAGGTCTGCCTCTCTCACATTAGCAAACCTATCTGGCTCCTTGGAAGCTTGAACAAACAGCAGCACTTTCGCTGCAGTGCCCACTTCACAGTTTCCATGCTATGAGGTGAGAGGGAGCAGCCATTTTTTTTTAAAAAGAACACAGGTTAGTTCAGGTGTGTCCTGGCTTAACCATTAAGCCCAGACATTATCCAATGAAGTTCCTCGGCTGACCTCCTCAAATCATTCAACACTGGGCATTTCACGTGCAGCATTTTATTATTTTGCCTCTTGTTATCGGGGGAGATGTTGGAAAAGATCTTTTTCCTGCTCTGTTTGTCGTCTGCTTTGGCAGAAAAGGTCTGTACACCAGGTAAGTGATCACAGAGGGAGACGCTCTCGTGTTTTTTCTCATGTTCTCGTATAATACTGTGTGTGCTCAAGGTTTATCTCATATATTTCTTTTAATAGACTGTCATGAAACACAGGCATTGTGATTGTAAAACCATCAGTCTAGCTTTATTTCCTTGTTGCCTCTTAACGTGGAATGCAGCTTCTAATGTCTCAACTGGAACAAAGACGGATTAGACACATAACTCAGATGTTTACCTAACAATGGCTTTCATTAGACATCAGCCATTACACTAAAACACATACCATATGACAGACTTTTTAAAACCCTATGAGGAAATAACTGGTGAAATTTAAATGAAGTGATGTTAGATGATGCTAAGTTTTTTTTTAAACCTAGGGCATAAATTCACAGGATGCAGAGGATATTTAAATATGTTTTATCTTCATAGATGCTACGGACGGCTACAAAGTTCGACTTAGCATCAGAACTGCTCTGGGAGATCAAGCTGTACGTACATGTTTAAATATTAATATGCCTGCACAGAATGATCAAAGCATCAGATCAGAAACATCTGATACCTGATTAAATGCTACTTGAACAAATTAGCCATGTAAAAAGTAATATGCTAAATATTGTCCAGAATTCACTGAAAGTGCGTGTGATGACTCGCTGTAAGGACAAGGTCCATCTGGTGATCAATTAACTTTTAAGGTGTTTACTGAAAACAGTGCATGATCCCTTGTTGCAGTATGTCTGGAATGAAAATGAAATGTTCCTTTTCCGAGCAACTCTGGCTTTTGCCATGAGGAATTACATCGAAGGGCAGGAATTTGAGTAAGAAAACTTCTCTTTTGCTGTTTGATTTGAAAATCAATAAAAGAATAGAATTAGTACTTTTGTGTGTTTATGAAATAAGCTCAGAGGCTATAAAACCCTAATATAATACAGTATAATCCCTTTTCACCATAATGAAATCAGTGACTCATGGTTTATGAACATGTTAGGACACTGACGTGGTCTTTATTGTCCTGTGGAACTTCACCAGAGTGTCAAACATCATAGTGTGTGATGAGACTCCCAGAGTGTCCTTCTGGTTTGTGGTGACGTCACCGCTGAACACTTCACGCCTTGTTGATAAAGAAAGTGTGGAGGAGGCCGTCAGGTAACGATACACAGACACTGTAGTTCTTCTTTTTAAAATCCCTGTTTGGAAAATTTTGTTTTTTTTCTCGGCCCCTCTCCAGGGAGGTCAGATCATATTCAACTAATTTACAAGTGCATAAGTCTTCACTGATTATATAGTTGTCTTTTTTTTTTCCCCTCATTGATTGTAGAAATCGCAGTGACAGAATGATGACTGAACCATAATCTCTCTCTAACACAGATGTGATTTGTTGAGCAGGCAGTGATTCGGTTTTGCTGAATAATTAAGTGACTTGTGGCACAATTAGCTCAGGCGGTTACACACCAGCGCCTATCTGAAGTAACATTAGAAAACCATAAAAACTAAGGGTCGTGCAAGTGCATTAGGATTAGCAGCAAAACTCCAGGATTTAATGAACTAAGCAGAGACTGCTTGTTTTGGTGGTGGACTCAACTTTTCTACTTTTTTATGAAGATGTAAATGTGATTTTACTGACATTAATTAAAATTAGTCACATACGCTCAAACCATGCAAAGTTCAATTGTAGCAGCAAAACTAGGAAAGGGTGCTTTAAAAATTTTTTTTTTTAAATTTAACTTTTCATTTTTATGAAAAAGGAACGTGCTATTCTGCTGATATTAGCTAAAATTAGCCACCGTTAGCTCACCCCAGAGCAAGTACAGCACAACATATGGACCCAAGCACGAATGTGTTGTTTTTGTTATCGGTTCAACTTGAAGTTTTTATGAAGAGGAATGAGTGATTATGCTAATGTGATAACGTGAGTGTGTTTTTCTGCTGAAATGTCAATGTTAATGTATGTAAATGGGTTGTTTTGCTAATTTTAGCGCATATTAGCTGCCGTAAGCTTACAGCAGAGTTACAGCAAGTTACTTCAGCAACCTAAAGTGAAAGAGTTCAGCCATATTGGAGTCTTATCTGGTCAAACACTTCTTACTGCAGCTCTTGGTATGGCAAACAACTCATTATGTAGCTGAGACTCAGACCTGTGGCCCTCATCAGCAAAATCTCACTTGTGACAGACTCATGTTGGTCTGAAAATAGTCTCCAGTATTCATAGCACAGCTAAATCACAGCGTGGTAGACTGTGCCGGGAATACAACTGCAGAAGAAGTGAAACCCCAAATGCTAATATAACAGCAAGTCGCATCAAACACCGTACTTTCTGAAGGTAAATCATAAAGTGATTAAACTTTACATATGCTCATTAGAAAGTCCAGGAATCGGATCAACAGTGCCTTCCTGCTAACTGATAAAACCCTGGAGTTTATCGGCATCCCTCCCACCCTGGCAGCACCGGTCAACCCTGACACCCCTCCATGGCTGATTGTGTTTGGGGTGGTAATGGGAGTTGTGGGTGCCGGCATCATCTTTCTGCTTGTGTCCTCTCTGGTCCAAAAGAAACGGTAAGCTGATGACTTTAGATGCATTATGTTTATCGTTTTGTAAATGTGATTATTGATCCGTCGTGTTTCTGGCTTCTAATTGCAGCAAAAAGGCTGAGAAAACAGACAACGAGGAAGTTGAAGAAGAGACGCGGGTGAAAACGGTAGAAAATGGTGCTGCAAGTGAGGGTGTTTACAACATGTCCTTCTCAGATGACGAGCGATTCACACAGATGTAAAACACTTGTATAAAAACTCTTCCATGTAAGCAATGAGATGGGAAAAAGTTATGAAGCTGCTCCAGGTGGATTATTGTTGCACAGTAAAATCTGATCATTTTGAAGTTGTTCGTGATTGTAGTTGAAGTTTTTCATTATAATGATTTATACATTTTTATGATTTTGTTTGTTTTGCTTTGTATTTCCATTGTTATGAAAAAAAACCCCCCAGTACTTTCATTTTCCAAATGAATGTATATAGTACTGTGCTTTGACAATTGACTTTGACCATTCTATACTAACCAATTACTGTACCGTAAATTCACATTTATTTATTTTTTGGCAAACAGAAAGAAATGGAAATAGGTAACAAAGCTGGTCCCATTTTAGGCATTTATGGGGAAAAAATGTAAGCCATTTAAAACAACAAATGGCTAGTTAATCTGCATTTTGTCAAAAATGTGATTGATTTTGATGTCATCAAATCAAATGAGAGCCCAGAGGAGATGTCTGCGGTGAGCAGAGCCTTTTGCTGTCTATTCGTTTGCCATCATCCTCTTTCTTTTTCCAGACTACAGAGTGACAGTGAAATCCCTGCTAAAGTCAGTGATGGGCTTAGCTGCAGTTTTTGAAGCAGTGTTCAAGCTCATTATCACGATGGTTGGCAAAAATATTGCTAGACACAATTTACATAATGTTGCGACAGAACTGTGGCAGAACTGTGCAGCATCCTTTGAACACAGAGATTTGTGTAATCAAGTCCCTGACATGTCCTGTGGTTTGAAAATGTGAGGCCTCTCTGGCACGCTGCAGGAAAAGACAAAACTTCAAACTTTCCCCATTTTAAGCCACTGAACAAACTTAGAAAACACGATTCCCCTTTATTGGTCCAGATGAAAGTCTGATGTTGTGGTGACCTATGGGTAAATTTCATAAAGAAGGTGTGTCAGGATGCTCCCACGGTGTACTATCTGTGCTCAGTGCCAGTAAAAAGTTTCAAAATTTTAAATGTGATTTTTGTCTTTGCTGCCTCCAGCAGGCCATTTGGGGTAAAGGGATATGTTCAGCATTGGTCCTGTGTTACAATCCTTTTGGCTTCTAATCCCATTAAACTTTGTCATTGCCCATGTGTCATGCCCATTCATATGAAAAAAGCAACAATTAGAGGGAAGTCTGACTAATATACATAGTTTGGGGCAGCGGGGACATGCCTTTTTTCTGCTTTCCTATCTTGTTTAATATCTTTTGACACCTGAAATATATTTTGAGACCCCCTGTGGGAGATCTGATCTGGTTTGGAGCCGCTAATGCAATGAGAAACTTGTTGTTACAAGAAGATCTAATTAGGGACTCTAAAAATTTTTGTGGTGGGGGCCGTTCCTGGTTTTCCTAAGAAAGAGAACACCATCCAGTCAGCAAGTAAAAAAAAAAAAAAGAAGAAGAAGTAAACACAACCCTCCCCCTCCACAGAGCCTCCTCTCCTCCCTGTATAATTTTCATACCATCCCTTCACTTCTCCTCTAAGCTCCAGACTTGAACATGACTTGAACATGGCTATGAGCCACTGTGACAGTTTCCTGCACCTTTACAAAATGAATCAGAACAGTTTCTACAATTTTACAGTAACTATGGTCTTTTATTTTTAACCGAACTTTCACTTCCTTTTTGTTTTTTTTTAAATATTTGCCTTTTCAGCTGCTGTGTTGTGATCACACAGTAAACTGCTCAGGCAGCAGCACAGATTCACTCCACATATTCACCTTTAGGTGGCACCATTGTGCTGCCAGTTGCTGTGGTGACAAGCTGGGATAAACAGACCCTGCTGTCTCTTTTCTTCTTGGCACTCTTTTAAGTGTTTGTGTGAACATTTGAATTTCAAACATATTTTAATTTTCTGTTATTTTATTTTTGTCTGACTATTTTTGAAGTGAAAACACAAAGAGTCCTTCACATTTCACAGTCTATATTTAGCTCATTGTTAAATCTGTTCCTGATCTCTGGGTAAGGATATGTCTCCTGTAACATGTGAACAGTGATATTTCTCCAGCAGCTGGTGTTATGTGAGAGGATACTCACAGTATCCTGACAATATGCAGTGCACTTCATGTAATATCCGACCCCTTTTCCTCTGCATTTTATTCTCTTGCCTGAGGAGTCCAGTCGTTTCTACGCCTCATTTTTCTCGTCATGGAGCCAAAGATTTTCTGTCAAATTTAGTTGGTAAGCATCGCAACCTTATAAGAACGGCAGCTCATTAAGACCTAAATTCCCACTGTAGAGGAAGACAGAAAGCAGGAATAATTGCAGAAAGTCAAACACATTTTATCATATTATTGAAAAATAATGTCGTTATTTTAATAAACTCATCCTGATTCCTTCTGAATAATAAATGAGTTTTGAAATAGCTAAAGAAATGAGTCATTGTCAAATGGCAGACCGGCCTGAATAACATTACACAATCTTAAAGTGAATGATTGTTTTGCTGTTGCCTCTGTGTTCTGGGCTCATCACAAGAACAATGCTCGTGTGTACCACGTTGAATAATGGCTTCTGCCTAATTTTGTCTCTGTAAAAGGTTGGACATAAATAAGCCTTTGGAGATAATTCCAGGCGAGCAAACGCAGTGGTGAATTATAAATAATCTTGTGTGGGTGAAATTATGGGGAACATTGTATGTTGTTAACTTATGTCTGCAACAGTATAATAACTGCAAAATGGATGCTTAATTTCCTGTGTGTGGATTCCACTAAATACCCCCCCCACCCCCGCCCCCCTGCCCAAAAAAAAAAAAAACTGTCCACACTTAAGCAATAACAAAAGCCAAGGTTGATATATATCTACATATGGACATTATTCACTGTACTTTCACAACAGCACACACATCTTTAACAGTGACGATCTAATCATTTCTAACTGTGTGCAAATTGCATAGTGAGCAGATGCTGCTACCGAAATGGTGACTACTTGCCGGAGTTGTACTCTCACTACAGAGCTACACAACATAAATGTATACAGTGAGATTTGTTGGAGTGGCCCTGTGAACACGTGGCAGTGTGGACCCACAGGCCTGTACGCCTGTGTGGCTTTAAAACTCTCCAATTCAGCTGCAAGTGTGATGCAAATGTGTGCATTCAGATTTCAGGGATTCCTAGTGAGTGCGCCCCTATTAAACTATCAATATTAAATATCACAATTCCAGTCAATATTTAATGAGGCCTATTTTCTAACAATGCAGCTTTCAGGGCTCAGAATCAATATTTTAAAAAAAAAAGTAAATTTTTCATAACTTTAGCTTTCAAAGCCCAAGTGCATTATTAATATCAGTTACAAGAGTGTGAAAAGCGACAGACTCCATATGCATTTTCTAAACATAGTGGAGGTGAAAACTATACGCTCTGCACTGATTCCACCACAGATCTTCACTATGCTGTCAGCCTCATGGATTTTTCCTGGCGGGGGGGAAGGGGGGGGACAAGAAGATTCCTGTCAGAGGCTGTGTATTTCACCCCCCCTGCTGTGTTTAAAATCCATCACTGTCAAGAGAGTTCTCCTCTCTTTCAAACCTTTCTTTTTTGGCAGTCTAGAAATCCCATCTCTGCTGTGCTTTTTCTTTGTCCTCCATTTGTTTATGAGTCTCAGATAGAGCAGGCTCTGCTGTCTCACCTCCCTCGGCTGCTCGCGTCTCTCCTCCCTTCTCCTTCTCCCTCTCTCGGATGATCTCCACCAGCCTCTGAAACTTCTGGTTTAACTCCTCCATCCCTCCCACCGCTCTCCCCTCGTCCTTCTCTCCATCGCTCTCCAGTGAGCTCAGTGACTCAGCCCTTGAATCACGGCCCTCAAACTCATAAGTCTGCAGCGAGTCGTAGGGCGGCTGCGACAGGTCAAAGGTGACCTGATCCAGACGGAAATTCAGAAGGTCTTCCATGCGGAGAGGCTGCGGGTTGGCAGCTTCTGTTCTCGCAGTCTCCGCCCCCAGCAGCCAGCCTCTGTTGTTGCCAAACACACCCCCAGGTAAGGGCAAAGGCTGTGGGGTCGAATCTTTTTTCTGGAGTCTGCACATGTTCAGTAGCTGCACCCCCGCTGGGTACAACCCGCCGCTGCTGGTCCCGTTCATACACGTCCCTCTGCTGTTTGGATTCAGCGAGCCCACAATGCTGTACGTGTCTCCTTTCAGGTAAACAGGAGCGTTTACAGAGTTGATCTGACCGCCATTTGAAAAATTTTGCTCCGAGACGGAGGGAATGGAGGAATCAGTGTCAATGTCATCGACTGTGCAGCTGGTGGCTCCTGTGCTGAGCTGAGTCTGCGATGACCCCGGTCGCCCCTCTTGTTGGTTTGATGAGGAGCTGGTGTGACTTTGGCATGAAGACTCATTTGGGTCACAGTAGGTCAGGTTCACTGTGTTGTTGGCTGCTGTCGACTCTGCTTCCGTTGGGTTTGCCTGTAAAAGAAAAGGAGAAGGGAGAGTTTAGATAATTCAAAAAGACACGCAGGGACAAACATATGGAAGCAAAAAAACACTAAAGTGATTTTATGTTTTTTGCAACTGAAAAAATGAAATTTAATCACGACTGAATACTTAATTATTTCATTCAAATACCACTGAATTGGTTGCATTGGAATATTTTTCTGAATTTATGGGGTTTGAATTACAGAAGTTGAAGTTTTGCCATTTCAGAAAGTTCAGAAACATTTCAGGAGCTGAGTGAGACAGATAATTCAAATGCTCAGAGTTTCCAGTCGCTCGTCTGAATCATCTGAAAGTTTGAATTTTTGAGATTCAGAGTTTAAGAAGCTTCTACCTTCAATACACTGATGTGCGTAGCTGCTGTGACTGAAGTTATTGGAGATCTGCTTGTACTGAATGTTTTCTTATATGCTGATGACTCAGCCATATTGGATTCATGTAAGAATGAGAGACATTTTCATCTTAAGTGAGAAATTCAGTACAAATATTCTTATTCTTTGTATTTTCCTCAGTTTTTCTCAGCTATCTAGGACAACGTTTCACTTTCACCAGGTTGGAGGAACTGACAGACCTGTGCTTGCTGAAGGGGCCACTCTTTCATTAATGAATTTAAACAGAACAAAAAAAAAAAAAGTCCAAAAAGGCTTCAACTGTCTGTTCATTCGCACGATGCCCAGTGGGTATGATTTAGAAGGCAGTCAAAATCAACTGTACATACAGCTACACTCAGAGAGACACGCAAATCAACATTTGCTTTCTGATATAATGAATACAAAGAACCCAGATGCTCACAAATGTAGAGTACGATCCCGTTTTGATGTCTGAGTTCAACCAATCCAGTTTTGGTAACCAGATTTTTTTGTCCTGACTCTTAAGATCTGAAAATAAATAAATGAATTTGAACTTCAACTCTGTGAAACTGTGAAAACAAAATAATACTTAGGAAAAAAAACTTACTTCCTTATGAAACAGAAGAATTCAAGCCACATAAATTAAGATTTCAGTGGTATTTATATTTTAAGATGAAATGTTCAGTAGTGATTCAGGTTCAGAGACAGGTATTTATTTGCTTTTAAGATTGTTTATGAGATCCTTAGAGCCTTTCTTTGCCTTCATATATGTGCTACACATTTTCATCCCTTCATATCAGCGCTATTGTCTGACCTTGGCCTGATCCTGATCCTCTTTTCTATCAGCTGCGTCTGCTTCGCTGCCTTCATTTCTGTCGGTAATTTTGCTCTTCTCCAGCATGTGTTCTGCTTCATAACTACCAGAGCTCATCTCAGGAGAGTGCAGTAGAGGCTCAAAGGTGCTCTGGTTCTGGATGACAAGGGAATTGCCGATATGACCTCCGGTGAGCCCATGGGTCAGCTGCGTTAGCTGCAGACCTGCCTCCAGTGGCCCAGCTGGATAATCTCTGAGAACAGGCAGAGTGTGGATGCCGTAGCAGAGACGTCCGTAGAGCGGAGCTGAGCCGGGCCGCTGCTGAGGGTCCAAGCTGGGGCGCGAGTTACGGCTCCAGCTGTACGTCCTGGCCCTCGGCGGATTCTGCTGGGTGTACCATCTGTGCCAAGAGATAAATGTCAGAGAAGCACACAGTCACACACAAACACGCACATCCTCCTCCCATAAGCCACCATGGCAAGGATAAACTTTTTCTTTTTTTTTTAATTTGTGGGCACAGCTCACATGTTTCTGTTGTGCATGTGCTGCATTCTGTGCATGCTCTGCAGCGCCGTAATGTCAAACGCTGCGGTGTCCGCTTCCCCTCCCCCTTCATCATCATAGGATATGATGTTCTCCCTGACATCATCCTCCTCGAAGGGTGAGTGGGAGTCTCGCTTCTGATGGCGCAATGACAGCGAGAGTGCACACACCACTAAAGGGCAAAAAAGAGACACATGACCACATACTCTATAGACATGACAGAAAAAACCTGACACAACTGCTCAGCGTCTTTCAAAAAGTCACCAGCAACATATTTATAGAACTTCTGAGACTTGAGAGAACCAACCAGACCTACCCAGCAGAGTGGTGACACAAGCCAGCATGGCCAGTAAGGTGACCAGGCTGAATATGAGAGATGGAGAGGCAGACGGCACGGGCAGACAAACCATGTGTCTCTCCCACCTCCTGTCCCTCTGTCTCCCCCTGTCCTCTGTCTGCATGCCCCCTCGAAGACAGGGACAAATGGTCACAGTGACCGTGCCAGTGTTGGTCAGACCAGAGGCCCCGTCACGTAGCACAACTGGCACGTAGAGGGTGAGTAAGGATGAGGAGAAGCCAGGGAGGGGCTCCAAGGCCGACTGGAGCACCAGGCTGGCTGTCACACCTGATAACATGGCAAAAAAAACCCACACACACGCATCAAACACGGTCAGCGCACAACAAGCATACACCAGCTTTGGTCGGTGTCATGTGTTAAATGGGAGAAAAAAAAAGAGCAAAGCAGCGCTACCTCCACTTTCCCTGATAGTGAGGTTGAGTGCAGAGCTGGACTCTGGAGGGATGCTAAAGTGGACCGGGGTGTCCTGCCCTCCGTGGTCCCTGTCAATGGCTCGCAGAACCTGAACTACCTGCAGAACCAAAAACAGGAAGCTCTGTTTTAATGGTTCTCAAGATAAATGTCAGGGGTGGAATTACGTATTGATCAAAGAGAAAGAATCTTCCATGTGAAAATCACCTTTGGTGGAAAAAGACTTCTAAAGACTTATTAAATGTGAGGAGTTATGTGGAAAAAATAATATAAATAACAGATGTTGGGATCTGGAACATCTGTATTTGATGGAATTATAACCCTTATGATGTTCAAACAGTTTTTTAATACTATTAATGGTTTAGCATGTTTAGAAATACCATTCAATGTATTTTCATTCTATAATTAGCTTTGAATAGTAGCTTTCAGTGTTAGTGATGGACTCCACCACAAGGGATTTACAGGAAACACTGTTTTTAATTTCACTGTTTATGCTTCACTCTCCTAATGCTGCACCGGAGCAGTTTTAGCTACTGCTACTGCACACCCCACGTTTCCTACTGCTGCCGACTCACAATAAAAGCAAAACACACGGTGGCTTTGTCTGTGAAGGAGTCACAGAGGTTTTTGGTCTTTCATTTTGCAGGGGACTAATGGAACAAGAAAAAAAAAAACAGCCATAAATTTAGAACATGGGTGTAATTATTTTTGACTGACTTTTTTCATTATTGCATTGTTGCAGCTTACGAGTGTTTGATGTGGTGTTAAATCGTTACCAAGGTAACCAAATCAGCCAGGACTGAAATCTTATGGATTAGTCTAACGTGGATAGAAGGGAGTAGTTTATTTCAATTCAGTTATATTATGAAGAATAAGGCCTTGTGACAGTATGTTATTAATGTTCATTATATTATATTATATTATTATTCGTATTATACCTGGAAATGTGTCATGCTTTTAACCAAAGAGGTTCCTTTCAGAAATAGTCACGTGTAAGAGGCTGAGACAGCAACACTGAAACTGAAGTTTAATTCTATATCAGGGAAAAAAAACAAAAACAAGAACACACCTGACCGGGGGCGCTGGAGTCACATACAGATGTTGTGTACTGCCTGTCCAACTCTGGTGCATTGTCATTCTGGTCTAGAGTCTCTATGGCAACCACAACCCTTGACACAAGATTTGGATTGTCTGAAAGAAAGGGGAACCAACAGTAATGTTGAAATTATCACTAAATTTCTATCATTTATATGCCACACTTTGTGTTCCGAACTCCAGGCGGTGCTTTCGGTGAAATATGAGTCTGGTAAGCTCCGCTGCTCATAGCGCCCGAGGGCAGAGGGGCTGACATACCCCTCTGTGTAGCGATGACAGTGATATTATGCCACTGCTCCTGCTCACGGTCCAACTCCATCACTGTGCTGATAAAACCTGTGTCAGAGGCGATGCGGAACAGAGCCTCGGGGTCTGACTGGGGATCGATGGAGTACCTGAGATACAGAAATAGGGCACGAGCAAAAATAGGAAAGAAAAAGATAATGAAATGAGCCCAGTGAGAGCGAGTGAGCGAGTGATGGTGTAATAACCACCTGATGTTGGTGCTTTGTCCTGTGTCCGGGTCCACAGCATAGACCCGGCCAACGGAGCAGACAGGGGGGCAGTTCTCGGACACGTCCAGATGGTACCGGGCCTGGGAGAATCGCGGCGGCTCGTCAGCATTGAGGACCATGACCCGGACTGTTGCCTGGTCCTTAAAGGGACCTTTCCTCAGGTACCGGGCATCCACTATAGGGTTGGCAACTTCCACGGAGAAAGTGTATGAACTGCGGGTCTCATAATCCAGCAGCTGTCGAGCGAGGAATAAAGCCACCGCAACATATAGGCTATACTTTACAGAAGATCTTTCATTTATGATTTATGTTTACATGCTGCATATTTTATTTCACACACAGTACTTCATAATTCATGTACAGCAACATACTTTTCCTACATTTCTTCATCTCACTATATCTCTCACACCCTCCAGTTGGACTAATACATTTTTGGGTTATTACCCACCAGTCTCTCTTCTTTCCTCACCCTCCTCACCCTTTTAATTTAAGATTGAAATTTCAGATTTAAACATGGACTACTCATAGAAAGCTACAGTTTCTCACCAGCTAATTACTGGTTCATTGTTACTGATTAATTTCTCACTGTAGAGTCTCGGCAGTCTGACCCTGTCAGCAGAGGGTGTTTGAGTGGAATACTGAACTGTTGAACTGATTAAATAAAATTAATTAGCAACAACAGAGCGAAGTAAATTTCCTAGAATTTTTAGATTCTGTTCACATTATGTGGCCCTTTAAGATAAATGGAGCTGAATCCTCTGCAGCTGAATAAACTTTGGTTAATAATGAACTAAAGTTGTTTGACACTGTGCCGTGTGCAGTCACTGTGCCTGTACCTGTGTCTCGTCACTCACCTTGTTCAGAACAATGACGGCCTCTCGGTCTCTTCCGGTTATATTGAATATTTCGGCCTCCTCCGTGTCCAGGATAGTAAACTCCAGCTGTGCATTTTCTCCCAGATCAGGATCGGTGGCAGTGAGACGGCCCACCTCCACACCTGGTGCTGCTAGCTCGGAGACAGAGAATGACCATGCACCTGCAGAGAGGGAAACAATCATGATAATGGTTTTGAGAACTGGCACTGAATGATGATGAGTCTCCATGAGAAAAAATAAGGTACAGCAGGACAGTGTCTGGCTCAGTTCTTAGTCAAAACACAGTGGTTATTCTCATAATGCACGTGGTTATTATGGCTTTTCTTACAGGAGAGTTTCATGTATTTCTTGAATAACTTATAATACACAGTCCATTTCAGCTAGTTATGAATCAATGGCTGTATTTATTAAGAAATTAAGAATTTGAGTTGTTACTCTTTCAGTGTGTCCGCTTGGCAAGCACGCCAGTGATCGGCGGCAGGTCGTGTCATTTACTGGAGAAACACAGTGACCTCTACATGCTCGCGATGCTGCGCAGCGACAAGCGGCAAACTCAGAGAAACGTTTTCCTTTTAATCAGAGCAGCTCTACCTTGCTGATTGTTAATTATTCAAATCCTCCACGTAATAAAAAAATATTAGAAAATCACACCCCTGGCATTCAAAGAGCATGCTAAATGAGCCATTTGCTTAAATTGTGGCATTATTGTCAAACAGAAAATAATGACTTAGAGTAAGGTGGTGAGGGACGGAAGATGCAGTCAGATATCAGTAAATAAATAAGGCTCTGCCGGTGTCCGGAAATATTAAATTGCTTCTATAAAGCATTGTTTTGCAGCACAATATATCAACAATAGAAAAGGGAGCTTTAAACATTAAGATGAACGGCAGTAAGCAGAGACTGTCAGGAAGAAGAAGTAGGGAAGAGGGGGAAAAGCGAAGAGAGGGAAGGTAGAATATAAAGAAATGCAGTATATGTCTCAAAGTGTTAGACACATTCTGCAGTGATTTTACTGTCTATTGAAGCAGAAAGCACTGAACTTTAAGATGAAATATTAATAGCATGGAACAGGGAAAAGCTTGGATAAGAAAAAGCGGACATGATCTTTCACTCTTCAGCATCAAGCCACAGTCCATTTGAACCTCGGGGACCAAGCTGGAGTGTTTGTATGAATGTTAATGCCAGTCATCTTGGCAACGGTTATGTTATTGCAACTGATGTTAAAAACAATGATTAGGACGAGTGCATAAAATAAAAGACACTGGGCTGACGAGCTGTTTAGCTACTCTGGAGCTTATATCTTATCCTGAACCTGTCAAAGCAACGAGGACCCAAAGGAGGCAGAGATATCAGACCGCTGTCACAAATGCCTTTACAAGATGTTTCATCATTTTAATCTTTACTACACACACACACACACACACACACACTCTAAAGCTATAGATATTGAAAGCAGTCAGCGGTTACGTGGTGATCTGATAACTGCAGTGCTTACTCCGTCTGAAGTGAGGGGGGTTGTCGTTGACATCGCTCAGTTTCACAGTGACGGTTGTAGTCCCTGATAATCCGCCCAGATGCCCCCCCATGTCTTTGGCCTGGAGGACGACCAGATATTCATCCTGAGTCTCTCTGTCCATGTCAGGTACGGCTGTCCGCAAGACGCCTAGTGGGGAGTGGGGAGAGGGGACATGGAACAGCAACATATTTAACAGTGACACAGTGTCTCATGCTGTTAGCATCAAAGCGAGTCAGATGCATACATTTTAGAATCAGGACATTGGAAAACATGTGACTCCGGGCCACTTCTGTTTCTGAACGGATCATATAAAACGTTAGTTAAAATGTTTTTCTCCACACTGGACATATGGTCGGAAAGGCACAACATATGATCTCTAACAGCACCGCTGGGATTTACTGTGTGAAGTGTAATCATCAGCTGGAGAGGCATGTTATGGTAGACAGCTTTGAGGGTGTGAGTGCTACATGTGAGGCTGCGGCCAGACCTGTCTGAGGATCCACAGAGAAATAGTCCTGGCCCTGAGTTATGGCATACACCAGCCGGGCGCTGTTTCCATATGTTGGATCGTCAGCATCTCTGGCTGTGACTTGGATTATGGAAGTTCCTGTGAAACAGAGGAGGCGACATAGGTGACAGGCTAAAAACGCCTTTCAGAGTGTAGTCGTAAAAGCTGGTGGATGGTTCATAAGCCATCTTAAAGCGATACTCCACTCAAAATCTATCTTGTGAATATAAAATACTTACATCTGTAGGATTAAAAGGATTATCCACTTCTCTGCTGTCTATCCATGTGAACAGTACGTTCAAAACATTTATCTTTTAGACAAATATGGCTAAATATGCTCTATACTCTGGAGTTCTGCCAGAAACTGTGCATTTAGCCACATTCTGGTGATAATATGATTGGACACAAGATACTACATATTTTTGGACAGTGAGGAAATCTATTATGCTGAAGGGGGAGGCTTAGAATTACAGCGATTAGCAGATTAAATGATGGACAAGATTAATCTGCAAATATAATAATAATCACTTAACTGTTTATGGCATTTTCAAGCTTAGATGTGACGCTTTTCTGTATCATTTATCGTCATCTCTGGGGTTTTTTCAACCAATCTGAATGCATCTCGTTGAGCTTCTGGAAGTTGTGATGGGCATTACTCTGACATTTCACAGACATAATGATTATTATGATTATTACAGGTTATTCAATAAAACCAGTTCCTGTGAGTCTGGGTTAAATTATTTTAGTTAAGCTAGTTGCTAGCATGGCTGTAGAGATGGAGGGTTTGGGCCTTCTCAGTATAAACTATAGAGTTTCTGTTACGTAGAAAATAGAGAATGAGAAAACAAGAGAGAGCTGTCGGACGCAGCCTCCATTAGAAGTACGACATGAATCCAAGCTGAGTGCAGCCACTGCTTTCCATGAAGGACATCGTTAATAACATTTTACAGCCAACTTTCAGTAGATTTTGGGTGGAGTATCCCTTTATCGTTGTTTTCCTGCCGTACCGATGTTGGCCATCTCCGGCACCATGGCAACGTAGGCTTCATTGGGGAAGATGGGAGGGTTGTCATTGATGTCCTGCACTCTGATGATAAACTCAGAGGAGGGCTCCAGGGCTCGGCCAGTCTGACGGTCTGTAGCTGTCGCAACGAGGCGGTACTGGTCCTTCTCCTCGCGGTCCAGAGACTTGGTGACGTGTATGTTGCCTGTGTTGCTGTCAATAACAAACACGGAGCCCACTCCCTCTCCTTCCAGCATGTACTTGGTGCGACCGTCTCCTTTGTCCATGTCTGTGTGCAGCTGGAAAACAAAAACACACGGAGTCGATTACAGTAACACCTTCAGGCGACAACACAGAACGCTGACGCGGGCGTTGCTCATTAACACTCATCTATTTGTCGGGCAAGTACTGCAAACATGACTGTGTAAAATGGGTGATTTATGTTAAGATGGGATGTGCTCAGTGAATGTGAAATTAATGGCACCAGGTGTGGAAGATACATAGGGGACCAGGATGAGTACTGATGCAGACAGCCAATCAGTTCATCGGACCAAACATGCCACTGGGGGCTTGTTGAGGGCAAAACCACATCAATGTGGACAGTGGCCCTGCAAATGTCCTACATGTATGTTCACAGATGCATTCTGCTAACACAGGCAGTATCCATCTGTATATCTTTGTCTCCTCTATCCATCTGTCCCTTTCTTGCCCTTCTTGTAAATCCATCTGTCTCACTTCCCTGTACCTTTTAAACCACCTCTTTTTCCAGTCCTCGTGTCTCTCTCTTTTCATCAACTTACCTCGGTTACACAGGATGCCCATCTGCTCACATTTCTCATTCCCCTCATTCCCCTCACTCCCTCTCTCTGTCTCTCTCTCTCTCTCCCCCTCGGACTCTCTGGTTTTGCTCTCTGGTGCAGAATACTGGTTTGGTATTTAATGGCAGAGAGGATATTAGTGTGAGCTAGATAGGTAAAAGGCCAAACACACAGAAATAGAAAGCTAAAGAGATTACTCAGCCTTCATGACACTGAGCTTTCTGACCAGGAGCCTTCACATCTGTCTGCCCTTAAGGCGCAACTGCACATGCTCATAATCCACAAGGCTTACTCACAACCTCTGCTGCTGTGGACCTTAGATACTGATGAGAACTAAAGCCTTGATTTTAAAATTCAGCTGCAACAATGACTACACATTTTCAGGGCGACTGCAAATGAGTTTTGCATATTCGCTCTGTTTCGTGAAATTTGTTTTGCTTTGCCTACATAACGACGCACATGCGAAAGTGTCTGTATGTTCACGCATACGATGCACGTTAACAACACATGTTCATGCGAGTGCAATTCTCACACGCTGCGCAGCATGCAGGCAGAGACCAGGAGAATGTGTAAGATTAGCGTACACTCTGTGTGTGGTGTGTGTGTGTGTGTGTTGGGAGGATAAAGTTGGGATTATAGAAACTCATGATAGCATACCCTACAAATTGCTAGATAAGGGACTGAGGGTTTTTATTCATCCCTACACCCACATCCTTCTCACTCCTTTCTTCCTTAAAGCTAGTTTAAATTTTGATCCCACACTTCACCACGAGAGACACCTTTGTCAGAGTCTATGTCCTATCTGGCTCCCCTGCTCTTTGCCCCCCCCCCCCCCCCCCCCCCGAAACTCCATCGTCTCTCGTTCTACCAGGTCCTCCTCTCCTCACTGTCTAATTGCTGGCTCAGTCCTGCTGTGCTTCAGTCAGCATGGAAAAACACTCTCACAGCAGGGAAGAAAATTTATCCACCCTGTACAAACAAAGCTCGAAAAAAGAGGAAATTCTCTCTTCCAGTTCCTTTGTCACTTTCTCTCCCACTCTGTAATCAGAATTCCCCCCCTCCTCTCACTCATGCAGCACATTCACCTACGGGTTTTATATCTGCTTCACACTGTTTTCTTTGGCAGCAGCCAGACTCTCTCTCCTTTCCTTTCACGCGGGTTGAGGCTCCTGTGATTTGAACTGTTGATAACTCTCCTCAAACCTTGCACCAGTAATGGGTTTGACACGATCATCTCCATAGTTTTGGCAAACAAACCGAGCAGTCTCCGAGAGAAAACGCTGCGCTTCCACCAACCCCCCCCCCCCTTCCTTGCAATGCAGGGATGCTTTATTACATGAACATCAACATCAAGACTGTGCAGAGGAATGAGCAGCGTTGTGTGTCTACTGATTGCTTTAACACCCCTCCCTGACTGTATCAATAACAACCAGAGAGGAAGATTAAACATTTATGAGGTGTATACTGCACTGGTAAGAATCCAATCTAGACTGTCACTATAAAGTATACTGCGAGCTACAGAGTGGCTGGCAACATTCCCTGTTAGTGTTACAGCTGATATAATCCTACTCTGAGTATACTGTAGCTGCCAGCAGCTGCATTAGTGCGGACCACCTGACTGTGAAATGCTACAAGTAAACCCCTGGGATCTGAATGGTTCAGGTGTGTGCTGTGGATTAAATCATCTCAGACACTTCTTGTGTTGCGACACCGACAGCAGTTGAAGGGTGCTGGTGTGGCGACCGTAAAGACTCAAGTATGTGACACGGCAAGTGCGCAGGGGTGCAGGGTGAGGGGTGGGGGTGGGTCGTGGGGGGTGGATGGCTGCACAAACACTGCAATTGTATGGTGTTATATTTGTGCCTCACTCCTCACGATGGAGCATTCTGAGCACAGAAAAAGACAAGACATTAGAATCTATGGACAAATTATTATGCAAAGAAAAATGTGAATAATTTCAGCAAACAAAAATCCATTCTGCCCTCAACAACTGCCTGTCAGCCTGTTTGCTAATATTCACAAAAATGCACAAATGCTCATTTGCCCCCTCTCGGTTTCCCTGACCCTTGGACACTCGCCCACAGTGTGTGTCTTGCTCTTCACATATCTGCTCTGTGTGCTCTGAGGGTTGTTTTCTGGCTCACTCGACCTCACACACTGTGTTAAAGTGAGCCAAATTGGAGAAGGTAATTTTTAAATGACTGTTTTGTCTCCACTCGGATTGCCAGTGGTGTTATAGGTTACTGTGGAAGGCAGTGAACTGAGAGAGGCAGGCAGGCACACGACAGCCACGCGTGATCGTAAAGAATTTATGTTCGTTTGGCACCTAGCTATCTTGATAGGTAGCTAGCTAAGTTCTGCCAGATGAACAGTAAACACTAAGCTAGATGGCTAACTGGATGATTCCAGCTACGCGGCCGAGGCATTATAGTAATTAATATACATTAGTTCCTTTAATGCAGCCTTAACTGTGCTGGTTACATTTAAATCTAAATCTAAGATATTATTTTGCTGGACATCTCATTTTAATCGTGCTATAATCTGATTAATATATAATGATAAAAATTAGATATTTAACTCCAATGTGCATGTAGAATTACTCTATGTAGGCTGCATTCAAATGAAGTCAAATAAATGAAGTGTTTCTTTGGATTCCTTCGATTCTGACTTTGGAAAAGTATAAACCAGCACATGTGGTGCTGCTTGTTATTCTCTCAGTGCTTCCCTGCTTCGCTGTAACCAGTAAAACCATGTGTCCAAGGGTTTAGTGAGAACACAGTGAAATTTCAGAGCAGGGGAAATGAGTCACACCGAGTGAAGGAGATCATTGTGCTCTTTTGTGGATAATGGCAAACATGTAAATACATGTATTGAGGACAGAATAGGATTTTGTTTGCTCATATTAAATTATACTTTGTGTGATAATGATTTCTCTGCAAAATATATCTCATGTCCTTTGAAGAGGCTGTGCTCAGAATGCCCCACTGCACTGTCAGAAATGAAGCACAAATAGAACTACACACCAGATACAGGTGATTCGCATGTGCATGCTGACCGGTTGTGACAACAGCTTACCCGTCCGATGAGCACAGGCTCGGGTCCTCTGTACTCCTCGATCACAAAGAACTGGTTCCAGAGCCAGCTCCTCCGGCGGCGAGAGCGAGGCCCTGACCGACCGTCTTCAGACTCCGTGACCCATTTAGAGCGGCCTCGTGTCTTCTCAGGCAAAACGTCACCGACACCTGTCTCCGACTGGAGCTCGGGCTGGAGAGAGTACTCCTCCTCGGAACTCGGCACTAGACTGTGATCATTAATTACACCTTCAACCTCTCCATTAGTCAAATTGCTCCTTTCCTTGTGGTTCACAGTGAGTTCAGGGCTATGTTTAGGTGTTAGGGGTTTGGCAGCAGATTCAGGATGTTTAAGCATGACTGTTTTCCCTGCTGCTTTGTTCTTAAAGTCAAAATCATTAGGTTCTCTGTCATTTAGTTTAAAAGCCACATTTGGCATGGTTCTCGTGTCATCCATTTTACTCTGAAGCTGGCTTTCCAGGTCTTTGATTCTCACAAAAAAGTCATCCATGGACTCTGGATGTGCTAAAACTTGTTGTCTCGCGCTTAATGTTACTTGCAAATTCTGATCTTCCTCCGAAAGGCCAACAACCACTGAGATGCAATTTCTTTCCCCTTTACAGAACAAAAGAAAAAGAAGCACAATATGCGCTGCCATAGCTGAGGTTCACCGATCAGTTTGCTTTAAAGGATAACTGACGAATGGCTGACCAGGGGCAGGTTTTCATGATGGTTCATCTCCCGTTTTTACCGCCTCCTTCCTGCTCCTGCTTCACGTGTCCTCTTCCCAGAGTGAGTCTTCACTTCACTTTCTTCTCGCACATTTTCCCGAACAGTACACAATGCTGCACAGGATCACCTGAGAGAACACATAATTAGAGTGATCTTCACTGTATTCATTAAAATGGAAAACAAGTCCTTCAAGATGCAGAAGTGAGAAGACAAAGAGACGTTCACATCTCGCTCATTATCTTTTAAAAAGGAGGATATTATGAGACACATTTGTAGATTATTTTTTTCTGCTGTTTGTCGTTCAGCTTTGTTTGCTAATCTGAGCTCTGTGTCAAGCTGCTGTAAAAATAGCTGTGAGTTTTGCAGAGAAATTATGTGCATTATGGTCCAATAAGAAATAACCTAAAAAGGAGAATTTGCTTTGTCCGAGGTGCTGGTCGTCATATCATCCTCATTGCTGTTGTGCTTGAATCCTGTTATTGATCACTCAGGCATTATCAGAGAGTTAAGTGTGGTCTTAAAAAATTTCAATTAATTCAGAGCCTGAGGTCCTGGCAACGAGGTGGAGCTCAGGTACTTTACTGTTCCTTGTCAAACACAATTGCCCGAACATCAGGTGATTGATGCCATCCCTAAAGATGGTCTGCCCATGCCTCAATGCCCAGTAGAGACAGAAGTTCCCCTTAAGAGATTAATTAGACTCATAAATAATTTAATCAATGACTTGTCCTCATTTTCTAAAAGTTTAATGATCTGAGTTTCGTTAGTATTTGAGTCAGATCGTGGCCATTGATCTTTGAAACTTGATGTACTGAAAAGTGTCAGCAGCTTAACAAGACTGAAAGTGTGTAATTGCAGTTTTTCCATCCACGTTCCACCTGCATCCATCACTCTGCCTCACAATTTCCTGCAATGAATGTAAATTTTTCTGTCATCTGTTTTCACCTTTATACACGCATGGAGGCATGCATTACCATACACACACACACACACACACACACAGTGCAACAGTGCATGAGTCATGGGTGCACAGTGATGTGGGCCTAAAACAAATTTAAATAAAGTTTTCACGACTGTGCTTCTCCTGAGCAGATTTACAGGGAAACACTCGCGCGTTAAAATGCTAAAAAAAAAAAAAAAAAAAAAAGCTAAAGAGATTTTTCTGCACAACCTGCTGCGCTAGGCAAATGATCAATATCATGGCTACAGCACATAAATGGCATGGTGCTCACTGATAAACCTAAATCCTCTCGCCTCATCTGACGAAACAAATGTACAGTCACACACATGCTTTGATTAATTTAGATGCAAATAAGCACAGAGAAGGTCTACAGTCATGCACAGGCCTTTGATGGCAGTGTATAATATGAACCATAGCATTTTCTTATATATCCAAATTGATATGCTACATAAAGGAAGGACACATGAAAATTAAACCAATGTTCTTTTTCACTCCAGATACTGACCTACTTTCTAAAAAGCAGGCTTAAGAACAGAGTCATTTTGAGAATGTGATCATAGGAAATAATAAGTCATTTCTCCTCCCTTTACATTTTTTTTTCTCTAAAGGAAATTCACCCTTCATTTTTTTCTCATTTTGCACATCAGTTACACCAAGTCATCCATATGTAATGCTTCATGTTCAGCATCTGCCTCCGTTTACCATCATCTTAAATCTAGCAAAGTACAAGAAATGGTTCCTCCAAAACACTTTTGTCCTCCTCAGCTATTGTGCATTAGCATAGACTGAGCTCACGGCTTACATTTCTCTCTGTCAGCTTTGCTCCAAAACCACGTTGCCAGCAGTACATGCCATTCACTGTTGTTTGAAGTCTTTAGAGTGTGAGTGTGTGCGAGATATGTGTGAAATGTAAGGCAGGGATAGAGGGATGAAAGCGTGAGGACGATTTGCCGTTGCTGGCTCAGAATGGAATGATGAGTGGTGACATAGCTCTAAATTGCAAATCGCTGTTTCAGTCTCACTTCACTCTGCATCGAGTCGCTTCACTGCAACAAGGCTATTTCATTTTTATTAAAAATAGCCTGTGCATGTCAGGACTTTTACATAGGGAAAAATGGGAGATGGAGGCAGAAAGGCTGGGGGGGGAGGAGGGAGGGTGGTGGTGGTGGTGTAAGTACACTGGGAGGGGGGGGGGGGCTGGCCGACTGGCTTAAACAACCAGGACTCGGACAGATTCTGCTCCATTTGAACATCTCCGGCTTTCTCGGCTTCTGCCATTCGTCTTAATGTTTACAGACCTCTCATCCATTCTCACCAGACTCTCTGCTCCACACAGGAGGAGAGAGAGTCTGGTGAGGAGAGGCCCACTGTGCTCAGCACATCAGTCACCTCATTAATGTCACGGTTTGACACTCAGACAGCTTAACCTTAAGTGATACCACTGCAGGAGCTCTGTGCTGAGCAAGTGTTTAGTTAGCCATGTACTTATCTGTCAGAAGGAAAAGCCTCTGTGGTTGGAAGGCGCTCTGTCTGTGTGTGTGTGTGTGTGAGAGAGAGTAGTTGTACATGATCATTTGTTCTTTGACAGCGCATTGTAAACACAGGAGGACGTTATAATATTTCTCCAAGCGTATGATGGCTCATTGTTTGCTCTGTGTCACACGCAGACACACACACACACACACATCTGGACAGCCTATTAGCATATCTAGGAGAGAGACACACTGAACAGCCCGGAGCGTGACCTTGTCTCGTTAGAGGAATCCAGAAAAGTGACCTACTTGGTGCATGTTAATGTGATTTACACACTTGGTGTAACTGTTCTAACGAACGCGACGTCCCTGGAACATCACTGTGGGCTACTAACCGAGGTCCGGCGACCCCATCACTGCCCCCGCCCCCTCCGCGTCCAAGTGCACGCGGCAGGTGAGCGTGGCGCACACAAGAATGAGCGCGCGCGTGTCAACACACACACACACGCGCGCGCAAACGCTACTTCTCCGGAAAATTAGGAAGAAGGCGCAGCATCATCCGAGCCATCTGTCAGAGCCTGGCGCTCAGTTCACTCACCCAGAACACGCTTTGCTTTAGCTCACACCTCGATCAGCCTCCTCTTATTTCACCTCAACAGCTCGCACATGGCAACATCTGCTGCTGGCAGCGAAAGGTTTGTTTCTGCTTATTATCCGAGAACGGCTTCGAACTGACAGGGAAACAGTTGGAAACCGACGCACCGCGACTATAAGCCTCCCAAATGAAATAAACAAAAAACAAAAAAACAAACCTGATAAAGTGGAGAGGACTGGAAACTTGTCAGGTCTGTGTAGGTGTCAGAGGCTTCACTTAAATAAACTGGTGAATCTGGAAGATTTAAAGAAAACAGAGCTTACCGTGTGCTCGCGGCTCCGCTCCGGTGCTTCTCCGGTTTATTGGAGCTGAAATGATCCAACGTGGGAAAGGATGCCGTGGTTCATCTGAGCTCAACGTGAGGTCTGTCCACTTAGCCCAGTCTCTCTCTCTCTTTCTCTCCCTCTCTCTCTCTGTATCCCCCCTCCCTCTCCGTTTGCCCACCTCTTTCTTTCCCTCTCTCCATTAGTTTCTCATAGAGCTCAGAAAGATGATATTCACCCTGAAAGCCTATTGGTTTTTGAATATTGTGACCAGGATGGTAATGTGTGTAGTACTCATGCACACACATATTAACAACATACCATTTTACTTTTTCAGTTTGTTGTAGTCAAACCAAATTTTACGGTGGCCGAGAAAGGCCACGCAAATGCAAACGTCGCAACACAAAATCAAAAGTTGCACAAACACAAAAGCCTCACAATGGAAGTAAATCACCACGGAAGCTGTTACCTCCTGGATACGAAGTGGAAGAGGAGGAGAAGTAAGTGAAACCTTCTTCAGATGCTTACTGATGCTTAAGCTAACCTCACGTTAGCTAACGTCGCGGAGTTAGCTTCATAGTAGAAGTTCGACGGCAGAGTAAACATTAAAATATAAAGGTAATTATTACATAACATTCACATAATGACAACAATAATTGTAAGTTTCTGAAGGTTTTCACTTACTTCTCCTCCATTTCCACTGTGAGGCTTTTATATTTGTGTTGTGGCGTTTGCGTTTGTAGTTGCGACGTTTGCGTTTGCGTGGCCTTTCTCGGCCACCGTACCCCAAATGTTTTCAAAACATGTCTTATACAGTCTATATTCAAAACCAAAAAAAAAAAAAGAAAGAAAAGAAAAATCGGTTTCTAACTATCACGTTCATTATCATAGTTTTCTCAATAACATGTAAATCGTTTAAGCCCCTTCAGTGTTTTCTGGTGATGCTGTGTCATTTCCTTGAAGCCGTGCAGTGTTTTGTAAGCTGCTTAAATGCAGCCATCCTGCACAATCATCTTCAACAAGTTTGCATTTTTCCACCCAGGAGCTGGACAAGGAAATAGCTACTGTAAGGGCTATTATTATAGGTTATTATAGGCATTATAGGTACTGTAATGCATTAAGAGATGAATTTTCACCACCAGTGTTCTCTCACTTGCTAAAAACGTGTGCAATTATCTCCTTTGCTCCCACTTTAATACTTCCTCCAGTGAGTTGAATGGTTTTTTTCATGACGTGGTTTTTCTTGGAAAATAATGAATGATTTTATAAACGGTACATTGCTGTAATCCCGTCTCCCATTAAGTCTCGACTTCAAGCAGATTATTTAAAGTAATTTAAATTTTTTTGTCTCCGAAAAAAAAAAACTAACTTCAAACTAGACAATACAAATTTGTATTTACTAATCCAAATTCCAAGGATTTAAAAAGTAAATAATTTCATACTTTTCTATTTGCATCTATTTCACATTTAAGACATTTAGATGTTCAAGATCTAAATGTGAAATCAGGCTAACATGAGATTTCCTGCAAGAATGTTGGGCAATCTGACATTTTGGCATTTTGACATATTACCATGAGACAGAATATGTTTGTCTCTCAAACAAAATGTGTTGGATATTTTTAATCTGAAAGACACTGAGAACGGGTCGGTGGTTTTTCATCACAGAAGCAGAATCCCGTGCTCTGAGCATCTCAGTACTGTATGAAGTAATCATTCATCTACAGAGAGTCTTGCTTTGCACATCAGTGTTTCTTGATCTTTCTTGAGTTTGTTCTCCTGACTAAGAAACAAGCTGTGGTGAGGCAAGTGTTAGTCATATGACTAGAAAGCAAGCTTGCAGCCCTGAGGTCATTCCTCAGATCTCTTGTACTCAGCTGGCTTTGGAGGTTTATTAATGCAAAAAACTATACAGCCCGAGCACAATACAAAACCGAGCAGTAATCAGTCTGTGAGTCAGGATTTGAGAGCACACAGGGAGAGATTTGCAAGAGCAAAACATGTTCTGAGCTCAGACAGCAAGAGAGGGATGTGAAAGAATCTTTGGCTAATTTCTGGCTGTAATGGTCAGATGTTTGTGAAGTTCTTTAACACGAAAGGAAATAAGAAAAGAAAACAGATGCACTGATGAAACTTGATGAAGCCAGTGTCTGTGACATTTCACTTCTAAATCTAACCCTAACCCTAATCCAGTGGAGCTTTCTCTGCTGTCAGCTGGGGGTTTTCTTTTGAGCAGTGGAAACTGCCAAAACTGAACAAAAAGCTTTGAAAAGGGCAAGTCATGGAAGCCCAAGTGCTTCCTCAAATGTTGAGTCACAGTTTGCCTTGCAGGCTCAAAACTTTGATTCTGATTCTGTCTTTGTTCCTCTCAGAACTCGCTCTGCACTTACAAGCCTGGCCCTGCAAGCTTTAAAATCTGGACCACCAAATTGGTTTCCCCTTTTTGTTTTTCGCTCGTCATTAATGAACTTGAGAAGCTGGGAATTATAGATGAGGCTGGGGAAGAAGGGAGGTTTTCCCCTCTAACTCTCTCAGCTGCAGTCAATCATACCGTAGCAGACACTCAACTGTCTGATGCTGCACTGGAGATGTGCTGAGCATCGTCATGCAGCCCTGCCTGTAATTTATTTTACGCCGTTAATAACACGTAGACATGCTCGCTTGCACACATGCACACATTAACCATTAAAAACTCAGTCATATAAAGTGTGTTGCAAAAATAAGCTCATCATATCAGCACGTGACAACACAACATTAAGCACCACTCCAACATTTTCACGTGCAGTATAACCCATATGCTGTAAAACTACTCCTATGTGATGGATTGCCCTTGAAACCTTTAACCACCGTTCACTTCAGTATGAACAGTCAGGAGTGAACAGTGTGTGGATGAGGGTGAACAGCTTTACACCCTTTGCCCTAATATCCTTTGCAGAGTCATTGTCATTTGAATAATTACTAGTAGGCTTAATTTACTACCACACTGCTCATACAGAACGGACAAGCAAGTTCAGCAAAATTTCATGTGTTCATTAATTTATTGAAGTGTCAAGGAAACTTCAGAAGTATTCTGACAGCAGACACAAATCAGCTTTCAACTCCTTACTGGTTATTGCCACAGCTAAATTTGTTCCCTTAAATATGGTAATACATTATGACCCTCAGCCTCCAGTCATTTAGATTTTCTGGACTCTTCGCTGTGGTCCCTTTTTTTAATGCTTCTGTGTGTGTGTGTGTGTGTGTGGGGCTCAAACACAAGCAGGGGTAGGTAGTCATTATCTAACATGCTCCAAATGATTCATAATGTTTTTAATGTCTAAATCAAAATGCCAGCCAGCAGTGCGCTGTTAGAATACATTTTATCATCAGCACAAACAAAACATCAGCTGTTTATTAGAGGGAACGAGATGCGTGCCCAAATCATTTGAGAAATAGCCTGGAGGATGCAACTGCCTGTCCTGTTCATTAATTTAGTATCTGCTGCAAAGATGCCATCACGTCTCTCCAGAATACTCCCTGATGTTTGCCTTTCTTTTCTCATGCCATTTTAGTTTGTTTCATGTCTTTACTCAGACAAAGTCACGTCCTGTCTCATCCTTCTCTCTTGTCTTTCCTTTTCTCTGTAATATTCCTCTTTCAGATCCTCTCTGTTCCTGCGAGTCCATCCTTTTGAGGAGATGTGATAGATGTCTACATGGTTTCCTGAATATGCATCCCTGTGTGTGGCTCTGTACACAGCCTCTCTGGCTATTGATGTGGCCTCATCAACTGTCAGTCCCCATTTAACTCCTTGGTCCAAAATTGAGTAGGCATAGGGGGATCCTGAGCCCACAGAGAAGAGTGTTCCCTGCAGGCGAGTACCATCACTGCACACATAAAACAGACTGGGTCCAGAGAAATGGATTTTCTTTCTGGGAAAGCACTGTTGACCATCAAAAGTTGAAGAGGAACTCTTTGACTTTGCCAGAGAGACCTTGTCAATACTGGTATCTACAGATTTTTCCAGTTTCTTTGTTGTTTCTGTGCAACTGTCAAGATCGGCCTTTGTACGCCCATTGTCATTGCATCCATCTACCTCTCCTCCGTCCCACCCACACAACGTGGCAGCCACACACAGCTTAGTTCCCTTAAATGGGTGAAGCATGTGTGAAAGCAGTTTGGCAGCTCCGCTTGTGGACAACCGCCGGCCGTGGCGGAGTTGGTAAAGCCGCAGTTCTCGAGACAGAATCCGTTTCCAAAGGGCACAGTCGGCTGAGGTGCCCGAGGTGGTGCTGACCAAGTGGCTGTGAATGGGCAGGATCTTCTGGGAGGCTGGGCATGCCACGAGCCCGGAGCAACTGGAACGAGTGTCTGCTGCAGCCAACACACCGCCCTGAAACATGAAAGCCAGGGTGGTGGTCCCATGAGAAAGGGGAAAAGGCAAAGGGACAGGCCGAGAGGAATCCAGAAGAGGACTAGTGGGCAAAGAGAGGGATGGTAGGATGGAGTCCTGAGGTAAGATATTGCTGGAGCTCTGGATGGTGCTGATTTGCCCAAACTGTATCGGGCTTTCATCTAGGTAATCTGCAACTGGTATATAAAAATTAAACAGACTTGTGCTGTTGCTAACAGGCATAAAAGAGAGATCACATCCAGTCTTCTTTCCAAAAGGCACTGAAGAGCATTCAGTGCTTACACTGTCCAGGGAGATGTCCTGGAAATTGCATAGGTCCTGTAAAGCCATTGAAAATTATTATTTTTTTCCTTCACAAAAACGGTCTCTAATCAAGTTTACAAATATTCATGTCAATTGTCTGACAAAGGTTTGTAGGTCATCTAGAGCTGTAGCTCGTGTCTGTTTTAACAGCAGCCCTTTTTATAGACAACAAGATCAGGTTCATCTACATGAGGTCTTGTAAAACAGCCCATCAGCAACTGTCACCGATGCCTCATTTGACTTTGAAGCATAGACTGTCAGTGGTCCATGGGTAATTAATTTTGGCTGCAATATCAGGTTGTTTTTCAGATCAGATTTCTTCAAAGTCCTGTGTGGGCGTAGGCCAGAGAGGACGTGGGGTAATGGCAAAGCCTTGAGTCGAGCACATCAAATTAAGTCAGACTGAGTTCTGATGCACAGGGAAAGTTCCCTGATAGAATCAGAAATAAAATGAATCAAACAACCTTGTTGTTAAACGGCAGAGTACATTTAACCCAACCTTTGTGGTACTGTGCTGTAGGTAGCCCTTTAAAAACTCATGGAACTCATGTAAATAGCTGAACCTGCAACACCAGAATATCTGGTAAATCCTGGATCGCACAGGGTGTATGCTCGAAGACAACTGCCACCTGTTTGGAAACTGTGCTACCAGGTGTTGAACACAGAGAGAGCCAGTTTTATTTCACACATAATTTACTGTATTTATCGAATGGATTAGCAATTAACTCAGGGATTACATGTTTGTGTTTATGGTTGAATTCATCTTATGCAAAAGAAAATGAATGTGTTGCGCACCGTCATTTTTGGATATGTCTTCACTGCTGTTTTAATGGTAAGAGAAATCTGTCACAGTTTTATACAGCAAATACTTTTATACTACTTTTGTATCTTTGGGAATATCATCATCTTTGGGAAGGCTTTTTTTTTTTTTTTTAACTTTATTTCATTTGTGTATCTTTTACTTCACGCAGGGAGAATGTGTTTTACAGGCCATTTCACCAAAGAGTGAGGGCCTGTCTGACAGTTTCATAGGATTTGACTCAGCCCCTGACAAAGTGGTAGATGGCTCAGTTGTCCGTGTGCGGTATCAATGCCACGGGCCATGTCAGCTTGCAGTGGAGGTGGTGGTGTCCACATTAAGGAAGACAGATTTAGTCGTCTTCCGGAGGAAATGGAACAGCAGCGCACCCCGAGTCTACAGGATCCACCAGGTGCAGCTCAGATTGCCTCCGTCCATTATATATCAACACGACTTCTTCAACAGGAACATTTTGGAGGCTGAAAGTGCGACAGTACGTGCTTGGCTACACCGTCTTAAAAATGACAGTGGACCCGCGACATACCATGACTCCATGTGGAGAATTTATAAAGTGCTGCAGATAATGCCACTCTCAGACCGTCCAACCAAACCTCCCACTGCGTGCCCTTCATGGTCTGCTCAGCTGATGTGGCAGATGACCAGAGACGGAATCAGTCAGTGTCCACACGAGTCAGGTCAGACCTTTAATCACATTGACATTTTCTCATTTTGTCCATGCCCCGTCTTTATCACCAGAACTTTCAAAGGAAACATGAACATGTTTGTGTGTGTAAACTTTTGCTGTTCTGCTCGGTCACAGACATAATCGATGTGCTCAAGTTCCCCCTGGCGAGCACTGGTGAGCGTTTTGGAGTGGTCCGCCGGTTCCAGCCTTTCATCGACGGAGCCCTGGAGAGAGCGCGCCTTCACGCTGTGACACAGCCCAGGTTGGACTTAACACAGTCGTCTCAGTTAGTTCGTTTTAGTTGGAGTTTATTCTGCATGAAATTCAACTACACAGCAAGAAAAAAATCTCCTGCAGGTTTCTCAAAAAGTGTTTTACCAAACACTCGAGAATAGCAGAATTCTTAGAAGTTAAATGTTATATTGCTTCAAATGCACAGTGTATAATGTCAGTGGTTTGTGTTGATATCATAGATTATCATAGATTGACAGGCCACAGGTCAGTGATTGTTTCCCTTTCAGCTCTGGCAGCTGTTAGAACACACTCCACTTTTAGTTTTACTTCATTATAAATAACCTTACAAGCTTCATGAAGCCTCTTCACCGGAGCATGTAAGCTTTTTATTTACGGTCAATGAAAGACAGCGAGGTCAGTCATTTTTAGCAGACAGCGCAGCGTTTTAAATTCAACCTTACGCTTCAGCGGCCAAAGAAATGATTTGTCAAAACATGTTGTTTCGTTGCTTGGTTTTCAGCGTCACCTTATCCGTGTGGATCTATCTACTGAAATGGTGTCACAGGAAGCTCTGTGGGATCATCCATCATGTCGATAGGAAAAATTTATACGACTCTGTTCTGATGCAGCTTACAGACACAGGTGGGTCACAGCAGCTTGTGGGTACACCTGACACCAGTTCAGGGGATTAGACTGAGGTATCATGGGATGATTGTAAGTGATGATGTGTGTTTTGTGAGACTGCGGAACAGACTGCGTTATGTATTAATAAAGAGCTTTGGATCTCCTGTGGTGAAATATATGACTGTCATATCTCCTGTGTAGGGAGCGTCATAATTCAGGCACATGTGACAACGAGAGAAGATGAAGCGTTCCAAGCCAGTGTGGCGTTGCCCCTGTGGAAATGGATTAGATTAGACTGTTACATACAGGACTCAAAGGTATGGAGCTATGGGCATGTGAGCCTCGGGGTGGAGGGTTAAAAAACAGAAATTAAAATGCAGCTCGGGGCAACATCTTACAGTCATCCTTTCTCCTCTGAGTTTCATTTGGTGCCGCGGCTTTGCAGTGTTTGATTTCCTTTTGGAACAGCCGTAAGATCCTGAACGATGGTTCCTTTCCAGCTGGGAAACTCCAGGCGATTGCAGTGTGTACTGCAATTTGAAGTTGTTCACAGCTGAGTAGGTTTTTTTTTCTGAGTCTCAAGAGCTCATGCATTATTATGTCTGACTTTCAGGTGCTGCTGGATGCAACGTGGGATGATGAAACCCGCAGATACGTCTACAAGTAAGACGTTCGATTTGATTTTCTTTTAAGATTCTCTTTATGTCCTTTCTTGTGAAATAAGGAAAACATAATTGTTGCCTTTGCAAAGCTCCCATTAGCTCAGTCACTGCTCAGTGTTTGAGTTGTATTACCGTAAATATCTTATAGATTTAAGGGCAGTATCTACTATGATGACACTGATGGATACTTTGTGGTTGGAGGAAGCAAATACATGCCAGGCATCCGTGGGTATTTTGGGCCTATCAAATACTATCGTTTTGGAACTGAAGAGGTAAAGTGCTTACTTTTTAATCACAAGTCAGATATCATTGTTTCCTTGTTTTTATTGCCATCAATCCCACTGTGAAATGCAATGTTATTCATATCACAGATAAAAAATCCGCTTCATCCCAAGACAACGTTACAGGAACTGGATAAGACCCATCGTGAGTGTCAGGAAATAAAAGCTTTTACAAAAGCCTTGCTGAAGGAAGTAACCGAGAGTCACCTGTTGTCAACAATCAGCAAAGGTGAAATATTATTTTGACAAGTCCTTTAAAGCAACATTGCAACTGTTCTACAGGGAGCAACCTTATATAGATCTGATATCAAGGGTGTCAATACAGCAGCTGCACACCTATTAAGTGTGGGAAGACCAGTGTTGACAGATTACTGTTGCTGTTTGTGTTTTATTTCAGGCGTCTGTACTCCTCACTTCATGAGACTGAGGCGTCAGTTTGGTGAAAAAATCTGCACAGAAACGTGGACCTGGGAAACGCCACGTAAACACAGCACGCTTTTCCGTCTCCTGCAAAGGAAAGCAGAGGAACTCAGAACAGGTGTTTTAAATTGTTTTCCACGGTTTATCAGCACATAGTGTACGGTACAAGGGATGCATCCTACAGCTCACACAGCGGTCCTGTTCTGTAGGGTCTTTGGGCATGGAGGACCTCAGGACTCCTTTGTTTAAGGAGGCAGTTGATACAGTGTTCCCTGTGGATCAGATGCAAATTAAAATTACATCCAAATCAATGTCTCTGCTACAAGTATGCTCCTGCTTTGGGAATCACAAAGCATCGCTCTTGCTGGCCTCCATCCACCTCGGTGGCCTAGGACACTCAGTCGATCAACAACAGGTAGTCAATGCCTCCCTTCTCCCTTAATTGCTACTTTATCTTTAAAGTCTCTACCTGAACGTTGTGCCTGTAATGACGGCTGATAATATCGACCTCTGTGTGTTTCAGGGTCACGTCTATAGTTTGATCGGGGCGTCAGGTGATAACCGCTTCGCCCTGATGCATTCAGGGTACAAACACGCACAAGGAATCGATGGCTTTCTTAAAGACCTGGACGTGGCTTATAGCTACTATTCCAATGCAGGGACACAGAGCAGCATTGACAGTTCCAGCTTTCATGAAAATAAGGTATGTTTAAATAAATGACTGAAAACTGTGTTAAGGGTCAGTCCGCCACTGGTCCAGACTGAAAGTTCCAGGAAGGTTGACAAAGCTGGAGCCAGCAGCTGGTTTGCTTAGCTTAGTAAAGACACTGTTAATAGGGGGAAAATACCAAGAAATAGTTCATCACATAAAACAACAAATTTTCATTTTTACATTTTAGTTTTTGCACTGATTAAACAAACAAGGTGTAGCATGTTAATTAGTCTGTTTTATTGGTGCTGGTTGTCAGATGTAATTAACTTCTTACAGAACCAGGTTAGCTGTTTCCCTTTTTCCAGTCTGTAAATTACAATAAGCTAACCGGCTTCTGGCTCCAGCTCCAAACCAAACACACAGACATTGGACAGGAGTGGTGTCACTTTTCTATTTTAATTCTCTGCCAGTTTCCTGTATATACACACACAAAGGCACAGTTTGTACAGAATAAACAGCTGTAAGTATAATAAGTAAATCCAGACTTATTATTGCACATGTGCACACACACTGTACACGTGCAAGCACATAACAAGAGTGATACAAAAGGGGCTGTCTCCAAAATATGATTAATAGTGTTTGCTGGTCCAGCCAGTTGGATCAGAGCTGAACAGAGAGAAAAGGTGGGTCTTAAATCTTAATTTAAAAACGTGAATGAGGTAGCTGTCCTGATGAAAAGAGGGAGAGCACTGCAAAGATAAGAAGCCCACTATGAGAAAAGTCCACTTCAGACTGACTTCATGTTTATTCTTGGAGTGTTTAAATAAGCTGCACCTAATGAATAGAGGTTCACGAAGACAACGGACAGACCTTACTGTCTGCTCCAGCTGGAATAGACAGCCAGTCTACCGAGAATGTACCAGTTGTGTCCAAGTTTATTAATGGAAATTCAAGCTGTGGTATTTTGACCAACTGGAAAACTTTCTGAGGACCAGAGTAGATGACAGTGCAGCAATCCCTCCGGAGAAAAGGCCAAGAGAAGCTGTTTTTATCAGCTTCCTTGTCAGCTTAGGAATCCTATGTGACCAGAAAATGTTCAGCCAAAGGGAGAAGGCTTTGATTTGCCTCTGCTCTTTATCTGAGCTCTTCTGACTGGTTTGAAGTGGGCGGGGCTCAGCGGAAACAATGCGTTGCCATCCATTTACTTCTGAGCACCAAACGGGATTTAACTATATTTGATTCCCAAGCTGATGACTGTCATGGTGTTGTTTATGTTGCCAACATCGTCAATCAAAGTGTTATACCGCACCCACACAGTCCTGATGAATCAGATTAGTTGAGATTTTGAATGTTAAACTTTAAATAGATGACGCCTAAGCCAAACTTTGATTGTCACACACTGAGTCATGAATATTTCATGTTACTAAGAAAGCACTATTCCGAGTTTTCTGGGGCTTTAAAGAAAACAATGTCTCTGCACCAGCAACAGATTAGAAACAGAAAGAAGTTGCTTTGTTGAAACAGCTCTTGTACTGTCAGCAGCAGCATTAGTCGAGCAGTAGAAGGAGCAGTGATACTGATAATAGTTGTACACATAGTTAACAGCAGTGGTGCTAATGGCAATGGTAACAATAATGTTGGTAAAAGTAATGGCAGTGTTGGCAGTGGAATAAATAACAGCAGCAGTATCACTACTACTAAGCAGGTAGTATTATTCGTCATAGCAGCAGTAGTAATAGTTTACTATATTAATATTTCTATTTTGTTTCCTAAAGCAATACATGCCTGACCACATCTATCTAAGCAACCAAGAGGATTTAAACAGCCTGACACATGAGACGAGTGACGTCTTTCAGTACCTGAAACTCCAAGCAGAGAGAGGAGACGCTGGAGCTCAGGTACGTGTGATAGATTTGGACTTTCTGTAAAGATGAACCACTCAAATAAGGCCTGTATGAATATGTTTGTCTTTGGAAGACGTGTAAAAAAAGGAAAGGAAAAGTTAAATCCAACTTTTATGTCTCCTTTGTGGTCAGTACACAGAGTCAGTTTTAAGACAAAAAAAAAAAACTCTATTATCTTTAGAGACACCTGGGAACAATGCTTTACTGGGGACGAAATGGAGTCTCAAAAGACATAGTGAGCGCAGTGAAGTGGTTTGAGAGAAGTGCTATGCAAATGAAGGATCCCTCAGCGATGTACGACTACTCCATCCTACTGATTAAGGTGCTATAACATTATACATGCTCAACCTATTTTATGATTGGATTGAACTGGATATTTTGTGTGTGTGTGTGTGTGTGTGTGCGTGTGTGTGTGTGTGTGTGTTTTGACAGTTATTGATTCACTGATTGATGTTGATTCCTTCAGGGCCAGGGAGTGAAAAGAAACTACACCCGAGGTTTTCAGCTGCTGGAGAAAGCTGCAGCGATGGTTTGTGTGAAGTAATCAATCTGTGTGTTTACAGCGTGTGTCTTCACTATGAATACCAGGGTCTGTTTCCTCGCTTTAGGGCTCAATTAATGCCTTGAATGGGTTGGGCTGGTACCATGGGATTATATTAAACGACCACAAAAATGCAGTGAAATACTTCGAGCAAGCTGCGCTAAATGGGAGCGAAGACGGCATGTTCAACCTGGGACTTTATCATCTCAGCGGGAAAAATCCACACGACCCACGGAGGAATGAGGTTCGAGGCCGACACCTTGTCCAAAATGTAGTTTGATGACAGATATGTTATGATTGATGAGCTGACGCGTTTTCTGTATGATCCACAGACGGCTGCATTCCAGCACTTTCTGAATGCGTCTCGCTCTGGTCATGTTGCTGCATCAGTGGAGGCAGCTTGGTACCTTTCAACAGGAAGCCTGGAAGGGGTATCTCAGGATGTGGAAAGGGCTGTGATGTAAGAGGCTTTCATTAGCTTGGTGAAGAAAGCTTTGTTATGGGCTGTTGCACTGTAGCCTGCAGCTCAGTGGCATCTAATTTCAATGACAGTGGCTAATTCAAGGTCAGAACCTAGTATTTGCATATCTAAAAATAAGAGCCACCGTCACCGCATTATTGTCTGGCGCAGAGTGATTCTGCTTACCAATGCTCCCCTGCTAACTTATGAATTTAAAGAAGCTCCTGCTCCAGCTGTAGAGGCTTTTTTTAGAATGACCTCAACAAATCAGATACTATTTTTAGATCATGTTAAAATATTTTCTGTTTATGTGGTGCAAATTAAATTCCATAATTCATCAGCCATCCTTTACCCTCCATGCAGAATCCTAAAAAAGGTCTGTGAACAGAACGGACACCTTGGATTTATGATCAGAGAGGCTCTCCAGGCCTACCTCCGGGGCTCTTGGTAGGGACATTAATTTCAATTACTTTTCAATTGACCTCATTTAATCATTCTCTCTGGTCTTTACTCTTTGTCTCAGCTTGGTTACATGTGTCTTACCGTGTTGCCAACAGGCAGGAAGCATTTGTGAAGTATGTTTTGGCAGCTGAAACTGGTCTGGGTTTGGCCCAGAGCAATGCTGCACACCTGTGTGAGGTACATGTATGTCGCTTCTCTGGTTTCAACACTTTGCATCAGCCCTTCAACAAAACACTGCATATTTCTTTCATCTTGATTTTAAGCACAAATCTGAAATCAAAGTCATCACCACCATATATTATCATATATCATTAACTTCATATAATTGGAGGTCTGAAGCACATAATTCCAGTCACATACTAAGAGAAGAAAACCAAGCCGGAGGGAAATTATTAGCAGCTGATAACATAACCTTCATCACTGCTCTGCTCTCTCTCTCTCACCATGCAATCATTCTCCCAAACGCAGGAACTGAATCTCAGTTATGATTGTCAGTGGAGATATCATAACTACTCTATATTAAACTATGATCCCCATCCATCCGGTGAGTTCCTCTCATTTCATTTTGCTCTCCCTCTCCCTGTCAATCTGGTCAATGAACAGCAAGTATTTATCTTCTTTTATAGCTCTGCTGAAAATGGGAGACTACTTCTACTATTCCTCCAGCACACGTGAAGGCTCATTATCCTTGGCTGGTCAGGCCGTATCGATGTATAGCAGAGCAGCTCTAGCAGGCAGCCCTCAGGTGACAGATTTACTTGGGCTGTAATCTCATCACCCAATGATAAACTTAATTAAACTTCCACGGGCTCAGGGCCACCGCAACGAAAACAATAAACAGAATTATACAGTGTTATTATTTCTCAGACCGTCTCAGTGAATAACCCATCAGCCTCCTGTTACGACTTTATTTCTGCACCGACTCACAGGGAATGTACAACTTGGTCGTTTTGGCACAACAAGGACACGTTCTTCCACCGAGCGTCCACGGCTTGTTTAATGTGTCACATCACGATGACGAGGACACTGTGGTGGAGAAGATTTTAACAAGGTGCTTTTTTTTTTTTAATTCATAAACTTCCACAATATTTATCCAAGGCTGTCTATAGAACTCAGAAGTAACAATAGTGCTTGTTTTATTCTAGCAAAAAATATGATGGTTTGATATTTTAAATGACCTGTGACCAGTTTTTTAAGGAACGAGAGTCTGCAGAGTAATTCTCTTCTAAGTCTTGGCAAGAAAGCAAATACTTACTAAAATGTAATATTCCTCTGAGGAAAAGCTCTAGCCTCTGGTTCTAGGTTCTATCTAACGTTAGCTGTTGTTATTGCTAAATATATCTGTGCTGGACTCCCAGGTCCGCTCCTGCACTCTGGCTGCTGCTCATTGACATCAGCACTAATGTGCTTCTCATGTTATTACCTCAAACATATGAGGAGGTAACATTACTGCTGTAGAATGTAACACAGTTTTCACTCTTTCCATTGTTTCTTCTCTTCAGATGTGCAGAGACTGAGCATGAAGAAGCAACGCCCTGTTCTTTAGCTCTGCTTGGAGTCCAGATGGGAAAAGCCTTGAGGAGAGTGACTCAGAACAGTGCACAGCTCCTCTTGGTAAAAGCATAAGGCAATCAACTCATACTGTATGTAGTAAGAGAAAAATTAAACACACTACAAGCTGCCCTCCTGAAGTCTATTATCCTGCGTTGATAATATGATCTAATTTTAATTATTGAAACGTGAAAATGCAAATTGGATTTCCATCATGAATAAGACATTAAAGCCACTATAGATTGCTATTTTGAGATTAAACAAAATGTGATAATTTATTTAAATCTTTATTCTTATTTCTCTATAGGCATATGCATCTCTTCTTTCTGTCTGTGTCCTTATTGTCATTGTGCCATTTCAGAGCTGTCTTGGTAAGTAATGAGTGTCATTCATTACTGCACCCATGTGCACATATTTGCCACTAGATGGTGTAATTTCCCCACATATTGGTTTCCTACCGCTTGCTCTGTAATCATGTTTGTTTTCTGTGAAAACTGTCCTTACCTCCATGTATCCTTCTTATCTGCAAATTAACTCAGAACAAAGGCTTCCCGTTCGTGGTGCCGTTGAACTGAGGGTAAGGAGGACATCACCTGTCAGTCAAAACAGTGTCAACTTGAACAGAGAGCAAGATGGCATCATGGGAGGACCCAACGGAGCGGCAGGGAATCTATGGTTTCCCATAGATGGTGAGCAGTGGCTCCGGCAGGCCAGCGATTTGGCTGTGACACTGTCGGGTGTGTGCCTGTGTGCTTTCTGGACCACGTTCCTCTATCATCTCCTATGACACACAACACGCAGCACAGTGATCCAGTCGCCACAGTAAAAGCCCCGGACAGTACTTACTGTGAGAGTGTACATTTAGGGGGACGAGTTACAGCAGTATTCATGTGACACATTTGTTCGAGGCATGTGACTCATTTTAAGACAGGAAGGAAAAAAAAATGCAGATCAGAACGTGAGCTACTTTATCAGAGATTTGATAATGATTGTTTTACGTGTGGAAAATAAAACACCTATCGTCCAGTCCATTTAATTGATGCTGAATCCAACCTAGAGCTTATATTGTCTTGGGGATGTGGTGCCAAGGAAGTAAAGTGAAGTGCTTGTTATGCAATATGTAAGTCCAATAAAAAATATTTCAACACTGAATATTTCCGTGATTAATCAGTAATTTACCTTGTGAAAATGAGCGATTTCTATCGCAGAGTGGGGACTGTTAAAACCGACGGACATATACTCTGATGGCTGCGCCTTTAAAAAGCAGAAAGATCCGGCCCCAGTGATGGATGTGTTGGGAGATGTGCTGGAAGCTGTGTTCTAATAGGTCAGCTATTAAGGCTTGTTCTCGGCCCTATCAGTGACGTGTGGATGATAAGTGTCTCACTGGAGACTGGACATGCAATGAGAGCACGGAGGGCACTTAAACATTTTGTCCAAGGCCAGAGCAAAGGAATTTCATAGGTTATTGATTTAGCCTCTGGCTGGGAAGTTGCTCCTGGTCGATGTAAAAGATAAGACAGTATCAGTTTTAGCCGTCGCTGTGGGAGACAAGCAGAAGGCATTTGAAAGTATAAGTTACTATAGCAATGGAAGACACTTCAAACACACCTTTGGAGTCCTTGTTGGGGTGTTAGTCAAAAAGTAATGCCCATCCGTGGTGATGTTGTTACTGTGTTCATAAAGATAACATCATGGGCAATATCCTTTGAGGGATTTTGTTTCTATGGCTGCCAGCAAATATGAGGAATAGGCAGCGTTACTCAGTTGTTAACAGTTATTTACAGCTCTGGGTGACTGTTGTGATGATGCGCAGTTTATAGCAGTGAGTGTTGTTGCTTGGTATTCATGGAGCTGTCATTAGTTAAATAAGGAGTTTCACAGTGTAAACAACACCATGTGGAGCTCCCTCAGTTTAGTGTGAAGACTGTATAATTTGGGGATGGACTAATGATCTCCCTCTTCCTTCTTCTATCTCTGTACCTTATGTCGTCTGTCTTTGTCTCCTTCTTTAAAGGGACAGGTCGCCAAAACAAAAACATTGCATACTGTTACACATGTACTGTAGTAATCTGTTTTCACTGTGATCATCAGAGGTGATAATCTAAAGAAAAACAAAAAGCCTATAACTTGGTTTAAGGTGACTTCACACCGAATCTCAACTGTGAAAAGGAAATGTAGATTTTGGACGTCCCATCCCTCTGACAAGTATTCATGCTGTTAACCAAAATGAGATCAAATCAAGTGGGGAGTTGTTTTTGGTCTCCATTGATAGTTTCCACCTCCGTGAACACTGTGAGGGGGGTGAATTTTTTTGTACCACAACCGTTTTAGTGTTATTTAGGCTTAATAAATTGGGGCGTGGTTACGTTGAGTGACAGTCCGTAGACAGGCACTGGCAGTTAGCTCGTTGCTAAAGCATCGGCTGGGCTAGGCGGCTACATCCAGAGGCCTACGGTTACCTCCAGCGGTTGACAGGGTCTGCAGTGTCCGTGTTTATTTGCCAATGTTCGGATAGGGTTTTGTGACAGTATGGCTTGTTGTAGTGTGGACTGTACTAACCGACCGTCGAAGGAGGCTGTGTTGCAGTTTTTTCGGTAAGTAAATTTCTCACTATTTTACCTGGATGTTTGCACTAATTAGCATGTATTAGCATATTTTACCGCTGGCTTATGACTTATTTGCCGATTTCTGGTCGCTGCTGATACAGCTAGAGGACCGGAGCAGCTAATGTTAGGAACGCTGTTGCGGTGTGTTCCGTGCTCTCAGAGTCCGTTTATTGCGGGAATACTAGGCTACACTTTTATTTCGTCTCATTTTTCTGTTTAAAAAGTCCGACATTGCATGGACAGAGCAGCTCCGTCAGTAAGCGGCTGCTGTTGTTTGTGTGCTGCTGTAACTGTAAGTGGATAGTGGATGGAGGAAGCGGTGAAAGCCGGTAAATATTAAATATTAAACATTTTAGCTTGTTAGACTAGCTGATTAGCCTTTGGCTAGCTCGGTTGCTCCGCGCGAAGTTGCCGGTTTCTCGGCCGGCTGACCCGTAGCGTAACCGCCTCTTCGCCAAATATGGAAAGTACACTCCCACTAAACCGACTCCCCGAAACCAGTGGGTGACGTCACGGGTGCTACGTCCATGTTTTATACAGGCTATGGATCAAATTAGCTAAGTGCTAACGGGAGTATGCTAACATGCTCAGTTTTAATGCCTGGTTCATGCAGCGCTGGCAGAGTGGTGAGGACAAGAAAAACATCCCCTTTTTTTATTATTCTAAGGAGGTTAGCCCTCGTGCTAACCAGAGTCACACCAGATAAAATACCCAAATTAACTATTTTTGTTGTGTTAAGTATTTTTAGCAGTTGGTTACCAAGTACAACAGAAGCACAGACCAGAAACAGATACAAACACCACTAAACACCCAAAAGGCTCAAAGTACAGAAATACTTAATTGTAAAACATGGATTACAACCAAATCTGTGCATCTGCAAAAGTCTGATGCTGTATTTTAATTCTGCCGTATCACATACTGTATGTGTCATATGGGTTTTGAGATTCTACTGATAAGCTTTTTCCTTTTTATTGATTCAGGTTATACAACAAACCTCACCTGACATAGGTAAGAATTATTCAGGTGGTTTTCAATACGTTAAATGAAACATGCTGATTGATGTGTCCTTGAATTATCACACTGTACCATCGCTCATGGCAGACAGAATCTCTCAAGTGCCTTTGTTCATTCTCTTCTAGTTGAATTAAACTCTCACTGAACTCGGGAATATTTGATTAACATGGGGGTGGATAAAAAAATTCACAGCAGACATTATTGTTATAAAAAAAGAAAGAAAAAAGAAAAAAACCCTAATATTTGATTTGCACATGTTTCAAAGTCCAGTGGTTTCAAACCAGCTGGGTCATGTGTTCTTGGCATGTGCACAAATGTCACAAAATCAAATTATGCACGCAGTAATTTTTCACAAATGTCAAAAGCAATTTTAGTCACTGTCACCATTAAAAAAGAGTTTGATAAAACTGCCCCCAATGTAATTTCACTTCTTCTGTAACATGCGATTAATGAATAGCATTGGCCACGCAGCCTCAGCTGGACTTATGCAACATAAGTATATACCAGCCTGGTGAACAATAACCCTGCCACCGTAATAAAAGGAAACAAAAATAAAGTCATAAATTTAATGAGCAGCTACTGATGTAACGTGATAACTCTACTTTCCATCAGCTTTCATGATGAGCTGAAGTTAACACCGCATCCTGCTGCAGGCAGAGAATGGCTTTGGTGACAAAGAAACCAGCCAGTGTTTTTTGGCATAGATGATGATGTTAAATTTAATTAGTAACTTCATGAGCGAGCCTGCATGTCCTGACTCTTACCACATATTTAAACACATTTTTTTTTTTTTTTTTTATCAAATCCAGCTTCCTTATCTCTGAATCTCTTTGTTCAAACTGTTTGACACACAACACAAAGATGTGCTCTTTTTTTTTAGGCATACTAGAAATACAGTGGGCAAAATAGTGCAAACAGCTGTCAGTATAAAGGAGTACAATTTGAGGGCACTGCAAACTAACTGCCTCCAAAATGACCGTACAGCTGAATCAGTGCCTCTCTACATCATTTTCAGCAAAAACTGAACATTATAACCTTCATGAAAGAAGGATTTAATACTAGATGGCATAATTTTAGCTAGGTGTGCCTAATTAACTGACAACCGAGTGCATTTTCAACAGAAAGTAATAGTGATAGCCAGTATGGTGGCTGCGAGAGGCTGCAATATCAACTATATAACAGCTCAGTGGAGGGATATTTTTATGTATTTATTTTTTGCCAAACTCAATACCAGAATCTGTTGATTTACATTATGGGGACTTGCTTTTTGTCCCCAAAACAAAGCCAATTCCCAACAATGGGACTAATGATTAATATTATTATTAATTATATTAATGTGATTAATGATAATAGACATCCTTGCCCACTGGCAGCCCAGAGGGCAGGCATCCGGGGAGTCTGACCATTGGTCCTTAGCCTTGGTGAACCAGAGAGTCAAGGGGATGAATTTCATGAATCTAAAGTATGTGTGCAAATGTAGCACTTGAATGCGAGTGAATGAATGATTGCACAATGTGAAATAAGTCAAGAATGTTATCAGGATTTCTGGTGCCCTGCAGAACAAGCTCTTTTTACACAGTTCCAACAGTTTAAAATGACACAGGCCCAGAGCCCTGACTGATTCAAGGTCAGAGTACCGCTTAGCCTGGAAATGTCATTAGGGATAATTTAAAGTACTGAATGCTCTCAGCACACAGACCTGATGCACTGTACACAGACTGAGCATCTAAGTCCGTATGGGAAGCCTTAAGGGGAAAATGTGTGACCCACCCAAGTAATGTCACAGTAAGTCATACACTGAGTGATTTTGTCTGCACTGAATAAAAGCTGTGAGTTGGCTGTGTGTGCAGTAGTTAGCTTACTAGTAATTATAAAGAGCCGTGAACATGTCGGGGAAGGCAATTAGCCAGGGAGAGTTGTTTTTGGACTCAATGGGCTGGAACCAGTTTGTACCGCTGCAGAGCTGGTATGTATTTAGGAGCTGTTGTTCTCACAATTTTGTTTTGAATGATTCAGTATTCTTGATAATTATGTCGTGACAGCCAGCAGATAAGATGCTGCACCTGCAGGGTTTGGTGATGCAGGGATCACAGTCCATATAAGTTTTTGGACAGCTTCACATTTTTTGTTCCTCAGGCTCGGCTTTCAATTTGAAATAAAAATCACTGACAGAACATTAAAGTGCCAAATCACAGCTTTAATCTGAGAAGGTTTACATCGGTATAGACAGAACTGTGAGGGAGATATAACTCCTTTAATACAGTCCCAGAGTTCAGGGTTTCAAAAGTAATAAGACAGATACGCCTGAAGTCAAAGAAAATATTTCATGTTTTGTGTAAAAGCCTTGTATCATCTGTGGTGATGCTCTCCCAGAGCTTCACTGCAGCCACCTTCAGATCTTTATGTTGTGGGGTCTTAGCCTTTAGTCTGGTCTCCAGCCGGTGGACCACAGCTCAGTCAGACTGAAATCAGGTGACTGACTCGGCCAGTCGAGGATATCCCATCGCTCTGTTCGCTCTGGAAAACTCCGGTGATCCAACTCAGAATGATTTTGTTCTGTTTTTGCATCTTGTGGTGAATCCTCTGAGGTTATGATCACAAAGTCTTCTCTTGATAGTTGACAAGGAAAAACCTACTGGATTTAAAGCTGACACCTAATGTCAACAATGTCACCTAATGATGAGAATATAATGGAGAAGGCCACACTGGTACTGACTTGTGTGAAAATGCACTGACAGTGTTTCTACATTTTTCTACTGTGTTTTATGAGTTGAGTTTCAAACACAAGGAAACAGAAGAACTCAAATAAAAACTGAAAGCGACACCACACACACTGCATTTAGAGCAGCTGCTGAAGTTTACATACATACTTCATATTGCAGCTGGAACAAACTTGTGAGTGAAGATCAGATTGTGTCCAACCACAGTCTCCATATGTCCTCACTTGTCGGCTGGCTGCTGTGGACCTTCAGCCGTCAGCAGCCAGTAATTACATACTAGCCTGCCGACGGCTGTAAAACCATCTGTACTACCGTTAATAATCAGATTAACTGGGCCTTCCTAACAGACTGGTGGCAATGTTGTGAGCAAGGGAATACACTGTGTCACCGCTCCTCTGTTCTTACCGGTGCATCCACATGAAACCATAGCAGAAATATAACAAGCTCATTTATCTTTTAGACGTGTCTGCTGAGGCTCACTAGGACCAGCCTGACTTGATAACATTGTTAGATTTGGAACTGAGAAAAATGCGCTCCGCTGCACTGCTCTGACAGTCCAGGTATTCTAGGCTGTATTCAGCATTTAGTGTTTGTGAAACAGGCGAACAGAACAATAAACGGAGGAATCAAATTCAAAGAGGACTGTGTGTCAGATCTTTTAGGTTGTTTTGCAGTGTATTGTTGTGTGATATGCTGCAAACTTTCCCCAGGTCTTTTCACTTATTTTTCCTAACGAAACACGAGGGAAGAGAGATGCAAAGACCCCAAGACAGGTGACGAGTAAAGTTTAAAGTCTTTCAATTAACTCAAAATCACTGGGAGATTCTAGGGCCAGAGAACAAAACTTAAACAACAGAGGTACAGACACAGACAAACCAGGACACAGAGGAACAACAAGACTTATATACACAAGGCAATGGGGAACAGGTGACACCAATTAGGGCGGTGCAGACAATCACAAATGGCGGGAAATTAGACAAAGACAGGAAGTAGAACAAGATACAGAAGGGCTATGACTTCAAAATAAAACAAGAACTACACAACAGAGCTAAAATAGACCAGAGTCCAAAAGCTCCAAGTGTCCACGAAAGAGTTCAAAACAAAACAGAAGGGTTCAGAAAACAGCCCGCCTGGTGGCTGGTCATGGCAGCGTGTTTAGCGTGTTTATTAGCGTTGCTCTTCAGCAGCGTTCCCAGTTCCAGATGGCAGGCAGACGCAGGTAATGACTAGCTGGTGAGCACAGTGGGCACAAAGAGTGAACAAAAACAGAGCTAAAAGGAGAGTGGATATCAGATTTAACTGTGTCAACAAGTTCACCTACTTAAATGGTGATAATATGTCAGTGTTAAAGCTGGTTTGAAATTCTCTTCCTACACTTTGGAGCAAAATGCATGTAAAGGTGCACATTTTGTTGTGATGCTGAATACAAACTCCTCCAATCTCAGATCTAGTAGATCATCAAACATATCTAATACATTTCTGCAGGAAAAAAGTTTTGGAACAGCATGAGTTCACCTTAACTTGTGGAAATCTGATAAGCTGCAAGTCTGCCGTATCATGTCGGTCAAAACTGTTGAGATAACCTACAAAAGACAGTTCATCACTTGAAGCTGAGGTGTTCTAATGTTTCTGCAGTAAAATGATTGTAATCTGAAATAGTTCTGTTAGAGCCGGTTTTATTGTCCCTGCTTGATCCCTCGAGTTTAAATGAGTTGATAATATTGATAATAACGACTGATGTGACCTTGAATGCTGGTAGTTCAGTTTATTGCTTTGTAAGTGTAAGAACAGATCATAATTATTATTACCTAAATACCTAACTACCTAATTTTTATTTTTTTTTTTTTTACAAACGTGTGAAGTATGTGTCCAGATAATGGACTTTGCTGTGGAGGAAAATAATCTTCGAGTAACTTAATTCTGTCTAAAATATAAGCTCCAAAGCACCACTTTCCACTGCGTCACCAGCCGGTGTGTAAAGGTGACACAGATTGTGTGCCAGGAAAAAATAATTTAAAGTTGCTTCAGAGCAGTTTATCCACGGTCGGTTGGTGGAAGCCAAAGCCCAGTCAGCTGTGCTCACACCACTGGTATCTTTGTGAACAATCTCGAACCGTTTTGTTGCGAAATGTTGTGTTGTGATAAATGCAACACACAGAGATTAGTGACAGCTTTCTGTGGATGAAGGATTGTGATGGATGGTGAAACTGGAGGCCTGGTTCGTTTCATATTTAAAGTAAACCGTTTACGGTCAGTGGACCTGCTTTTGTAATTGCTATCTGCTCCACAGCATGGTCCAATATTTATATTTACTCTCTTATAAAGTGTTGTATTTTTATCATAGTATTCAAATCTATGCTTCCATCTTTGCCTTTTGTATTGTGTTCCTACCTGAAGATAAAACAGGGATACACTTTACGTGAACTCCAGACCTGCACACTATGATGCCACACTAACTATTTTTTTACCAGCCACAGTCCATGGCACACAGATAGTAACTGACTGCAGTGTAGCACCTTGCTGATGACTTAAATAAGTTTTTTTTGCAGCTTCATGTTGCTTGTGTTAACCGTGCACTCTCTAAACTGTCAAGTTTAATTGCCATGTGACGAAAACACTTCTTCAAGGCCGTCAAATAAAAACATATTTGGGAATATAACCTAAATGAATATTAACTTATCTTACAAGTGTGTTGAATCCTCAGTGTTATTGCTGTGACTTATCTAATGAACAGCTCATTTATGGTACGTTTAAAGCTACAATCACACTGAAATTAATTCAGCGTTGTCCTGAAATCAGTCACATGCACTGTCAGCATTGTTCTCTGTAATGACAAATGACACCTTGTGACTGTCAGTTATTATTAATTAATAAATAAAGCCATAAAAGATGGTGGTTAAAGTCTGCCTCTCAGCTGAGCATTGTGTTCATGAAGTCTTCCTAGATCTCCTGGACCTCATTCAGGAAGGGCAGTGTCCAGGCACAGCAGCGTGGGTGGTGGTGGTGGTGGTGGATGGGGGAGGAGCAGATACTTTGATTGGACTCACAAGGTCAGATGACTACATGTGGGGCCATTTCTTGCTGTCTTAAGATCATTCTTACCTAACCCCTACACCATACTCCATTTCAGAATCCACAAATTCGTTGTTCTTTTTCATTTAAACAACTTACAAAAACACTTTATTATTATACAAATCATTTTCTTCACACACACACACAAAAAAAAATCTTTAAATTTCTTTACCAAATTAAATCAAGAGCTGCATGGATTGTGTCTTGCTAGTTATATAGTAGTTAAACTTTTCTTGGTATTTCACTCAGAAGTCATAAACTTGCCGTTCAAAGGCACATCAGATATGAACGTTGGAATCTATTTGCTACAGGAAACTTACATGAAACCAGTGAATCTCCTCATCTATCATGCAGAGCAGCAACATCTGAGCTTAATATCAGATTTTTTTGATATTCATGTTGATTGCATGGAACTGGACGGGGGAAAAATAACAAAACTGCCCTTTAAAAATAGCAATTTTTTTTATTTACAAACATTATAGTCTTAAATACTGAAGGATAACAAATATTTCAAATGCTACACGTTCGAAGTTTAAATGTTCAAAGTTGAAAATAAAACCAAAGGCCTCTTATGCATATCATAAAAAATACAAAAATAAGTCATAACATTCAGAGCCACCCATAGTTAAGTCATAGCAGTTCAGACGGTGAGTCTGCACAGTAAATTGAAAACATCATAAAATAAACAACACATGTCCAGAAACAGCAGGTTCATAATGACACGTCCAACACTTCTCTACATCCGGCGTGATGGTGATCGGCAGTGTTTACAATACAGCTTAATATATCATCTGGTACAAGGGAATAATCAACATACCACAACCTGAGAAGTGACGAACAATTAAAAGTGTGTTACAAATAAAATTATTGCATTGAGATACAAGTTTTTTTTAAACTTTAGAGTATTAAAGATGTGTTGCTTTGACAGCCTCCTTTGTATCCTCGTCTCTTGACATGGCTGGGTTGTCGTACATCTCCAGACTCCTCGTGCTGTTCTTTCTGATCTTTTCATCCTCCTCTTTTTTGCAGCACTTGCATTTGCAGCAGCAGCAGCAATGTTTGCAGCAGAAGCCCATGGATGAGGTTACCAGAGCGTCCCACGGCGCCATGGAGTGCAGGGGGCGGGGTAAAAAGTCCCAGTTGCGGAGGACCCTGGGCAGGTAGCGGGGGCATCGAGACTGCATCACGTTGACAATGATCACAAAGACAATCAACACAACGAGGGGCACGCCGACGCCAACCAGGACTTGCCAGCCAGCCAGAGACAGGCCGAATACCAGCAGAGGGAAAACCAAGAAGCACAGGAAGAGGTAGAGCGCAGCGAACCAGCGGTACTTTGCCGTACGGTTCCCCAGCCCTCTGGCCAACCTGATGGGCACTCGCATGAAGGGGACTGGATACCACAGCATGATACCCATGATGTTGAAGAAGAAATGGCAAAGTGCAATCTAGAAAAACAAAGAAATGACATTCAAACATGGCTGCAATCCGTTCAGTGGTTGTTGACCAACAGTGCCATCCCAAGAGTCAGGCTGTTAGTCTGCGTGAAAACAAGGGAAACATTTAACTGCATCTTACCTGCAGGGAGTTGGCTAGTGTTTCCCCAGGACTAGCCATAGCTGCAAGTATAGCAGTGGTTGTTGTACCAATATTCGACCCCAGGGTCAGAGGATAGGCTCTCTCAAGGCTAATGACACCGATACCTGGTGAAAGAAGATTGATACGAGATACACAGTAAGTCCTGGAATAATCTAAAAAACAAACTACAGCCATATACTGATATATAAAGGACAACTTACCAACAAGAGGAGTTATAGCTGAGGTGAAAACAGAACTGCTCTGAACAATGAAGGTCATTCCTGCTCCCACCAAGATAGCAATATAGCCAGTAACCCAAGTGAAGGGGAAGGGGAAGTCTGTCGTCAAACAGAAACACAGGTGAGCAATAAACCTGATGAAGTGAGCACAGTGTTACCGCACACGTTATGACCACATGACCAAAGCAAACAAGGACTTTTTTTTTTTTTTAAATCAAAACAATATTTGTGCCTGAGCTTTCTCCACCACACGGCAGGACTGTTGGACCTGGAGGTGAGCCAGAAGCAGCAGGGAGGCTGTACCTGTGCTGCTCATCAAGCAACACCATCGAAGCAGATGTGCTGACTATCAAACAGGATGAATGGCGTGTGTTGAGGAGGATTTATTTTGTTTCCGTACCTGTGTTGAGCACCTTCTTGATGACCACAGCCACCTGTCCCTTCAGCATGGAGTTGAGCAGCTTGACGATGAGGATGAGGCAGGTGCAGAGGACGAGCAAAGACAGAGCCAGGAGAATGAGGCCCACTGCCAAGTCTGGCAAATTAGTATTGGCGAAGAGGTGTTTGCCTGCAATGGACAGTCAAAGAGATGACTGGCATTAAAATGTCCACTTCAGGCCTGTATTATGTGACAGCTAAAAATACCCTCGTGTGCGTGACTCACTTCAGAGCAAACCTTTGATAAATGGAGCTGTAAGGAGTTTTTTTTTTTAGTGAGGAAAAAAAAATATGTGTGTATATTCCTTGTAATTAGAAAACAAACTGTGCTTTATCACTCAAGGCCAGTTTTTGATCATATCAGATTAATGGTTTTTCTATTTTAAAAACCAAACACAAAAGAATTAACTTTATTTGGGGCCAGAATACTTTGAAGAAGTGGTCCATTTTATGGTCATGTGGCACTCAGGTGCATCAGTGAGACAATGAATAGACCTATTGAGCAGGTAGTTGGGTCAAGGGAGGGTATTAGCTGAGTCACTATAACGGCTCAAAGGTAGTCATTGTCAGAACATCAGAGGGTCTGCATGAAGGACGTTGCTGTGGTGGAATGGCTCTCTCATATTTCACTGAGCTTTAGTAGATCAGGTAATCCTAATTGCTTTGTAAATGCCCCCCCTCCTCCAGCCGTGGTTGTCCACTGATGGGGACACGCTTACATTTCTCTTGGTAATCAGTCCAAGTCGTGTTCATCTGGGTCCAGGTCAGGTTTCCTTCTTCCCAGCAGACGGCACCGGCAGTGCAGTTCTCCACCGTCGCGTTCCAGAAAGTCTGAGAGAAAAGGCACAAACACAGCTTTAGACGCAGGAGCAGACAGTGCAATAACGAAGAAGTTAATGCAGCTACGGTATGATCATGTTTGAATGATCACAGGCAACATTTTTATAAAATAACACAGTGTAAAAAAAGTATGACCTAACAGAATCACTGCGGTCACAATACAAGAAGGAAAATATCAGTCATTAACACAGAAAAAGCAGAGGTAACCATGGCTTTATCATGTGGTTTTACTGTTACTGTGTTATGTTCAGTCCGTGGCAAACTAATAATTTCATGCATGTGATGCAGCTTGTTGATTTCTTACCGTGTTGGTCTCTTTTTTGCACCAGACTTTGATCAGACTCTTGTTTCTGGCTGCTGGGTCACCAGTGGCAATGCCAGTGATCACAGACTTGTCCAGCTATGAGAAGGCAAAAGTTTTTGTTTTTTTTTAAAGGAGAATTTCTTCTTAATGTTAATGCTGCATCTTAATGTCACCGTCTCTACCTGGACGATGGAGTTTGTGAGAGGGTCCGTGATGACGTTGAGCAGGTCGGGGGCGTTCTCTCCACTCTCGATATTGAAGGATTCGATTATGAGGTGGGTGAGTTTGTACAGGACGCCTGTAGCTACTTCCAGGGGCAGAAGAATGAGCACAGAGAGCCAGTTGAAGAAGTCGTGGACTGTAGCACCAGCAAATGCCCTGGAGGTGAAGTAACACACTCTTCAACATGTACCAGACACTTCTGAGTGTTACTACTGTTTTTTTTTTTTTTTCCTCCTGTCCATGTGTCACAGGATGAAAATCACGACAGGCTCTGATTTACCTGCGGAACTCATTTCGATCTCCTGCCTGCATCATGGCCACGATAGTGTTGGTGACAGATGTTCCTATGTTGGCTCCCATGATGATCGGCACAGCAGACTGGACGTCCAGCACTGAAAACCATAAACAGCATTATATAAATGTGTAATACACTACAGCGGTGACTGCTAACCGGGGCTACTTCTGCATGGGTACAAAAAAATATTTTTATAATAATATAATTGTGTATTTAAGTGTATGTATGCATCTTCCATGTGAGGGCAGGTATGTGCATGTGTGTGAGTGTCTGCTTACATCCAGAGGACACCATGCTAACCACAATAGAGGAGGAGGTGCTGGAGCTCTGCACCAGCACTGTGACTAACACCCCGATCACCAGCCCGGCCACAGGGTTGGACAACACAACATTGTCCTGGAAGATGTCACCGGCAGCTTTGCCTGTGTGCACACACACACACACACAGACAGCCTCAGGTTAAAAACACTCCACGCACATTACATAAGCAGCACTTTGTTGGCCCCTAGCATTACCAAGTCAATGTGCAGTGATGGGTGGCGATAATGACCCAAGATATGAAATGTGATTCATTTTTTACCTCCGACCAGCTGGAAAGCAGAACTGAGAACATCCAGAGAGCAAATAAAAATGTAGAGAAGACCAAGCAGCGTAACCAGCTTCAGTACGGCTGTCAGCACTCTCATAATCTTCCCCTTTGTATCCAGCTCTGTAAGAACCGACACAAAGCACTGAATCAGAGTCAGGTTTTGTAAAGTCATCCACACTGTGCTGTAAGAATGACAAGACGCCTCACCTGACCACTTGACCCCAGTGTCTGTGAGCTCTGGGAGATTCCAGGGATCTGCATCTGGATCCTCATTCACCAGGTCCACGGTGGAGTAAGCCGGTGGGATGTCCTTAGCCGGAGTGTTGTCATCTAATGGAGGGCAGTGAGGAGGGAAACGTTAAGTAAAGGTGGCAAAAACAGGAGTTTGGAGAGATTCACAGACTCCAAGAGAACAGGACATACCGAGAGCTGGGGAGGAATCAGTCCCCACTTCTGGTCTTGGAGCCATGGCTGTCTGTTGCACAAAAAAACCCATAAAACAACAGATGATTGATTCAAATAATTACGTGCAATTTAAAAAAAGAAGTTTTGGAAATGGAGCAAAAGCTGATGTTGTTGAAGAGTGTGTGTATGAGCTGTGCAGAGCACCTCTTCAAAAGAAATGAACTCTCAATGCAACATATTAAACTGTTCAATCTACTAAATATCAGTAAATATAACAGTGAAGGTAACACGGTAAAATTCTATGCAGTTTTGGGCTTGAACAGGAAAAAAAAAATAAAGAAATACAACCACATCACTCTAAGGTCTCTGAATAAAAACACATGCAAATAAGTGTCTCGCTAAATTCAGCTTCATCTCACACGAAACCTCCCTGGATCCACAGGTAATCTGACTCATTTCAGCATTTCATCGATCAGTGAGGATTCAGTCTGAGTCCGTTTCCCAGTTTTCTACTTCAGTATAACAGTGATGGTAGTGAACGCACCTGCGGCGGAGCGCGTGTCTGTCCGGACCTCTGAGAGGAGAGTGGGAGGCTTCACCTGGCTCCACCTGTAGCGCACCTCGAAGCAGAGCGCTGCTTTTATAGCGCCGCGCCGAGCACGCGCGCGCTGCTCTCAGTTCAAAGGTCGTGTACCACATGTGTACGAGTACCTGTGACTGGAAAGTGCATCTGTATGTGGGACACACCGTTTGATAAAGCCGAACATCTGCAGTCACACCACTTTTCAGGATTATGAGAGGGAGAGGATGGGAGAACGGACACACGCACAACATGGTTCTACAGTCGAATACAGTTATTCGACTTTACGTTGGTCGACTTTAGTGTGGTTACAGCTGAAATATAACATTAGCACATGAGTTCAAAATGGATATGGTGAGGCAGCGCCGGTCTGCAGGCTTTAGACTAGACCACAGGTGTAACTCATTGCACAGGTAATAGACCACTCCATCATACATTCATGAAATCAAAGAAACTGCCCCCTGGTGGCTGTGAATGGGACTAAGCCGCTTTTCTTCTGATTTCTGCTCTGATAGGCCAGAGGTCACCAGAATCTTCTGCTGCACAAAATTATTTTAAATTCTTCTTCTTCTAACTTTTCTATATTTTCTTTTAATTAATGATTTTTTCCCCCTAAAATACGGCATAGTTTTGTCTCCTCAGGACTCTGGAAACCCCTCAAATTAAACTGAGAGGGAAAACCACTCTTTGGGCAAACTACTCATGATGTCCACAGAGAGACAATAACCTGTAATGGCTGGGGTTACACTTTATTCTTATTATTACTCTGCATCACATTAATCCTCTGTTGATCTTTGCAGGTTGTCGTGCACTGTGCTTTTTAAATGTTCATTTTTTTTTTTTGATGGACTCTGCTGTGTTATGTTCAGTGTGTAGCAAACACAACATTATAGCTGCTTCATGCAGTGCATTTCACCATCACTCACCACAACTGTTGTTGTGATACAAACACAACTTAAAACAAGGAGTGTAACATATAGCTCTGGTCGTATACATTATCTACCTACTATCTTTACACAGGCCCGACCTTGCATGTGCATACACACACTCTCAATCTCTCCCACTCACACACTCACATATGCGCATGCACAAGGTTTATAGCTCCTTAGATAACACACGCATTCACACACGCTTGTCCGTGCACACATTTATTGCTTATTAGTCTGAGTTTATAGCGAGAGACACGGCTGAGATACGCCTGTAACAACAGTGCATATTACATCTAAAATCAATGGTGTGAATATGAGTAAATGATTAAGCTTGAATCATGTTTCAGTTACTCCCAAACTGCAATAAAATAATCACCACAGATTTAATGCTGTACTTATAAAAAAGGGTTCACTGAGTTGATGGAAAAGAATTAACTCTGAAATCTTCAAGCAGATCTTTGTAAAATATTTTAAATCTATTATGATAGATGATGATTATGGTTATTCTTATTGTCATGCGGCACATTCGTTGTGGAGTACTCGCTTTATTTGGCCATTTAAGTGGAGATGATTTTATGGTAACTGTGGGACTCCAAAGGCAGCCTGAAGAGTCCCTCATGATCAGTCTGCTTTGGACATCAGAGTTAGATTTATGTGTAATTCCTTCCCTGGAATTCCCTCTAGATGTTTTAGATACGTCTAAAAAGCCTGTCGTCCTCTTCTTCTACAGCTTTTATCACTTTAAGATCAAAACTCATGAGTAAAAAAATCACACCAGTGCATTTCTTAGAAACAGCAGCCATAAGTAAAATGACTAGAAAAAAGTAATAGAAATTCTTATTGCCTTAAGAGCTAGTAACCTGATCTTCTAAACTGATCCTGTACTAACCTCAAAACAACTGCTCATAACCAACAATCATTACACGGTGCTACTGGACAGCTACAGAACCAATAATGTGATTGCAGCTGCAGGCAGGACCAGGAGCACAGTGCAGAGCAACACAACTGCACCCGCAAATAAAAAATGAAAATACCTACTCCAAAAAACAAAACAAAACAAAACAACAAAAGTACAGACACAATAAATAACGCCTGTCAGCACATTTTTAAATCAATCGAAATAATCCTCTGCATTATTATACAGCATAGGAACCTTTAAAAGTAACAAACGCAGAGAAAAACATACACAAACGAAGCTCATATCTTAAAAGACACTTCACTTCAGTGATTACAACAGAACAACCACCTGACACTGTGCTTATCTTCAGTATTTCTACATGAAAAACAAAAATCTAAATCTGGATTTGAATGTAAACTAATTCAAAACCAGCTTTTGTGATTATTTTTTCCCTTTCTTTTCTTCTTTTCTTTTCTTTGCTCACTCTGAGACCTGAAAACAAAAATACATTTTAAATGTTCCAAACCATTTTACTTCACTTTTGGTGCAACAGCTGTGCACAGAGAAAAGCAGAACCACATTAAAAACTGCCAGAACAAACTGCCAGGCGTAAATATCATTTTTAAAAAAGGCATTAAGGCATTAATTCATCTAGTTTATGCCTTTATAAATACATTTCTTAAATATTAATATTTTAATAGGAACATATATAATTTTATGGTAATAAATCACAATCAAATTTTAATTATTTCTTCAAATATTGCATAACAAAAATTCATCAGGAGTAATTATTAGCTGCTAATTATTTTGAAGATAAAAGATATAAAAGCCAGGTGCAGCATATAACAGATTATTGATTGAATATCTATTTATCTGTTTGATTACTGATAATTGGCTGTTTGAGCCGGCGCCCACAGGTTTAGCTCCTGTGCAGTTATGACCAGTAATACTATCTGTGACAGGCTCCAGCAGTTTGTCTTGTCTTGACGATGACCCCTCCACACTGAACATAGTAACATGACCTGATGTGTGCATGAGACGAGCTCGAGTGAAGAAAGCGTGGCGCACGAAGTATACAGAAGCATCTTAAAGTGGCTATATTTTGTAATTCACCTAGTCATTTATTGACTAACCCATTAGGTTTGATGCAATGGTTATTCCCCATGTGACTTCAGGAGACCCACATAGGATGGAAAAATCAGCTGAGTCTTACCTTTAACCTTTGGAACGCTGCTTTCATGGTCCCTCCACCCACACGCTAATCAAAATACTTTGTAGTTATGCCTGTAATTATCTAGTAGTTTTTCTTTTTTTAGAAAATGCATCATGACATTTTTTTTTCTTTGGTCTTTTTTTCTTTTAAAAACCTAAAACTGCAAAACAGTTTAAAAACAGTATTAGCTCTCCTCTCCCCATTCAAAGCAGCATATTCTACATCTGCCTCGTATCGTCCATTTTGTCCAAATGTAAACTGTTGTGTTTTTTTATGAGGTTTGTTATGATATCACAGTCAATCATTGCCTGCAGGGCCACTGGGTTGATGCCACCTATCTTCCATGCTGGCACAGTCCACAGAGGGTCAATCAGCTTGCCCTCTTGTTACTGCCAGGGGCCACCCTGTAGTACTACACTGTGAGTAGGCTGTGCTGTGATCCATAAAACCATAAAACTCGGCTCAGGCCGAGCAGCTACAATATCAAGGTTAGGAGCAAAGTGACAATTAGATGCGATGGAAAGTCTGTGTCTTTTGATCCTTGTATTCTGAAGACACTGTTTAAAAGACAGAAACCACAGTAAATTTATATTTTAATTTGCCTGTTCTAAGGAAATATCAGATGTACCTGTGGCAGTAATGATGTCATTATTCACCTTGACCTTTAGCAGCATGGAAAGCCCCTTTGTGTTGAAATAACAGGAAAACACAACAACTCACACAAAACCACATTTAACATTTCTGAGTAAAACACATTACATAATACATATCGTTGATGTCTTCTAAAATATAATGTACCTGTTGAGTTGAGTGAGTAAAAATGTAATTTCAGATACTGTGGATTATAGTGCATTATTTTAAAATCAACTTATCGTAAGCTTTCAGAATACATATGGTTTAATGGAGTACCTGGAGCAAAGCCATCCCGCTCTGTAATGTGCTGTAGGTCACACACAGTTCATTGTGCACTGAAGCACAAAGGTGGTGCAGGGTATCAGTTGGGGTCCCGTGACCCACCTGAGACACTGAACCACTGAGAAAATAATAATTAACAACTTCACACATTTTTACCAAAGAAGGGATGATAAGGCAGCATGACCAGCAGTGTCCTGATAGTGTGGTGCAGCAGAGTTTATTTTAACGGTTTTGTGGGTTAAAAATGTGATTTAATCAGTAGTTTTTGTTACTCTTGTGTTGAAAATGATCAGCAAATCACAGATTTTAATAAAACCAGTTAAAAACAATAAAAAAAGAAATGTTACCACAGATTACTTTGTACTTTTTTGTTTATCTATGGGTTTTGCCTTCAGGCTCAATATGGTCCCAAAAACCTGTATCAACGACGACAGGGCACACTGCAGCCTGAGAGGCAAAACCTGGGGCAAAACAAAAACAGAACCGTCCCCTGCACTGGGCTGGCTGTTGTAATGATTAAAGGCAACTCAGATGAGCATTAATATTTTTATCAGCTTCTTGCTCCCTGGACTGTGATGGCAGGACACAAGGAGGATGATATTCAGAAGGATTTTAGTGTGTAAGTCAAACTGAAAATGTGAAAGTGAAGGGGACAGAAATAGGATTTTGGAGAGTGCGGGACCTGTTCTCCCCGTTACCAGCAGGAGTTGGACAGCTTTTGTTACGTTACATGTCATAAGTACATCATAAGAGTTTAAGTCTTATGTTTTGTCATGTGTGAGCATTGGAGAGATCACTGGAGTTGGTACTGATTTGTCCATTTAGCAGCTCTGAGAGAAGCTGCTGTGATGCTGTCACGTCTGAGCAGGTTCCCACCTCCACCAGCAGGTGGAGATAGATAAACATCAAAAGCTTTGTGCTCATGTCATGGTTTGAAACAACAGAACTTTATTCATCAGTGAAGATTCATTTGTTTTGCTTTAACAAGCTTAATAAAGCATTTGTTGAAGACTTAGGTCGCTTCACTCTAAAGACTGGAAACCAGAGCTCTCATAAACTGATTCACCCAAAGGCCGATGTCTCCATTTGTGATGAAGAGGAGACAGAAACCAATAAGTGTTTATTTTTGCTTTTACATCGACAGGAATTAGAACAGTTCTCCTTTTTAAACCTGTCTGGATGTGATGAATGTCTCATTGTCAATAGTGCAGGTTCATGTTTTCTCTTTTGGCATTTTACCCCTTGATCCATGGAAAAAAAAACAGTTTTGGAAGTAATAACTGAAGGATTAATGAGGCTGCTCTTCAGTGTGGATCATTAAATCACTCCTTTATACTTCTTCTCCACTTCAGAGGCTTTTTATTCCTCTGCATTTATTTGACATCTTCAGCCACTTTGTAGAATCAGATAAATAATACAAACCCTTTAAAAAACGCAGCCTCATTTATTCAATTGACCATTTGACTGTAAATATTTTAGCTTTGCAATCATGACACTTTTAATAAATCAGACACACATTAGAGTGAATATATTCCTCTGCTGTCAGACAGGCAGGGCTGTTTTCACCAAACACACCACTCACAAGTCCACAGTCAATAATATTTCAACACGTTTTGCATACTGATGACTTTAAATGTAAGAGTGGAGTCTTTCAGACATGATAGATTCAAACAAAGTTTCCTTGCTGTATGTACTTTGTGTGTTAAACCATCTATGCTAAAAATAACAGCCTGTGGTCGATGTGCATTTTTCAGAAGTGGTTCAAAATGCTCCTGTTACCTGATGCAGTGGACTGAGGCGGTGCATCAAGGTAAACTATTGCCACCATTTATCTGATGTGAAATGCTGCTTTCCAGCTCAGCTCCCACCTGGGTGTATCACACAGTGCGTTCACCAGCGCCGACACTTGGCCGACCTTGCTGATGATTGATCGGAAATACTGATTCATAAATCGTCTGCACACGGTGATGGGCAGCCATTCCTCATTCTTCTTATCACACGGCAGGAGGGATGAAATATGTAGTGCTACTCTGCATTTTTTACAGACACGGGGAATTCTTTCTACGCTTTTCTCTCTCACGTTTTTCAAGACATGAAAAATGCAGATTTAAGTGACTTTGTTTAAAAAGTCCAACAATTTACATCTAAAAGTGTACGCACAGACGCACAAACGTTTATTGCAGTGTATGAAAATTATTCAAACACACTGTGTATTTCTGTTTTCTAATGTTCTGTATCTGACCCTCATGTGAACGCTGACTATGAACAGAGAAAATATTGGAACTTGGGACCTCATTATTTTTTGGATTTGATCAGTCGTTGATCGTAGATCCTCAGTAATGCAGCATGACCTGTAGAGAAAACATGACTTGTTGACAGGTCAAATGTTTTATTTATGAGTGGCATTGGCTGCAGGACATTTCAGTGTCTCTGCAGACAGAGCCATGCACAGCTGAGGTTTTTGCTGTAGATCAAACACAGCAGGCGTATTGATTAACTTACATCACTGAGCCAGTCGGTGAAGGCAGAGGTGCGAGTGAAGACGGTGGGCTTCTTCACTTCGTTACAGAAGCGGGAGGAAACAAAGCTGGTTACACCCTGGACGTACCACCTGCCATCCTTACCCAAACAGTTCAGAGGACCACCAGAGTCTCCCTGAGAGAAAGAGAGGGATTTAGAAACACATTATAAAGCAGTTGACCTTGTTCACAGCAGGTGGTTCAGTTCTGACAGGTAAGAGTTGCTTTCCTTTTGCTTCCTCACACACACATTGCATCCAGCTACGACGTCTCCTCCTGCACAGATCATGGTGTTTTTGACATTGATGCCCCACCAGTCACTGCGGCTGCACACACTGTGCTCCACCACAGGCAGCAAGGCCTGCTGCAGCTTGTCAGGCATAGGGCCATGGGCTGAGACACAGGGAGGACAGAGCTGATTAACAACACATACATTTGCACTTAGATTGTGTGTAGCAGGCAGAGAACAGTGTTGGGAAAGTGACTTGAAAACTGTAATCAGTTATTCATGAATTCATGTGCCAAGCTAACATGTCCCAGATCAGTCTGTTCACCAAACTCCTGAATCTTATCCCAGAATGTCGGAGCAAGTAACGGAGCAGTAGTAGGATTAGTAACTGTGATGTACTGAATTCCAAATTCTAATTCCTTACATTACTCATTGCTGAAAAAGCAATCATATTACAGTAAATGTGTTAATGCCCCACACTGGCAAAGAGAACAGACTGTGTAATTGTTAATGTCAACCATGCTAACATTTAATGCTCCAGTGTTAAACAGAGTTCTAGGCACCATCTGCACCTGTCTGAGCCAAAGTCCTTTTCATTTTCTATGCAGATGAAACACTGCAGAGATCTGCAGTGGATCTGCAGTGCAAAGACAGGATGACAGATGAGGACACGGTGACATTACTGTAAAGGTTGCCCCAGCCGGAGATGTAACACGGTGTCCCATGGGTGAGGATCTCTCCAGCCTCTGGAAGACAAGCCACTCCAACGCTGTCATTCATAATGGGGCTCTTATCCAGTTTCAGCAGAGCCAGATCATTTCTGTGGAAAAAATAATTATAGTTATATAGTGGTTTTCACTCAGATTATGCTGAACAGGCTGGGTAGGTTACAGGACACCTTTACACACCTTGTTTTGATAATGGTATAATGGCATAATTCTTTTTACTTGTTCCCAAGGAGTCAGAATATACTCACCCATTAGCCACATGGTCAATGTCCCACTTTGGATGAACGATAATACGAAGAATATCTCTGATCTGTTCAGTGCCCTCCTGCTGGCTCATGTCATGTTCTCCCAAGACCACACGGTACACATCTCCTGGCCTGTCAGACACTTTCTGTCATTTCACAGTACACCTGTATTATTTCCCTCGTTCTGCATATTCCCACACTTCTGGGTCTCATCTGTATCATCGTACAAGTCAACATTGCTTCTGTGTGCTTGCTGCGATAAGTCTATGAACGAATCACAGGGTGGCTGTCTGATCTTATTGTTAGTCACCAGATGCAGTGTCCAGCAGTCAGCACCCAGCGAGGTCCAATCAGAGTTCCTCCACAAGTGTGATGGTAACGGCTGCCATGTTTCACCTGCAGGGAGATCTGGGTGGGAAAAAATGGACATTTAGGATTTACTGTAATTCTTAATGAGAGAAATGTTGAGTGAATTTAAAACGTGGTTACCTGCCAAGGCCAGCTATGGGGGCGAGCGTCCTGTCCATTCACCACTCTGCTGGTATCAGGCTTGACAGCAGGTGTACCACATCCGAAAACTGCAAACACATAATAATGAATTTTATAACTTAAATAACATTAGCTCAGTGATTAATCATAGTGTCTAATACTCTGTTTGATGTCCTCATCCAAGCCAAACTACTCACCATATGCTGCCTGAAGCAGCAGGAGGACCAGTGTCTGCAGCATGATGTCAGTCTGCGGAGGAAACACACACACACACACACTCTCTCTCTCTCTGTTTAGTTCAGCTCTCTTATACCTCCTCAGTCTGTCCGTCAGCCCAAACACTGATTACACTGAACGTGTTATCAGCATCCAGAGCTGATTGTAGCTGGGAAAAAACTTCCTGTTCCACAGATGCATCAGCTGGTCTGTCAGGACACGGGACCGATGTGACGATGGAAAAAAGTGGGAGGTTTATCAAAGTCAAAAATGAACTTTCAATCTGAAGTCTTGAAGGTGCTTCAGGAAAGATTTTTCCACTGAACATGAACATCCTGTACACCACAGGAAGACCAGTAGCTTGTCCTCTGTCTTACTATACTGTAGCTACATTCATTTAGTGCGTGTTTCCAGTGATTAGAAAATATACCTAGACTTGTAATACAGTTAGAGGAAATAATACATTTTCCATTTCTGCAGGCAGTATTGGGTAGTCAGCATTAGTGCAGCAATGAAAGGTCACTAATGGAAAATACAAGCAGAAGGACCCCACATTACTGCTTACGCTATTTACACAGTGGCTTCTGGGATTTGTAGCGCAAAAGCATCAGTGACAGCTTATCGCTAAACACAGTATATTACAAAATAACACAACACAATAAAACAACCTTTGCACATAGCTGTACGAAAACATGCCGCTGAACGTGAAGAACCCTGCAGCTTGAATAAACAGAATCTGTTCCCAAAGTGAGTGTGTTGGGTGCATGAAAACGAGAGTAGCTGCGGTAGCAACTTCAGAGTGAGTGAAGAAGAAAACTGGGGAGAAAAGAGAGGAAGGCAGAGAAACTGAGACGAAGGTTTAGTGTCATCAGCTGTCTCGATGCTCAGTGTGCTGCGAGAAATAAATTCTCTTCCTGCGACCACAGAACAGGATAGCTTTGGGTTACCTTCAAGAGAAACAGTCCTGTAACAACTTTCTCTCCCTTAATAACATGTTATACATTCACAGAGGGGCCCATGCTCCTGCTGAATCTGGACCCAATTCTTCATGCCTCGCTCAGACAGTATTCTTTCCTCCTGAGGGAAACTAATATCACTCTCTAGAGAAGACGGCACACATCTATAAATTTCCCCTTTTAGGGAGCAAATCAAATCAATATTGCTTCAACAGCTACAAGGCTTTGCTTGTTATCTCGCCGTGCTACGGTAATTCCCAACACCAGACACTGCATGAAGATTTATGAAGCAGCCATGTGCTGTATGTTTGCATAACATAGCAATGACAGAACTGTGAATAATTCTGATAAGGGCTGCAAAAGTTACAGCTGACAGTGAATTAACCACTGATGCTGTTTACAGGAGACCACTCAGGTGGGAATTGTCATTTATAATGAGTGAGTGTGTGTGAAACAATAACACCTATAAAGTCAAACAGTGTGAAAAAGAATCAATGGTATGTTTAAATCATTTTAATGTTAGTGAACTACTGTTCTTTAAAATACAAACATTGAAACTTTATTATAGAGACATTAAAAGTCAGTGAGAAGACTAAGGAGCAGAAACACATTTAACTTTTTAAAACAAACTTTGCACATTACAACACTTTGCAAATGAGTATTTCAGTCTGGGCCAAAGTGCACTAGTCAGGCATACCAACACCAATGGCTAAAAATGACAAGCAAAGTTAAAAATGTCTGAGGAACTGATTGTTGTATCGCATTACAGAATCTAACATTTTATAGCATAATATGTTTGGATTTTATGATGAAATGGCTGGAAAAAATGTAGTTTGTTGTAAAATTATATGAGCTGCTCCCAAACCGCCTGCATCTATGACCCTTTCACTGTTTTTTTTTTAAAGAAAAAAAAAATCCATCAAGACATTGTTCTGCTGAACTACGTAAATCAATATTTCCAAAGAGAAATACAGTTAGCCACAGAAGAAGGTCTGCTCTTCATTCAGTGGTAGCTCAAGACAGAGATAAATTATCTGAGACCAGCCAGCGCAGTTTAAGGCCAAGTATACATCTCCTAAGGTTTTCAGATATGACAAAAATCTGACTAGTGCAGCCTGGAGTCGGAGGAAATGCTGCCAATTAAGCCTTCGGAACATAAATCACATTTTACTGCTCTGTCACATCAAGTGGCCAATATTCAGTTTCCAGTCACTGAGAAGAAGAATATCAGTCATTGATAGAAGGCATGAAATAGGCTGAATAAATGCACAGTATATGCAGCCTCTCATGAGTTAGTTCATGATATCACTTTTTACCACAAGAGAGGAACAATGGGAAGCATGGACATGATATTATTTGGTTGAAAGCATGCTCTGTACAGTGTATCTTCCACTGATTAATAACATTTTCCAGAAGGACAGTGTCACGGGGAGACCCCCTGCCCTAAAGTTAGGCACATGCACTACACACCCTTTCTCAGGTGGATGTTATCAGAATGTTAATCCTGGTGGAAACTGCTGGTGGGATGTGTGGGGCATGAAGACACATTGTGATTGTGTATTTGATTTATTGAATTGTCTTCACCTGTCTCCTTTGTTGCACTTCTTCCTCTATCGGACCAGAAACAGCCAAACCTGAGCTGGAGCGGTCCATTTGGTTAAATAGGGGGTTCACAAGGGAAGAAACCAAGTGTGGTAAAGTGGGAGGGGTGTTTTGTCTTTTGAGGTGAAATAACCATATAAGTATCTAATTTGAAGGGAGATATGTAGTTTTAAAGTGGGTTTGAGTGAACTTCTATTTGATAGTATGTTGTCTGATATTATTATTGGTGTAGGTGTACCGGGAGAGATAATTGATATTGATTCCTTGACCAGGTGCAGTCCACCAGTATAAAAGTGAGGAGGTTGTGGTGGCCAAGGCCTATAGAGGAAAGAGGGACATGTCTGGATTACAGCCTGGGATTGTAGCTCCTGCCTTGGGCCCAAATTCCAGCGGCACAACGATAAGAGACTTCTTTAGAAGTGAGTGCTTTATTTATTTATTCGCCTTTTTGCTGGGCCCCCTCTTTCTTGTTGGCGCAATGTGCACTTTTTGCTGTAAAGACTGTGGAGATGTTTGTGAGATGTGTATATGGTTTGATGAGTGTTGGCTTTGTTCCAGTATTGTTTGCCGGTTGCCGGTCTCTAAGAGGCGCTAGGTTTTCTCAGTGGCTGCGGTGTAAACCGCGCCATTTTGTGACCGTTGCTCAAGTATATGTGCGCGCGCGCCGCTGAGTGAGCGTGCTAGGTAACCTAAACGTGTAAATAGGTGTGTGCATGGCGGTGAAGTGGCAGTGTGCTTTGGCTGAGAAATAAATGAGCGCCAGCGGGAGACAGGTTAAAGTTTGTCCTCCTCATTCGGTCCACGGGTTTACACAGTGTCACCTGGCCCTGTGTAGCCCTTGCTGCCGGCACAGACTCGCCCCTCGGCCTGGCGCCAGTAACCAGAAACGGTTGTGTAAAAACAACACATTCTGAGCTAAGCTAGGCTAATCGTCTGCTGGTGTTAGCCTCATATTTAGCATACAGACGCAAGAGCTGTATCAGTCTTCTTATCTAACTCTCACCATGAAAGAACAAGAGCGTTTCTCAAGATGATAATCTAAGTAAATCAGTGACATAAACATAGCACATTTACATGTCTTTTTTAAATGATGATTTGTAGCACTGCTGGACAATCCGATTTAGCGTTACAATCAATCATTTCCGTCCCTTTCTTTGGCTCCCCTGGGCTATTTTGGAACCATCCGGTTCTCAGACTCCTTCTCCATTTGCAGAGGACGGTTGCTGGTGATGGAGAAGCGAAGTGAAGTCTGCCTTAAGGCTCCAGTCAGAGATGATTATGTCTGTTAGTAGCTCTGTACAAACTGTAGCCTTCAGGTTGGTTTTTCTGACATGAAATCCTGTTCTCTCTAACTGCTGAGGCTCTCTGCTCTGTTCTTGCGTCTCTTCTCTGTCAGGATGGATGAGATGGGTTTAATCTAATTATTGCAGCAGATGTTGGTTCTGAGCACTTTTTAAAACATTTACTCAGCCATGAAAAGTTGAGTGAGTGTAATTTTTTTTTTTTCAGCAATGGCCTATTTCACACTTAGCTGCACAGTCTTTCTCAGTTGAAGGCTGCTCCGCTGGAGCTTAAGTGCTTTGTGCAGTGGGATCCTAGCAGCAGAAGAGTGTCTAATTTCAAATTCATTTCTTACACCATGCATGAAGAATTAGAGGAATGTTAAACATTGTTGCTGCTATCTGTGTGTTACATATTGAGCCATCACTTTACATTTGGACCGACTTGGCCACAGTTCTCAGGTTTAGGTCACTTACGGCTCACCCCGGGATGTCAACAAATGAAAAGTGATATTTAGGCTTATTGTTGTAAGGTTCAAGTCAGGCCTGTAAAATCAAAGCCAAATTTGTTTTGCCCTCAAATGTCTTGTTCTGATTGTAGAATAATGGTGGGGTCATTGTCAGGAGGAAGAACGACTACAAAGTAAATGCCTTTGTTGTCTGCCGAGGGCCCTCAAGCCAACAAAACAAAAGGGTGGAAGAAAAGAAGCCATTCATAACAAGGCAATTAGACCCCGTTCTAATAATTGGCATTGATAGATGAAGGAAACCCAAATCCAAATAAACTTAGTCCCCCTCTGGGCCGAGCAGTTGGAGCTTCACTGATTCAAAGAATCTATTTCTCTCTCTTTGTCTTTAATCATCCTCATTTTTATTTCACACTTTGTCTGATGATCCAACCTTAACACCTCGGACCCCCGCTGGCCAGTTCAGAAACTGTAAGTTTTTACTGGTAATTGACTCCATTTGGGCACCTCGAGGCTCCTGCGGCGACACTTTTCAGTTTGATTCATTGCCTCCTTGTTTCAACCTCCTCCTCCCCTCTTCTTGCCTACTGCCTAACTAAAACCTTGTTGGTCAAATTAAAAACAGTTTAGCCCGCTGCACTGGTTTGCATCAAGAGCCCATAAACACAAAGTACTTTGGTCATGTAAGACAGAGGCACTATGATTATCTCTGCACCGTTAACTCACAAATCAAAAGTGGGTTCAGCTGCAGGCCCTGATATGATAGAAGCTTTTTATTAAGGAGAGTGAAAATGAGAAGTCTGGCTGGTTTCACTGTGGAAAGCATCTCTATTCTGTCTCAAGGAAGGAACATCTGAGCACATGGAGAACAGATCCGGACTGATGTTTCAGAGACGGAAAGACAATGAAACACTGTGTGACGCTGTGACAACCAAAACCTTAGTGACAGATGGAAATGGATTCCTTTCATGCGTGAGATTTAAGAGTAACACTTTTTGGCACTAACCTCTCAGCGGTTGCTGAAAGTGCCACCTGGTTATTGTGAGATTAAATTGAACAGAACAGATCCATAATTCAGGATCCCAGACATCAAAAGGAAATCGACATAATAAGGCTTAATCGCTAACTTTCTGATGGCTAATGACCCCCAAATTGACTGTCGGGTTAGATTAGACAGCTCAGTGCCTAACACTAACCTACTGAGCTGAAATGAAATATGCTACTGAATTTCACTTTCAAAGGAAGGTTCCAGAGAAATTTGGAGATGCCAGCAGAAGGATAGTGACAGAGAAACACCAGACAGGGAAAACTGAGAGACGTCTTTAGTCTTCTCTCCCACAGAGGCTTAAGTTTCTTGGCTGTGACTGATGGACAATAACAAGGAAGCCCTCCCTACACACAGCCCCTCCATATTTCATAGTTACAGAAGTGCTGTTATTAGACTTCAAATGAAATGGAAAAACCACATGCAACCAGACTCATGTTTCAGACGGGGTCTTTGATTGTCACCATACCTATTTAGATTTGTTTTATCAGCCATGCTGGCCAGAAAATAGAGTAACTGCATTACCTGCAACCGCGCTAGCATCTGTGTTATTGTAAGCTTGTACATGCATGTGCCAGCATGGTATTGCTGCTGAAAACAGTGGGCATTTAAGGGTAAATATGCACAGTTGTTCATTTTTTAGAACATGTACATTGCAGTACAATGAGTGGATAAACTGTATATTTGGACCCTTAAAGTTATAATAATGGCAAAAGGCTAATTTTTTGAATGTCTTTCTAGTGTTTTTTTTTCTTTTCTGAATGTGTTGGCTTCATAAAGGGGCCACTGACCAGCTTGAGCTCACCTCACACTCCCACTGATACCTGCAACACCCCTGCAAATTGGCAGGCGGCAGTGGTTTAATATACTGAGCTGTGAAAAGTTCATAAATCTCTTGCAACCTGGCTAATGGAAGCTTTGAGGCCACTGAAGAGAAGGCCACTCCAGATTCACAGTTTTTTACTTGCAAAAATTGTATCGTTATTTATTTCACATCCTGCATTTCAAAATAAGGATACCAGATTTTTCCAATGAAGAAAGGTAAAAGGAAGAGGACAGACTAATAATACTTCATTCTTATAAAAAGGGTGTAATCAAATATCTGTAGTTTTCTGGATGACAAATGAAAAACTGGCATGATTTAAAGACACACAGAAATAGCCTGTATACAGCTATACATTTTCTTGCCTGTAAAATTAAAGCCTGTTGGTAATCACATAGTGTGTGTAACTCTAGATGACCTTGCACTCACATGGCCGGCTGCACCGACGTGTTAATGAAAGTGACACGCACCCAGCTCAGCCTGAAACCTGAGGCTTAAACAAATACATACAAATCACTGCCCTGATGTCTCCAACACCACCTCCACAGTGCCTGGTCTCAAAGACAACATGGGAAAGAGCAGTTCGCCCCGTCCTTACAGGTAAATACACCTGTATATTTATAATTTTATGCAAACATTATATAAATATTGTCACAAAGTCGCTGACATAAAGTTGGAGCCTGCTCACTGCCGGTGCCTCCAGAAATTTAGAGCAATACACAAAGAGCTCTCTGTGTAAGATGTAAGCATTCACACATGCGCTCACAGAGAAGACTATGCACTCAAACACATACACACACACATTGTGTTGGATCCTTGCTGCCATTAACATTTGTAGCCACATTCACAATTTTCGCAGCAGATCTGACTACAAGCTGTTTTCATAATGTATATAACAGACTTCTGATTTCCCTTCTAAATATTTAAATATCTCTGGATTCATCTCATGTTTCCCAGGTGGATTTATTTTTATTATTTTTAAAAGAATAGTCTGTGTGCGTCAGGGGTCAGGAGTGTGGTGCTGAGCATGCCACTTTTCCAAACACAAGCAGAGTGTGTGTTACAGCCCATGTGCTAGTGATTTCACCACTCTCCTCTGTGTATGCTGGGATGACAGGGGCTGAGGTCTGGGCGGCCTGGTGCCGGCACCAGCACTGTCAACAAAGACCTGAACCCTTGCAGAGGTCCAAAACTGAGCAACATGTCATGCTCTCCTCAGACTCAGAAGGTCATCGTGAGGACAATCTGGGATAGTCTTTGAGAGCAAAATATTCTTAGACATTTTGCGAAACATGCTTATAGGCTTTCTTGTTGAGAGTTAATTGAGAAGATTGATACCATTCTCATATTTGTCAAATTGAAGCACAGGTCTCATTCACAGCCTGAATGAGACCTGTATATCTCCCACTGAGCAGTCTTTATGCTAAGCTAAGCTAACCATCTGCTGGTCGTGCTTCAGATTTAACAAACAACTATAAGAGGGGTAACAATCTTCTCATCTATCTCTCTCCAAGAAAGAAAAAAAAAGTTTCCCAAAATATACAAAAAACACTTTTCCTTTTGAGATTTAAAGCTTTCAAAACTTTGATTGCTAAATGCTAGCAGTCCTGAATGCACCAAGTGTGTGTTTATATGTCCATGCTGCCCTGATCCTGATCTGTGTTTGATATAATTCTTGTAGTTCCAGTTCATGAGTGACTACTGAGAGCAGGCACAGACTCCCTCTGTGACCTACATAGGATCCAGGATTTGTCTAAAGGTGTCTCTGGTGTTTGTCTGGGTCATCCAGACAGAATTCACATAAGACCTGTTGTGGCACATTTGTCTCCTTGCGGATCGCTTTCAGACAGATTCTTCTGGGGTTATGTAAGTCTTTGAGTGTGAGGAAAAATTTCTCCAAATCCCAGTGGATGTGCATGGGGTCATCTGATTAGGGAATGACACGGTGTCTGTCTGAGGAATGTTATGACAGATCCACATCCTTTTTAGCAGATGTTCCAGATTAGACCGTGAGCAGTATTAATCTTTTCTATAACCAGGGAGGGGAAAGGTGTGAACAGCAACTTCCACTAAAACACCGGATTTATTATGATAGCTAGAGCTATTCCTTTTCTAATAGCTGTTCATATTCAGAGGCATTTACCATCCACAGATGTGCACCCAATGCTCTAAAGATCAGTGGTGAATAACATTACACACTGTTCACATTCATGTGCTAATGTGACATGACTGCAAACATACTTGGTGTGTGTCTGTGACCTGTAAAGACTTGAAGGTCTAGGATGATTTCCCTAAGTTGATCCAGAGGGGGGCACTGTCTCAAAAGGCATCAGCCATCACAACACCATCAATGTTTACTATGTGTTATTGCTATGACATGTATTTAAAGCTTGTACAACATACAAAAATAATGCGTCTATTACAGTAAAGGTGGCTTTAACTCTTTTTAAGCCCACTTCAGAGAATAGAGAGTCTGGACTACAATTAACTGACAACAAACTCTTACTGTATCTGCAGGCAGATATTGTAATTGTTATTGGCTAAACTTTTAGAGTACAGTGTTTCGTTAACATGTGAAGACCTCAAAAATAGTCCCTTTAAATATCAACTTCCAGATGTTGCTTTATAACACATCTAGCATGGTTCACAGAGCAAACACAGCCTTTACAGCTCCTAATTTTTGACGCCTAAGAAGAAATTTGAGCTCTGAATCATATAGTTCTTATTTATGAGGCTTGAGGAAAGACTTTTTTTTTGTTTAGTTTTTCATTTTAATGACGTTGGCAACAGGAGAAGCCCCAAAGAGGCCTGACCTCATCATAGTTAGCAGCTCCTGTGTTCGTGTGGCTCACATTTGCTCTTTTATTGTCCGTCTGTTCTCGGTTTTTGGCTAAACCCGCTCGCACATACACAAGTGTTCTGAGATCATATTTGGACGTCGAAGTAACAATCCTCTTGAGCAGCGTGTTGAGAATGTAATTGGGAGTTTGCTTTCACGACAACTAAATTTTCATCAGTTTCTGCTGTGTTTTTAAGGGCTTCTCTTTCTTGTTTAGAGCTAATGGTGGTTCCAGCACGAGAAACTCAAGAAGGTGACCCTGCTTTAATGCGGTCATCAGTGCAGGTGGTTGTGACGGTGTGGAGGACTGGTGAAATGCCTCAACAGTCTCCAGTAGATGGTAGTAGTGGGTAACTTTACGTTGGGTTTATACACTGCACAGGACATTTTAATTTATTTTTGTATTAACCAAGATAACGTGATTGAAATATGTATTCTAAGGACACAGTGTTGTGATTAATTGCATATGATCATATTTAATTAAACTTGTACCTTTTGCATATGAGGCACACACAGGTGCCACACATTAGGTGATGACAAAGTGGTTGATAGTCTAAAAAAAAAAACAAACAAAAAACCCAACCTGTAATCCTTTCCAAACGTGTGTGTGTGTGTGTGTGTGTGTGTGTGTGTGTGTGTGTGTGTGTGTGTGTGTGTGTGTGTGTAATCACAGCACGCTTTAAGAACAGTTTGAATCAAAATGCCATTTTTTTTAGTGATAATGATGAATATAGTTCAAGCCTGAAGTCCTGTGATCGGAGAATTTTTCCTAAGCTTGTGGCACGCCATCCAAGAGACGACACTGACAAGCTAACGATAACCCTCAAAATAAGCTAACATATTTTCTTTGGCAGGTTACATCTCAGAAAAGTTGAACATCTGGGTAGATGAAGACGTGTTTTTACAAAAGGTACAAGAAGAATGATACTTGACTTCTTCAAGGCGTTTGTCGTGAGGTAGAAAGTCAGACTCTTAGGTTGTATCACAAGCTAAGAGTCCATTCCTAGCTGTCCTATCTTCCTCCTTTTCCTCCTTTCACCCAGCCCGGCCATCGGCAGGAGGGTCCCCCATCTGAGCCAGGTTCTGCTCAAGGTTTCTTCCTGTTAAAAGGGAGTCTTTCCTTGCCACTGTTGCCTTAAGTGCTTGCTCTGGGGTCAGGCTCTGGGTCTCTGTAAAGCGCTTTGAGACAATTTTGATTGTGGAAGGCGCTATATAAATAAAATTTAATTGAAATTGAATTGAAGGCTAACAAGCTGTTTGCTAACAAACCAGAAAAACTTGCTATCTACCAGTGGCATTGTGTGAAAGGCTGTGTTTCTGTGAGTTTGTTTCTGAGTCTTTCTGTCCCCCAGCAGTAAAAATATTCTTGGAATAATTTCTAATTTATATTAATAATTTCTTAATTATAATATTTTTGTCAGCTTGTCCCCTTTGTTGGCATTCATTTAAAGCATTAGCATCAATATCACCACTGGTGCGCACCTTCTGCGCAACTCTTAATTTAAACCTGTATTAACTTTTGATTAACTTTTGATTGATTTTTAAATATGGTGAACTTCGCTTCATTTGCAAACAGTTGTTAATTTACAGATTAGGACATACAGCAACATTAGAGTTGTATATTTGCCAACCCAAAGAAAGTTATAGCAACATTCCCTCACTTGCTAGCTCGGGCCTCGCTTCTGCAAGACCCTGCTAATTGCAACATTATGCTCACTAGCTAGTTGCTAAGCCCTACTTTGCCTTTTGGTTGTGGTAAGTTGCCATACGGTGTTTTTTAAGAGCTTTTTCAGCAAAAACAGCTGCTTGCCATGGCTGAAAATGATGCAGATGAAAGGAGTGAGGGTGAACAGTGGAGGTGTGGACTGTAAAACCAAAATAACCAGCTGAAAGATGCTAAAAGCATCTGTCAAACTGATTGGTGCTCCAGAGTTTGGTGATAATTCTCTGTGGGTTCATCAGTACGACCATTCTAACCTTACATATAGTCATTTGATCCCTTGCCATTATAAAATGTCAGAGTGGCTTTAATTTTATAGACATGGTATAGTGATAATTATATGATTAAGAAACAATTAAATGATCAACAAACTTACAGTGACATACTGCGTTCAACTCTTCATAGCCACAGACATTATGAAAAGCACTGAATAGCCCCACTGGCATCCAGATTCACACAAAATCTTTGTCTGACTCACAACTTTGTCGCTCAACAAAAGAAAACTTCTCTCTTGCTGAGCTCAGCCTTTATAGCTGTGGCTCACCTGTGAATGTTCAGATGAAGAACTCTCACCAAAGAGAGGAATGTTTTCATAAGTTAATGATTTCCTCTGTGAATGAAAACACACACACAGGAAACTGAATTCTTTATACCTGTTACCAAACTCATGCCACTTAAAGCTTGACTCCGTTTCAGGCTCATGTTCTTCCAATTTTCTTTAAAGGCAGCAAATCCAATTGATACTGTTCCTAACTAAGATAAAAGAGCCAGTTGTTTTGGCCTGATGTCATCTCTAACAGTAATGAAATTGTCTCACTGGGGGGGATCTGGTAAAAGTTTAACAGATGAAATTTACTGAGAGTATATTTGGATACAAAGATGTTGGTTTAAACATTTATTGAACAGATGGCAACTGATGAAAAACCTTTGAATAGGTAAAAATTTTAAACATCTTCATGCCAGATGAAACTTTACCGTCTTTTTTAAAAACCAACCCCAGGATATGTCAGAAAAAGCTAGGGAAAAGTCATCTAGTATTATGTCCACAAAAATCTTTAATATCATCCTATTCTCCATTCAGTTTTAATCCTTTTAAATAATCTTTCCAGTGCTCGTATGAGTGTGTGTCTTTGTCTATGGGTATATGACCCGTGTCTAAATTGTCAACGGGATTATTTCCAGGAGGTCATAATGAAACACAGATCATTTCATCGCGGCGTAAACTAATAAAGGAGGACAAACAACCGCTCACGAACATAATCAAACCTGACGACAAGTGACAGGCGAGCATTAGCTGCATTTCACAAAATTAACATTTAACTCTTCGACAGGGCTAAAAGTCACATTTGAAAGGACTATGAGTAGTTCATGGAAGCGATTATGTGGCTGGCCTATGGCCCTGTGAAGACCCTAACAGAGACAAGAGGTCAGAGGTCACGCAGGCCATTAGCAGCCTCATTATGGGGTTTCGCTTCATATTTACATGCGGCAGACAGAACAGAACCAGAGCTAGAACTAAAACAAAGGGTCCTCAAAGTCATGAGGAACACTCTGCAGTAACGCACTCGTATGCATGCATGCATGCATGTGTGTGTGTGTTTCTTTAAGAGTATTAGCCACTTGTCATTGTTTTCCCCCCACTTCATCAGAGATCCGTCTCTGTAGAGAATGAGCTTTACGTGGCAGCTGAATACACCCCAGACTGAAATTCATCATAATCCAGTTGATCTCTGAGATGTTTGCTTGAGCGTTAGTGAGCTTGATTTCACTGATAACCCAGTTTGCGGAGGCTTAGATGTGCAACGGAATGTGTCGCAGAGTAATCTTAGGAAAGAACAATATGAAATGCTTGGTTTAAAGAGTTCAGGGTTGAGTTACTTTTATCAGCTAACAATAGCATCATGTGATCATATGATCCTCTTGATCTCCTGATAATTTAACCAAAACAAGAGATGTGTTTGCAGTGTCCGATGTATCTTGTGGCGTTGGTGTAGATTAGGAAGCTAAGAACTCTGTTTCATATTCATGAGCTGATGTTGGGGGATGGTGTGGCGAGAGGAATTTATCCCGCCTCACTTGTCCACCGTTACTTGTGTATTGTCACACTTTGGAACGCGCACAAACTCGTGCACATGCACACACACATGCTCGGGCTCACAAAGCCTGTGGAATGGTTTGTGACTCTAATGGCCCTTCCTTTGGGGGAACGTTTAATTGTTTGGTCATCGTCTCCATGCTCAGTGTGTCACAGTCAATAAAGCCACATTAGAGGAGACGGGAGGTGAGGGGTGAGGGGGCCGACACAGAGGGTTAGGACCCCGGCGTGGAGAGAATATAAAGCGTCTAAAACCCTCCCAGAGTGGCATTCTCCCGCTATCAGAGCTCTACGGAGGACGGGCTGTCACTGTGGCCCATTGTGAGGCCAATGACTCATTCTTACTCAGAGCAACCTTTAAAAAAGTCCCAGGGATTTCAAAAAGTGGGGACAAACCTCTTGGATCTGCTTCAGCTGACGTGTATGCACGCATTTGCATGTGTGTACGCCGATTTTAAATTAGAATAGGCTACCCAAAACCATATCCTTCATTTAGCCAATCAAATATAAACATCAAACAGCTTTAATTGTTGATCAGATATCATTTGCCTCTTGCAAACCATATAATTTTTGGTAATCTTTGCTAATGCATACAAAAAAAAAAACCCAGAGCCTCTCAGGCAGAAAATGATCCAAGCATAGATTTAATTTGGCTCATATGTTGCAGCAAAGGGCTTTTACATGCATGGGTGCAGCTCTTTATTTGATGTAACCTGCTTTTAAGCTGCTGTCAGTGATAGCCATAACATGTCACCAGAACCTGGGAAGTGTGTGATGGTGACTGCGATAACCCCGCACTGAGGCTCAGCCTCAGAGATCCCCGGCCTTAACTGTCGCTCTGCATCTGCAGACCACCAAGCTAGTCCCGCTGACCTCCCTGTGACCTGCTCCACCTCACTGTCATGAACTCTGCTCACCACACACCCACCTATCTATCTAATGCAGGCCTGGCCACTGTTCTACTAGAGACTAAGTAGTATTATCCATTATGAGTTTTATGTTCATCCTGAGTTCTATTTATGTTTAGCACTTACTTATGGCTGGTTCAGTCCGGAAGCAATCATGTTATCTGACAGTGGATGGACCACTAGTGAAAAGGTCTATATCATTCACTGTATTTGGCTAAAGCTAAATAATTTTAGGTTGGTTGTGACAGAGATAGTAAACAGAAAAAAAAAACATTCTGGTCATAAATCCATTCCAGTGTTAGCTTTTAAAGATCTGACTGTATTTACTAAATGAGTGTGTGGTGGCTGAAGTCAAAGTATTTGTTTAATGTAAATTTTTATGTAAATTTTTAATTTGTATTTTATCGTTGCCAACAATGACTGACATGCACCATTAAACCTGAATTCCCTCTTTAGGTGAAGGGGAACCGTACATCTCTAAGAAGCTGTTTATCATGGAAATTGTGTTTCTGTTCATATTCAACAAAGATGATCGCTTCCTCTTGAAGGAAATGTTTTGGTCCCAGAGCTCAGGTCAAAGGTCAGCAGGACTCTGACAGCTGCATTCTCATAGTAACATGGTACTGTAGCATGGATGTGTTTCACACCATGGTCTTTAAGCATTGAGAATATGCTAAGCTCTTTACATACATCTAACTGGTTAGTAAATCCTGGGATTTGGATTATTTGTTGATTTATTTTGTTGTTGTTTTGTTTAAACTGAGTATGTTTCATTTTAATTCCATTTAGGATTTGGTGAAAAGAACGGACCAGCACTAAAGGCTTTTTTTTTTTAATCAAAGCCACATCGATTATAAGAAATCAAATTAAAATATATTAAAATAAAATTCTGCTTGCCTGATTTGATAAAAGTAGCTACTGACTTGCATGAAACAGTTTATTTATGAAGGTCAAATACGAGAATGTATTGATAGTACTAGTACAGTCATGATCTCCCTCTCCAGCTGAATAATAGACGTTAATACTTAAATTTCTTAAGAAAGTAAAAATGATCTGTAGATGATTATCTGAACGTTGTGTTATGTGACTGAATGTGAGTTGCCACTAGGAGATTCTGACTGGGAACTGAATAAACTGAACACAGACCAGATTATTGGATTTCACTGGTGCCCCTCCCTGCTCTGTGTCTGAGGACAAGTCTCTGTTAGACACATAACTCAGAAGTGGTTCTTGGACATACTGTTCACTCCATATAAATCCTGGTCGTTTTATGAGCCCTTGGTTTGCTAAAGCCATCCCCTTCACACACACACACACACACACACACACACACACACACACACACACACACACACGCCCACAAACACACACACACAGCCCAGTCATGTCTCCAATTGGAAGGTCACACATCTCGTCCTCATTTGAGACATTAAATATGTCTTTTAGTGTTAAAAAACAAAAAATGGACACTGTCTTGTGTACCTTGGTTATGTGTTACAAAATGCTATCCTAGCTAAACCTAAAGAGTCATCAGAGTCTCACCACACTGGTTGACCCTCACTGTCTAAAGCACACCAGAATATTTTTGCACCAAAATGGCAAGTTAGCGCTGTTCCATGGCTGAAAGTTAGAAGCCACAGTCTTGGGTTGGTCCTTGCCTTGTGTGGCCTGCAGTTTAGAACCCACCTGCCAAAATAATTTACGATCCTTTTAAGAGAAACACTGCCCAGGATCTTGAAGGCTGAATTTCTGGCCCCAGCGCTGCTACAATATTTCACGATTATCAGGCTATCCCTGGCGGCATCATAAAACACCTCATATTACCACACTTCCCTGTCTGTCTCTGCCACAGTCTTTTTTACACTCTCTCTGTGGTGGGTCACAATTTAAGGCATTTTCAGGAGGCTGTATTTTCTTCCAAACCCAAAATTGGCGCTTGCCACAAGGTCATCGAATCAGGGAAGACGGGGAGTGGGCCAAACTCCCTCCTATCATTGTTCGTATATATAGGTGTTTTCAGTACAACGCGTGTTGTATGTTTTGCCGACAGTTATGCTCATGTGGAAAGAAGGAAGTTAGAAGTCGCGAAGGGACTGACCACAACAGTGTTTCTCAGAGAAGTGTTTTACTGGCAGGTCTTTCACTAAAGCGTATAATACCGGTGTTGATTTTAGCTCGCTGTAGACGGAGTGCAGTTAGCCCAGTCAATAGCACTGTTCAAGGCCTCTGCATCATTCTCTGTGAGCAGACCTGCGACCAGCTCGTAAAGCCGCTCATAAACTCACACTAACAGAGCCGGCTCTGCCCAAATACATAAAGCATCCAACACAACACACAACTGCACAGTATTAACAACAACTCAAAGCACCGGTGGTTCTTTTCACCTGAATGGGGCTACCAGGGTTCACATGATTAAAGAGGCTTTAAAATGAATGTTTAAACTTAACTACATTAAGATTTTATATTAAACTGTCTTTTTAAAGTTTTGCACTTATAATGTCATTGCTATAAAAGGTGACCCATGAATCACCCTAAAGTGATTTGAGAGCTCAAAATCAAGAAGAAAGAGTAAGTGGTGGGCTGAATTAAGACATAAAACCTCTTTTGTGAGATGAAATATTATAATCTTCCAGAGTGTGGGGAGATTGACCTGTCAAGCCTGCACTGTATTGAGCAAGGACCCAATATTAGCTCAAATAATAGCCCATTCTGAATTAGTTAATCCTGCCATTATCTGAAGTAAGAATAACTAGCCAGACCCAGTAACTGCTTGGCTGGGAATCTGTTTAGTGTCTTTGCTTACGGTTTTAATTGTAACAAGCTGAGAGGAGAAAGCAGAAAGACTGAAATCCATTATGCCAGTGTCACTCGGGCAAGCATTCCCATCGGAACATCACAGCAAAAAGAGGTCTTTAGGTGCAGATTCCCACCGGAATGGCACAGAGACCCAGCCAGGAAAGCCAAAGGCAGGTCTAAAGAGAAACAACCTCATTTTACTGGAAAATTGTTAAATTGAGAAATCTATGAAGCACAAAGATTGCAATCAAATGGAGCAACAAATGAAGCAGACAAAAGGGGTCAAAGGTTTTTGTTTTTTGCTGTGAATGGAGGCACAGTGACTGAGGAAGGAAGACAGAGCAGCATTTAAGGGAACACAAAGCTGTGCATTTAAATAAACAGGGTTACGTCCTTCTCCTTTGGGCCCAATGAAGTCCATCAAAGAACATGGTAATGCCCCACTGAATGGACGCAAGGACTCCCAAACTCCCACATTTTCACTTCGTGTGAAAGAATGTGACATAATAAACACAACCTCCCCCCACATGAAAAACAGACATAAACTGAGCTTTAAATATTTTCTGCCCCGGTTACAACTTTAAATCATTACTGAGGTTGCCATGTGGGCCATTTCATTCTGTGCAGACGTCATTATTTGTGGGAAGTTAATGAGTAATGTTGTACCCTCCAGCAGTAAAAACAATAATACAGGGATCAATAATTATTTGCTGCGGGGCAGAAACACTCCCAGCAGCAGTGGAAAATATGTCAGCTCTGTTGTAGTCAATAAAGTTGTGTCTACTCAGCTTCCAGAATTATCAATATACAGAAAATGGTGGAAAAAAATATTCAGATTCAGATCAGAAAGAGTTAAAGTGCAAATATCACTCTCCTTTCAGCTCTGTTTTGGTCTCCACCCACTGCTGAGCGAAACATCTGTGCTGCGAAATGATAGGTGATAATTATTATTACCTTTTTAGCAATATTACACATCGTCACTTGAAAAAAAATAGTGCAGCTTTAAGCGAAACGTATTGGCATATTTGCAAAATAAACTGGGGATTTGAAAGTAAGGTGCTCATACACAAAAGCCAGTTACATGCATTAACGTGAGCAGCATTTTAATATTTCAGCTGGTTGAGGTTTTTTGACGTTGATAGTTCAGTGTCTCCAGATTTCAGTGCTTTTGTCAAGTAGTGGAGTTAAAATTTTCACCTTCTGAAATTTATTAGAAGCGTAAAGTAGTGAAATGGCTATGCTCAAGGAAAGTATCACGTCTTTATCCTTCACAACTGCTGGTGAAGGACAAAGGTCACTCGCGATGAAACATCATTCACACAGAAAAATATCTGACTAACTTAATCCCACACTCCAAAATAAGCCAAAACTCAGGAACAGATTTTATGACCCTGAACAGATGTTATTTTTCTTGCTCATCTATTTCTGTTAAAGTGAGTAAGCGCACACACAATTGCATGCAGAAAATCTTGTTTACGATGTGGGCTCAGAGGTTGCGGGTCAGTCCAGTCTAGAGACAGGTGTTCTCCGCCAGCTCGGTCCCAGCTGAGCTGCTGCATAGATGCAGCTCTTTCACTCTGCAAAGCATCTACATTCCAACTACTTTTAATTTTACAAGAGCCTAGGGGCCACTAAACCCGGCCTCTGGCTCTGGATCTGTGGCGTATGGTCCTGGATGTTCTCCATGGACCCCAGCCTTACACACACATTATCCTGTGTAAATACTGCAGGCCGGGCCCCTGCTAGGGCCAAATTGGGTGGCAGCGTGGTGCTGCGCTTCTACTCAGACCTCTGTTCATTTCACTGTTTTCCACCATTGTGCCCTCATGTCCTCTCGTTTGGCAAGCCGCTTTGTCGAACCTAAGGAGGCAGAGCTAACTGCACATGATCATACGTGATCCAGTTTGCGAGTTAGCTGAGGGTCACGTTTGGTTCAGAATAAAGGAAAGATACACAACATAACTGGAATTTTGTTCCCTTTGTAGGTGAAGTGAAAAGGCTCAGTAGTCATAGAGTGCATATTTCTGGTTTTCTGGAGTGCAAATGAGTATGTAGCATGTTTCTCTCTTTCCTTCTTCTTTCTGCAGACACAGTATCTGTTGCCGCTGGGTGTGATCCCTCTCTTCCTCCATATAAATGATTAAAACCCTCATTAGCGTTAGGTGATATGGCTGCAGTGGAAAAGGTCTTGGAGAGAGGCAGAAAAGAGAAGCAGAGGATGGAAAAGAAGACAGGAAGAAGTCTGGGCAAAGAGAGGGGGAAGGCAAGTAAGAAGAGAGGGGAAAAAAACGATTGGGGCGAGGGAGGGGTGGAAAAAGAATGGGTGGCAGGAAGCAAGAGGCTGGGGAGAAACAGTGTGGTGACACAGCAAAGGGAAAGAGATGATGGATTGATTGAACAGATTTGAAATTTAATGTTAATGGAAAAGGATGAGAAACTTACGGCTGGGGAACAAGCTACGTCTCATGCAAAAATCTAGCATTTTTAAAGTGGGATTTGGTTAAACTGTATTATTTCCAGTGCCAGTATTTGGAAGATTTGTTTGTGATTCCAGTGGAGGAGCGAAGTCAGGCGGAGCAGAACTCAGGGGTCTTGACCTGCGGATATGAGTCTTATTACTGAATCATCTCTAATCTGCTGTACAATCCTCTTCTATTAGCCCTTGATTATGGGTTCAGCTGTTCCTTAAAGAGCTCCTATTCAAGAGCTGGCACTTTCTGCACCGGTCCATTCATCAGACAGGGAGGTCCAGTTCAGATGAGTAAATTGAGGTTTATTTGCTTGACTGCTAAAAAATCGACAGAACACACTTTTCTAAATAAAGCCTGGTAAACTTTGCCTTCTGCGGTTATGACTCTTGTAGGAATGAGTGTGTGTATATGTGTGTGCACGTACATGTGCAGATGGCCTCCATAAAAGCATGTTACAGCACAGTGCAGCAATAAATACAGCCACTGCAGTTTATTCCTCTAATCAGTGATTTACACCAAACTACTTTCAGCCAGTGACATGGTTCAGTTGCATGAGCAGGAGCTTGGCACCTGTTATCTTTGGCTCTGATAGTGTATTTATCACCTCTGGCCAGAAACACCTGAGTTCTAAACACGGTTCCAAGTTCCAGGAGAGATCAGATAAAAAAGCAAACGAAGCCAAAAATGAACTCACACAGTTGAGATATTGAAACCCAATAAAATGCTACCAAGAACGATTTTATTATAATGACTTTATTAGTTTTGCTTACCTTGAAAGCACCTTGTACAGAGTAGTCCTCACAAGGGCAAGTAGGTGCACAGTTAGTGCAGCTCATCTTTATTTTGATTTTACATGTGAGCAATGTGGCCATAGTGACACATTTTTAATTTGTCAAATACAATGGTTTGTGGACAAATAGTTGTGCTTAGTGCTAATTAGCAAATATTAGCATACTATTCGCTTCATTTTCTGTGTTCAGACAGAAAAGGAAGCGAATTTTGCTCATATTTGACCAATAGCACACAGACATTAGCTGTAGCTAGCTTGAAACGTATGCAGGTGTGTCTTGGTTTTCAGCTCAGCCTCTGACTGATCTCTGGTTCTTTCTGTTGTTTGTTTTGTTGTGACATAGACTCATCAAAGCACTGGTATAAATTTTTAAATCAAGGTGGAACATATTCAACCTTGGCCTCATTTTGACCTGCCCCTGGTGGATTAGCTAACTGCACCCACTCGTGTCTTTCTTTATTTTTTTCTGCTCCTAAAAGTCACCCAGTTCTGTCTAATCACAGCTCAATATCAGCGTGTGAGCATGTTAACATTTAAACTTTTACTGTACTGTAACCTTGTAAATGAAGTCAGCTTCTACAAAACTGGTACAAGTAGCACCAGGTCATAGTGTTGACTGGAAACAAAGGTTGAAAAAGAAACTGGAATGACACCAAACCTGAATTGGATTTTTTCCCTTAGATAAGAGAAGATATCTATAAAAGCACTGTTGATAGATCCCCTGTCATTAATGGCACAGCCTGTATAAGTTATGACTCAGTTATGACAGATATAAACACCCATGATGCCATTAACCCCCGGAGCTGTCATTATATAAGGCTGGAGACACACTTTAACATTCAGCGTGCCACGGGTAAGGGCATCTCAGTGTCGAGGTCCCGTCCCTCCCTCCACGCTTATTAGTCCCGAGCAACCGCACTCGATGTGATGTTGACTTGAAGTCCTGGAAAATCTTGTTTAGACCCACTCATAACCCTCACCTCTCAGCTCGCCACCTCCACGGCAGCGCCTGGTTATGTGCAGTCAGTGGTTTACCACATTATTAATGCTTGTTGATGGCTGCTCACTGTCTCGTAGACACAGGCCATTCGGGTTCCTCACGTTTCTGTCGTTTCAGAATGGCAATGGAGTGCATGTGCAGCCAAGCAGATGGGAGAATAAAAGGCAAAAAGGAGGAGATGATATCTAAAATGTGCAGAGTGAGCAATTTCCCATCTCTTCATTTTTGACAAAGAAAAGCAATTAACAGGCAGTGAGGAGGTTAATACTTCTCATTACAGACCTTTGACAGCTTTAGCGAGGCACCACACAAAAGGAGAAATTACACTGGGGTGAAAAGAAGGAATAAATGTGAACCTCAGCTATAGGATGTTGCTATTTTAGATCCGTCTATGGACCGAGTACAATGCAAATTAATTCTCTGTGGACTCTCGGCTATCTGCAGGGGACTGACACAATGTAAGGAACACCTGAATGATATAATGCAGTCTAGCACAATGTCCATAAATACTACTTTTGTGGATTTTTTTTGTTGAACCTGTGACTGAGAGGTGTTTGTTTGTAGTCATTTATGAGGCCGTGGTTTGTGATTTTGCCGTACCAGGTTGAATTATGGATGGATTTCCCAAACAACCCAGGAAGCCTGTGTAGCGGGGTGTGAGAAAACATGTTCCCACAATGTCATGATAGCTTAATTGTGGACATTTTTGCAGAGTTAAGCCGCTTTCTGGAAACCAGTCATAAATACTGTTTAAAAGCAAATTAATGTGCAGCACTCGAGCCTTCATTTTGAAAACTTTTTACCATAAGCCTGTTAGCAGGTTCCCACTGAAAGCGGCTAAGTATTAAGTCACGCAGGATCATGTGAAGAAACTCTGCACACCTGTTTGAGCATAATAACATCAATTCATTTGACAACCATGAACAGGCAGTTACAGTATGAGCTGTCTTAACTTAAAATGAGCATTTCTTCCTCACCAGCTTCCAGTACTTTGTACCTGCACTCTGAGGTACCACACTCATTATTGTGTTGTATATTTGTTCTATTTTTTTTTATGTAGTGTACAGTTGCACTGTACACTGGTGTGATACATATCAGCATTTTCCTCAGAGGAACTGTTTCCAGTTTCCAATAGACCAGCTGGAAACCTGAGAATGAACGTTCTGGTCCAGAGAAGAATCAGTATCCTAAATACCTTCAATAAGATGATATCTAGAAATGTAGGTAAACACACGACAGTCACTGTAATGAAATATCTCTGTGAAGTGGCAGGCCGTGTCTGCCTCTTCACCACTGACGCAGCCTGAACAGCTGCCGCAGCCATTGTCCTGCTGTTGTTCCTTCAGCCACAAAGTGCGACAATAACAGGGCTGAGCAGAGGAATGTCGCACACAAAGCCACACACGCCCTCACCTACAAGTGTACACAGAGGGTAGAAGACAAGTCTTAGAAGGAAAAATGTCTCACCTCAGTAACAGGATGGTAAAGTTAAGTTTAGGAGTCCTTTAAAATCGAGGCTGTGTCCTAAAAAAGAACCCTTGCCATTACGTCGAATTTAAGCACTTCCTATTGAGACGCACCCAAGTGTTTGTGTGTGTGTGAGTTAAATGAGGAAAAAAAAAGTAGTTTTAACATCTGTGGTGCAGTTTGCTGTAGGCTTAGTCACATGCACGGTGTAGGTCACGGACAGCAGAATACAGCATTTAATCCCTAAAGAGTGAGAAAATGAGCAGTTAGCTCGCGTCTGATTACAACCTTTCGTCTGTGGCTTTCACCTTTCCAGCTTCTCACCGGGACATGTTGGACTCCTGACAAACTTCATAAGCAGGATCCAGAGTTCTTTCCAGAGGTCTCTCCAAACTCCAGCTCATCCATCACTGTGATCTCTATTACGGGGCGAGCTCCCTGCCGTGGTCAAGGACCGTGATAACAAGACAGCGTAGAAACAGATGTGTGTTAAGGTGAGCAGAGTGCACGCACCTTTATTTATCACAGGGGTTTTCATGAAGAAAAGGACTTTTGAAGTTTAGGGTTCAAGAAAGAGCGTGACAGTCACTCTGAGATCTGTATAGCTGCTCCACAGATAAACTACAATTACCCCCACCACCACCACCACCACCCCCACTCTCCATCCCCTCCACATTTGACTTCTTGCACATACAGTATTTAATCACAGAGTAATGACCCTCAGGTTGTCTGTCGTCTTTGGTTTGGCACAGTCATGCTTTTCAGGCCAATTCACAGCTGGATATTCCCGGCTCACCTCTTTACCCTCTGTTTAATTTATCTTTTTCCACCGAGATTTCAGGACTCCATGTAATGAAGACAACTGCAGCGACTTGTTGTGCGAAATTCTCTGCTTTTTTGACTGATGCCTCACAGGGATCACCCATCTCTGGGATGCAGCAGCCGTTTGTGTTCTCAGGTTGTGTGACCCTATTGTCTCCCTTGTGTTTTCACTGCTGTCAGGAGGGAAGTGTGATAAAAGTGTCTTTTCTTTGCCTGTTTCTATGTTTGACTGTCTCCACGGTCGGCCGGTTGGTCTCCTCCTGCTGCAGGGGGACTTTGGGCTCACAGGCGATTGTTTTACGTGAGGTTACAGGAAGGTCAGATCCAAAATCAATGAGGAAACAGCTCTGCTGCTCTAAACTCTATTTCTGCCAAGCAGGATCCTCTGAGAGGAGCTGGGATATCAGGAACCCCAAATGGGAGGATCATTAACATGACAGATAGAGGGGAAGAGGAGGGATGAGAGGGAGAGGAGAGAGAAGAGCGCTGCTGAAATGTGAAACGCACAGGTGTAATGGAAGTATAGTGTTTTCTTCAAAACATTCTCAGCGCTAAGCAGAATTTTATCCTCTGGATCCTTTTCCGATGTCAAAGTACACTCCACTGAAAATAACAAGTATTGCACATTCAGTTTCATTCAGCTGTACAGAAAAAAAACTGCAAGCAGGAAATTACCCTGAGCCACAAAATGTTTCAGCTTTTTAATGGTAAGGCAGGGCCCACTGGTGCTGTAATTGCCAATATCCTGACAAAAATGGAATGGATAAATAAAATAGCAGCACACAAATAGTAAAAACATTTTTAATTTGTATTAAAATGGGAATTTAAAAGGGAGGGGCTGCAGCTTCTTTTTGAAAATATTCATATAGTTTCATAGCTCCATACAATGCAATAATATCCAGAGTCTTTGTGCCTTATAGGAAACCTCAGGGGGTTGCTTTAATGTTTCCTTTCCTCTCTGCTTCCTTGGAGCAGGGCGGATATTACAGATTGGAAGCATATAGTGAGTTTATAAAATCTCACACTGATTATGAGCAGTGTGGGCCTGTGGCTTTCAACTTATTTTGTTCAGTGAGGCTGAACCGGGACACTTTCAGTTTGGGACAAAGCACCGAACGCTGGGTTCGTTTCCACTGGCTCCAAAAACACCAAGCAGCTTCTGGTGCCGACTCCCACAGATCGAAAACTACTTTCCCGTAGCTACTCTGCAGTCATTTAATACATGAACTCTACACATAAATACCAGTCAGCATCAATGTGTAGCTACAGTGTGGTGCCAGCCCCACCTGCCTGTGAGTCTGAATGGTATCACTTCATGTAGGCTGAGGATTTGCACTGTTTGCAGGGTACATTCGTTGTACCGGCTAAAGCTTAAAAACAAAGTCTTACCCTGATGCTAATACAGAAGTTCATCTCCAGGCTTCTGCATCCAGTCTCTGTGACTGTACAGTAGCTGAGCGCTGGACGGTTTAGTGTGACTATACGTCACGAGTTAATTCAGATCTTCGGCACTGCTGAGGAAGGATTACTGCGAGGCGGGGGAATTTATGGAGCATAGTTCCAACAGTATGTGAAGTGGAGATACAGTGAAATGTGTCTCTACCTAAACCTACACGAAAACTTATGGTGGCTACAAAATGTGTCCCTGGACACATAATCTGATGTGTCCAGGGACACACTTAGTCTTAAAATATAAAAATCCCAAATCAAGGGTTTGCTAACTAGCTTTTTCTAGACCTTTCAACCATATCACATGGTCCTCAGCGGATGGAGTTTGCTTGTTGGCATGGAGATGGACCTGCTGACACGCCGGCGCAGTATTTTCTCAAAATATTGTGATTGTTTTTTGTCAAACTGTTGTCATTAAGCATGGATTGGAATTTTAAGACTGTGTGTGCTCTCTTTACGAAACCTGATCGTGCATTTCGTTGCAGCTGGAAGGGTTCATTTGTTCATATTGTGTGATGATTTCAGTTGTTTACTCTGTGGGGCTTTTACAGTCGTAGGTAAGATTTACTCACTGCAACAGCACTATAAAATTTTAGATTTAGTCATAATATGGTGATATGAACAACAACAACAACAACAATAATATATGATTTTCAAAAAAAATCTTTATAGCTTCAAGTCTATTACTGTGTGAAATTTAGCTGTCACAGTGTGGAGCAAATTCAGATGTCATTTTGGGAATAATGCCATCCAAGTGTTTGAAGTTTCTTTGTGGTAATCCAGACAGCATGCAGATGATTCTTTAAATTTATTCAGCGGAGCTGAGACTGCTCTCGAGAAAACATCAATTACAGTAGATTGTTCTGGTGGCATTTCGGTTTAGTGCGAGCGGTTTGGCTGAACCAGCAAAGCAAAGGCTGTGTGATGCGTGTTTAGTGAGTTCTGACACGGTCCAGGGCACGGTTGATCCTTCTCTATTGAATAAGCACATGTCTTTGGGGACAAGAAGATTGATGCCTCTCCCATTGAACTCTGGGATATCCCTGTCCTTGGCTGGGCAAGATTTCGGGGTTTGTGGGTAATGGGGGGAAACCACTTCCCTTGCTTGTTAAACAAGACCATTAAAAGGCATTATAAGCTGGCCTCTGGAAAGGCTTTTGCGTGTCATTGCTTGCATCTGTTGGAGGGTGTTTCTGGGGTCTCTTGTTTCTTTTGATTATTCCAAAATAAAGTAATGCTGCTCCCAAGTGTTAGAAAGGTCTGTGGAAACACTGAGAGACACAGAGAGACACAGTGAAGAGGAGTCTGCTGTGACATGAGACGACATGTCAGGTCATTAAATCATTATCAGATCATAAAGCATTATCAACCTTAGTGACTCTTTCATGTTTTTCAGATGCCATTTATCAGAACTTTGTTTGATTCTGATAAAACACAGCAGTGTCACAAGAAATTATCTGTATCATTTCATGACGGCGACGGCCAGCGGTGGCGCACGTGGATCGCTCGCGGCTTGAAAGCCGTACCAACCCTGTAGACGCAGGTTCGAGACCAGGTTGTTACTGGCAGTGCAGAATGGAAAACTGCTGTGCGTTTATCCTTTTGTGCAATTTCCCCATTGTGGGACTATTAAAGGTTTATCTTATCTTATCTTATCTTATCATCCTATTCATAAAAATAAAACTGCATTAGCTCAACATAGGCTGGAAAATAAAGATCAGAACTGACACATTTCTCAGAAAGACTTCAAAGCTTGACCCCGCTAACACGCTGCACATCCCATGATCTGAGCCGTCTAAAGCCATGTCAGATCCTCAAACTATAATCACGTGTTTTCCAGGTTACATTGGTGGGATTAAGGTTCAAGTGATGAGGAGGGGTTCGGTGGTGCCCTCACAGCGCAGTTCCTTTATGGGCGAGGAGCTGTGAACAGATTTGCACCAGTTAATAGTGTCTGTAAGATCAATTTCTCAGTTTGTGTCCGTAATACCACAAAGTTAGTTTCAAACGTGCATTTTTCTATTTCAGGCTTGAATGGAATGTCATACTTAGTAAAGGCACAAGTTAGCTGGATTCCAGGAAGCAGCTGCTGTTTCACCCAATTAAAAAACATCAACTCTAAAAGAAGGATGTCCCTCTACTAACATTTATTTTAGTCTTCATGTAAATTAATGCATTTTGAATAATCACAAAACAACATTTACAGTTGTGTGTCAGTGTGTGACCATGATGCAAATCATCGGTTACCAAGTTAGTGTTTGTGAAATGTTGTTAAATGTTATTGCTGGTAACAGCACTAGCATATTTTACTGTCATAGCGCCAGCGCACATTTTCAAAAACATCTAACATTTGCATGAATTTACCAAACTGTTTATCTGTTGTTAAAAATTGAGCTAAAATCATATTAGATTTGGTGGAGAGCACACAATGGTGTATTTGGAACTCAAAATTCATGGTAGCTGTAGGTGTGGTGCTGTCCAGATTTATGATACATAACTCCGAATTTACTTTACATGTGTGTTATAAAGAGGCCCAGTTTCATCTACAAACATCTGGTGCAACTGGCTGGAATCAAATAATGGAAAACATTAAAACGCCTACGTGCATGCAAGACTGCAACCAGCTCTGCGACATTATAGAGCGCTTGAATGGACAATGCAGATCCATTGCTCCTTCCCAGTTTCCCTCCCTATTTTTCATGACTGGGGACAATAATAGTCCACCAGACAACCACAAACAACTGGCGCATGTTAAAAAAAAAAAACAAAACAAAGAAAAAAAAAACAGCTGTTTATTGATTACAAAACATGACTCTGGATTGTGTGCATATTACCACAAAATATAAACTTTTTTTTCTATATTTACCATGTGATTGTCAGTTTTCATGAGAAGTCTGTCTCCTCCCTATTATTACTTGTTTTATATGTCCCTCAAACAAAAGCGCTTTTTTTTCCTCCCCATCTTCTGTGACATGTTGTGGCTTAGAAAACTTGGCTGCGTAGCACCACTTGAATTCTTGGACGGCCTCTGCCTGGGCTTTGCCCAACGCAGTGGAAGCCTGGAACTAAGTTCAAACTGCAGGTCTGGCACACAGTGGAAAAAATGGGGTTAATATGATTAAGGTCGAGTCTGAATAGAGACTTCCCTGTTAGAACTCAGAAGGAGGAGGATTAGATTTGTCATATGCACAGAGGAGCCCTGACTGTGGTTGTGCACACTTCACTGCTCGGGAGGAATCCGTGAAGCGAGTGTCCGTGCTGTTTGGGATGTTCACTGGACAAAGTAATGTGAGGGCTGTGTCAGATGGATAGGTACTGGGCTCAATTCCCAGAATTAATGCACTTGTGCACATGGATGTTACCAGAATGCTTGTGTAAGCGAAAGAAGGCACTAAAGGCTGAAGATGTAATATAATCTGTGCTGGTGTTGTGAGATCCCAGTGTGTGAGGGTCATTAAGTATGCATGTTAACACAGAATGGCACTGCTTCCTCTCTCTCCTTCTCTCTCCTCCACTATACCGTCATTCCAGTGGAGGGTCTTTTATTAGGTCAGCTGAAAGTGGAAAATTAGCACAATTCCCCCAGGCTGGGATTTATCCCACATCTCTTCCAATTAGCTTCCTGAGCTTCTGGAGATAATTGTGTACAGTGCAGAGACAGGAGCTCCTACAACCTCACTGCTACTGCTGCTGCTGCTGCTGTCTCTGCATTCCCATCTCCATTCCACACACAGCCATGCACTTCCTCACAGAGAAGATGAGAAAGTGAAAAGGAAAAAAAAACTTAGGGAACTGAGAGAGTAACTATAGGATCAACATCCCATCTCTCCTGGTTAATCCAGCTTGGAGGCGGCCCCCATCCCTTGAGCCTGGTTCTGTTAAGTACTTACATACGCTACCAAGAGTTTGGAGTTGGGAGAAGTTTTGCATGTGTTGTCATTTATAGCGCTATCATCTTTAATAACGGGGGAGGGATTAGCGCCATTGCCTTTTGATCCTATAATCCACACTCCTCAAAATCCCAAACTTTATCGGCTTCACTCTCTGCTGGACCCGCTGATCTGCTGGGAAAGACAGAAATTGACCTCAAATGAAGCGCTGTCCTGTGAAATCTCCCGACAGGTGACAGCAGTAATTCATGGCAGAGAGGAGAACAGTTGGCCTAATGTGGCCATGGGAGATGAGCCTGTTGGCTCATATGAGGCTGTTGTCAAGGGAGATTAAAGGACTTCATAAATATGCCCCTCCATTTTGCGGCGCCGTATATCACCGGGCCGCATTAATCAGCACCTCCCATCCATAGCACAGTTAATTGCATCTGAAGATGAAAGCTGAGGAACTTCATCTCTCCACCTGTACCATACATCGCTTCGCACATTTGTCACATATGATTCATGTCAAATATGGAAACAGCACAACATATATCCACCTCCCAGCATCCATATATGCAGAAAGATAACAGATGACATCTTACTACTTATTCGTTGGCAGTAGCACACAGAGGAGCCTGAGCCTAACTTTCGATAAATGAGATTATGGCACATTTCTTATTTGTTGTATAACTGACACTTTTTTTTATTTTTGCTTGGTGTTGAAAACCAGTACATTAAAGCGCTGCATTAAAAACTTTAAAGGAACAGATAACAATTAATGGAGGAGCTCAGTAAATCCATAGTCGGGAGCAGAGTTACAACTGGCTTCCCCTGTTCTCTTCATTAACATGACACGGACTCCCTCCCATCGCCTCCTCAGGATTGATGTTCCACTTTCATTTACGGCCCTCCTTTCTCCACCGCCGTGCTTTACATAGAGAGGGAGTAGGTTCATTTCAGCGTCTGAGAGCAGCGGCTCGCGATCGCACACTGGAACTAATTAACGAGCTAGGCCTGCGTTTATGTTGAGCAATGTTTGAGAGCGGAGAACGACAGGAACTTAATTACATGGTGCCGGAGACAAGAATAGCCGCTAAAGGTTTCAGCAGGAAAAAGTGTGCGGGGCTGAAGAGGCTCGTAGCTTTGCGAAGGCTCTCGGCTCACGCTCTCATGCACTGCCACTGAGTGGATATTAAAGTTGTGTGTCACATTGTTCCTCTCGAAGACTTGCGAGTATCGTATTTCTTGTGGGACATGTGCAGGGTGAAGAACATACAGTAGATTTATCCCCCTGTATTTTCATCTGCATTTATAGGCTGCATGACAGGAGAGGTTCGCCATTACAGAGCTGCTGACTCCTGCTGTAGAAAGACGTTACGGCTGGAACGAGGAAACCTTTGCTGAATTACAGTTGCGGGGGCACGAATCTGTGTGTATCTGCCTGTTTGACTGACTTCTCGTGGGCTGACTGTCCACTGAGTATATTTGCTCCGACCGTGATACAAAACAACAATGCAGTGTTAAAGCGTGTGATGTGTAGTGTTGTGCAGGAGCTAACAGGAGTTTGATGAGGGTTAATAGAAGTCTGGTGTCTCTGTGTTCACCTGTGTGGAGATGTACCAAACATGAGGAACAGGGACAGTGTGGGACTGCTGGGATGTATCTTCACAGATGGCTAACGTTAGCTGAGAGGAATCACCAGGATTTTATCCAGCAGTGGGATGTGTGTGTGAACTCTGCAGCTTCGTGGCTGTAATAACTTTGAGAGGACGGTATGTTGTGCTGCTGTATGTGCAGGCATGTGGGCCTTTGCTGAAGGAGCCTTTACTTCCAATGAAGTACATGTAGTTGACAGTCTGGTGCATGTTGATCAGGGGTCTGCCTGGAGACATGCGACTCCTGGTAACTCTCAAGTTGTTGTGTTTATATGTTGCATGTTCTCAGTTCTTTGTTAATCCTAAATTCAGGTTTTTTGAGTGTGAACCTCAGGTTTTAACTTTGAGAAGCAGGGCTAATGTTAAGCTAGCTGTTGGTGATCAGTGAATACTTCCAAAACTTGCTGTTTGTTAGATCACATTGTCTTGTTTTCTATTTCTACACATCTGAATAGAGAGAATGTGATGTTTGGGTATTGAGGTTTTAGCGCAGTTTAAAGGTTCCTCTGACAGAACTGTGCTGTGTTGCAGTGTTGGGCACAAACAAAGGAATTAAAAACACAACTCAGGGAGTAAAAGACAAAAACTGAAGGCAGAGTTTGGTACACAGGGTCTAAACACACAAAAGACTGCTCTACAAAAAAGACTGGACACATGGGACAAAGACAGTCTGGCACAGACAAAGGGGAACATACAGCTTAAATACACTTGGAGGTGGGGAGACAATTGGACACAGGTGCAGCACATTAGGGTGAGGCAGGTAATCAAGCCAGGTGGGAAACACAGGAAGGCAGGAAATGAATCGAGACAGAAGGCTAGGGATTTCAAAATAAAACCGGAACACAAATAAAATGACACAAAAGGAGACAGGGGAACATGACCTGACTCCAAAGCTAGACGTGACAAAGTAAAGTTATGAGTAACGTAAAAACTTTTACCTTTGCTGTTGAGTCACTTGTATGTGTGGTTGTGCACGTGTGTATTTGGTGCTCCCAGTGCAAGCAGCAGGACTCCCATGGGCTACAAGGAATGTCTGTTAACCTAAGACAGCAGAGGCGGACAGGAAGTGAGGACGCAGTGGGCCTTGTAGAAAACATAGCCGGCATAAAATTGCTGCCATCTTGAAATAATTCAACGACGGATTTACAAACTTTGGCCGGAGACAAAGACATTTGGTTTATTTGAGCACCGCCTCATGTAAATACAGCAAAATAATGTTAAGTAACCACTGATGTAGATTCATTAAAAAAAAAAAAAAACAACATGAAAGAGATGATGGTGATGAAAGTGGGTGAGACATTCAGGCCCGTAAAGGAGGAAACAATTAACTGAGAGTCATGTGACGAAGTGTGAGCTTGGCTTATGCCCCTTCCTTTTATCTTCTTACACTTTAGCCGCAGAGCCCCATCCTCCACCTAGAGCTGTACATTAAAAATGTATGGGACTCCCTGCACCTTTGATTCTACACATTACTTCTGCTGAAGTAATAATCTGCAACCATTCTTATAAATTCATAGTTGAATAGTTGATTCATAAGAGCTTCCAGATTTGCTGCTGAACACCTACAGTGTGAGGTGGTTTCTGATTCCCGGGAATCCAGGGATGCGTGTTGCATTTACGAGAACAGCATTTATACATGATTTATATAAAAAGGAGAAGAAATATTTTAAATCAATATTTTCAATATTTCATGCCAAAAGTAAGAAAAGCAAGTCTTATTTAGAGCATTAAACCACATTACAGTCTGAACACAGTGGAGTCTGAGAGTGGATGCTGACAGTTTAATCTACTCATGGAAACATTTCTGTAACTTTAACCCAGTGAATCCAATGAAAAACATACACTCAGGTTTATTTTTGAAGATGTTTATGTGGGTGATATACTGTATAGTAAAACGGTATGCCATTACGATGGTTTATGTTTGGCAATAAAAGCTGGACCTGTTCCTGGTGAATATGGAATCAGTTTATGCGGAGGAATGTGGAAAACTCCAGTCGGTCACATGGTCTTGTTAGTCCAGCACATTTAAGCAGTTTGTTATTTATGGCGGTGGATTCCAGGGTTTCGGCGCTCAGTGGGACCTCACCTGCCGTCTGGGTTCAGCTGAAACCCTCAGACCAGACTGGCTAACCTCTGGCCATGTGCGACAGACTGAAAAGAAAGAACGGCCTCGCCGGTGACGACAGCTTGGTTTCGTGTGAATGCGGGCCGAAGGCTTGACTCGGGCATGTAAATACCGAAAGAAAAAAAAGAATAGCAGCTGAGTTTGTAAGAAAAGAGCGCTGTGTTTCAGCTTTGGGAAGGGTGGTCAGCCTTTCCTCCGACTTCCCCTCACAATAACCATTCTGGAGAAGTGGCTGCCAAAGCCACAGCTCTTATAGAGCAAACCGTGACCAGCTGTGACGCGGCTGCCTACACTTGACGCTCCAGCATCACTGAATCATTGCATTCAGCGTGGCGTCCTGACCTGGACATTCAAGCCTCGACGCTCTCTATTCATGATCTCAGCTTGGTCAGAGTCCCTATCTATTATCTGACACCCGTTTACCTCTGTGCTGCGTCACCATGGTGAAACAGTGAGCAGCATTGTTTGGCATGATGCGATCCATGCCCACTTACAGCTGTCAACAGAAAACCTCATGGAATTCCCCGGTGCTTTGGTAGATGTCACGTCTGAAAAGGGAAAGCTTAGAGACATGACTTTTACTCCTCTGCAGGCTACTGTGCGGATTTGTCGTTGCGTCCTTATAGTTTGTGGCCTTTCGGTCATCACTGCGCAGGATGTGATGCGTATTTTTGTCAACCAGTGATCAGTGACCAACCTAATTGCACACTAATCAATCAAGTGTAATGAGTCTGTGCCTTAGCCGGGTGTGGCCCTCTCCACCCCTAATCCACTGCATCTGTGTAAGGGTAATTCCACAACCCCACTTGTTTAACTTCACACGCCAAACTTTCTTTTGCTCTGCTTCTTTCCCATACAACCTTTCTATCATTCCAGTCCTGTGTTTTGGCAGGGAGGAAATTGAGGGTTTTGATCAGCTTTTGATGCAGGGACAATCTTGGGCTAACGCAGGAACACAGAGCAGGACTACATAATATATTACAACTGCACTACATTCACAATCTTTAGCTCTTTAGCAGAGCTGTTATTTCTTGACTACAAAGCCCAGAGTATGATGCATTCTTTCCCACGGTACTTAAAAAAAAACAAAACGGAAATCTCTCCTTTGGTGAAACAGTCCATGAAAAAATATACATTATTTTTATATGTTTCTGAGCTGTAAGTGAAGCATAGCAAGGTATATATCTGAGAACAACATTAACCTCATAAAACATCTCAGTTTGGGGTCATAAAGACAGACAGGAAGAAGAAGAACAGAGAGGCAGTTTCCTCCTTCTTCCTGATCTTTTCCTACATTCTACAAATCTCCATGAGACAACCTCTGCCAGGTTTTCTTTTATTCTCCCTTTTCTTTCTGCTCCACAGTGCTGGTGTGGTTCTTTCATGACATTTCTGTAATTAAAGCCAAATGGCATGTCCCTCGATTAGCCCCGCAGCTGCTTGCATTTAATTCCATACAATCAAAGTGTCCCGTTCAGCCGCTCGGTGTCACAGCTACCAAAGCTATTTGTCACAACAGAGATAAAAGAAGCATTTATGACCAGTAAAGAGATTGCTCATGTTGTTTTACAGGGTTAAGACTTATTTTGAAAAAAGAAAGAAAGGCATATAACATTTCAGAAACAGTGGCTGGTACAGATAATCTTTTCATACCCGCAGAAACCACCTTTCAAATGAATTTCTGTAGTGTGGTGCTGGTGGAGACACAAAGTGAAGCGTTAGAGTCGAAGACGTCGCCTGTTGGGAACTTTAGAAATGAAACCCTGTCAGACACATACGCACGTACAAGGGCTTAACATTTCCAAAGCTGACACTTGTGGAAAAAATACAGCCCAAGTGTTACCTGATATTCTGCACCCCTGTGTCATAGGTTCCTCCAGATGGGCTTTTTTTCCCAAAACCTTGTGACCCCTCAGAAACGCAGCAGTGGTGTGTGATGCCGAACACCCCCGAAAGTCAGGGCACAGGCTTGTTTTTGTTTTTGGACCCGTTTCCTTGTGTTTTGACTGGGTTGCATGTGTGGCAACTATGGAGTGAGCTCATGCTTTTACATAAATGAACTCATCAGTGAAGCTTATTAAGGCAAAGCAAGTTTCTCAGAGAAACTTTGTCGTACAGGAGGAAACGCTTCGCTTCTATACCACGACTGTCTTTTCTCTCTGCTGCTTTTACATGTGCAGAATCACATCTGGTCATTTGAAACAGCATGTTCAGCACAGAGGTGGTTGCATAATATCATAAGAATATTTTTTTCTCTGTTTCTCTCCTTTTTTTTTCTTTTTTCTAAAACCTCCTGGCCTTGATGCATTTGAGAAATACTTTGAGAATACAGGGGTTATAGTAGACGAAAGCACTTCACAGGAAGCCTGTCCCTCAGAAAGAAATACATTTGTTTTTGTAAAAAGAGCCGTAATATAAAACTTTCCAGCCTCTTAAAACTGTCTCGTCTTTTCTTGACTGTGGGCAGTTATATTCCACTGGGCAAAATTATTTCACTTTTTTGGATGCAAGTCTCGATTTTTAACGCCATGAGTGAAGTGAAACGAAGCCAAGCTGATCCCATTTCTGAAGAACTCTATTTTTCTTTATTTTGGCCTTTGAATTTAAAAAAAAATGAAATTAATATAGTTTTTCTCACAATTCTGTTTCAACTGATAATTTCCAAGAGTGAAAACACGGCGCCCCATTGTATTGGACACAGCAGAGAAACTCTCTTACTTCCACGCCAGGCCTGCCCTGTATCCTGGAGACAAGAGGCCCAAACACTTCAGCTTGAATTTAGTGCAATCGTTAAACTATTCTGAAGTAATTATGAGCCATTAAATGAAGAGTGGGATTGCCCTGTCGCCGGTGGAGCAAAAAGTCACTCCACATGAAGGTGATTTCAGGAGACGCCGGGGCCTGTGTGCCCTGGCTGGAGGCTGACGGGGTTTCCAAGCGGACGGACCTCACACACACACACTCACACGCAGGAACTGTGAGGGCTGATGACATGAATGTTCACCAAGGCTGCTTAACATTCAAGAATGAATACATGTACAAGCACACATCGACATGATCACACCCACACACACACACACACACACACCGCCAACTCATCTCTAAGAGGACCACTTTATCAGCTCATCAGAATTTGCAAAGCATGACGATTTAGTTCAGTGTCACATTAAGTGAACACGCTCATCCTTCAGTCCGAATGAGGGCATTAGGCAGGAACCCAAACACACAACGCAGGGCTTTAATACTCATTGTACAGTTTAACGCTCACACACACTGAGATCAAAAATTATATAGTTTCTAATTACTGATAAGAAAACTTCAGAAGTAGAAAATGTGGTTTAGAGCTCAAGTACCGCAAAGATCAACAACTCATACAAAGAAAAAGCAGCAGATGCATCATCAGGACCCAGCCAGAAAAGTTAAAAATACCATTTTATTTTTTTCCATGTTAGTGGAGAAATATGACTTGGTGATGGAGCAATCACAAGGTTAAAATTACTTGATTAAAATACAGAGTAAAAATGATGATAATCACAAGAGCAGCTACAGCGAGGGCTGGGAAAGAGGAAGCCACCGGGGTAGATGCGCTCACCACATCACCACACATCATTCCCATGGTTCTGCTCTTTAACACACACACACACACACACACACATTGGCTACATAGAAAAGTGCTGTTAAGCAAAGCGTGTGAGGGAAAAGCAGAGACATGTTAAAGCCAGCGGCCCCTGCAGTTCGACCACAGCTTTGCTCTGCAGGATGATTCCTAAAAAATGGGATCCAGTTTAAAGTTTTACATTAACAATGGATCAAATGAGTGTGTGCATGTGAAAAGTGTTGCTCACAGTAATGAATCTGCAGAGCATTTAGTCAGCTCTGCAGTTTCCCCTCCGATCCACAGAGCTTTAAAATGTTTCTTCAGCACATTGTTTTGGTTTTCCAGCCTGCAGTGCTATTGTTCTGGTTCACTCTCGCTGCTTTCTTATGGTCATCACTGGCTACAGCAGGCGGCTTTAAAAAAAAAAAAAAAAACCCTCTAAAACGCCACTGTACGCTACTGATCCTGCACCAGCTGCAGACAGGGAAAGTTAGCAGCTAGTTTCTAGTGGAGCATTTAGCAGCTAAAGAGCCAGATGACCAGTTGGTAAAGAACCAGCAGATGATGTAATACACTGATTAGCATATTCATAGCATCACCTCGTCATGAATATGTATTTTATTCTGCCTAGTGTTCTGTTTGCGTCTCTCCTGCTCTCTGTGCTCAAACACAGTGATTTAATACAGACTCATTTCCAATGAAGCTGTTCTCATTTACATGTTTTTCTGTTTCCGATGTCAGAAAATGGAACAAGTCTGAAATAATGACTGAAACAGTATTTACTAAAAAATTTAACTAAAGGGGTCAGCTCTGCCCGTAAACACTGCCTGATGACGTAATAGAAACTCCAACACCTGGCTGGCCGACCGGTGGTGTAACTTCATCACTCTGTCAGTCAGCGACAGACACTGGCGATTACAGAGCTGGCCCCGCTTTTGCGGTCCGGCCAAAAACTCATAACTTGATCCCATCGCTTGCTTCATGTAGAGCAGCAGCAGCCCGGGCTTCTCAATTAAAACGTCAGACTCGCTCAACCTCAGTGACATCTTATCTGATTTCCCCGTTGCCCCCGGTGTCAGACACTCGGAGGGATAAGCTCTTCACTCATTCTGCTTCACCACTCGCGAACGTCCTCTGCTTTTCCTCTGAAACAAGGGTCTGCAGTTGGAGTTGCCAGTGCAATCAGCATGTCCCCGTGCTGACACGATGCTGACTGCGGAGACGCTGGTCCAGACTACTGGACAGATGTGTTTCATTTGGCTTTATCTGTTGACACATCCTGTCTGCGTTGCATGCGAGAACAGCATTACACAGCGGTACCGAGGGGAGAGGCAGAGACACTGGACTGAAACCTGAACTCAGGGGAACATTTTCCTCTGCACAGCCGTCCTATACTACAGCTAACACTGCCCATGTTATGACAGAGCAGGAGTGCAACAGAGTTAACCAGACTGGACCCACATGCAGGACTCAGAGACAGTGGAGTGCAGAGTTCAGTGTTCATTGTAGGATCGGTGTGGTTAGGCCAGCGAAGGGAGGCTGCTCCCGGGCTGTGGCCAGGTGATGTCCTTTGCTGGGGGGAAGATAATGCATGGAATGAACAATGGAGCGGAGTAAGCGGGTATCTGGGGATGATGATTAGATGATCTTTGACAGCAGTGAATGGACAGGTGATCCTACAGGAACAGGATAACAACAAGATGAGAACAGGAATAAACGGCAGGGATCAAAAAACTGAGATAGGTGACTTTGTTTGGTGACAAACAAGACTGAAGAGCCAGGTTAGAACATAAACCGAAGGTGGAAAGGCTGATGGCAGATTCAGAACAGCTGTGTCACTTAGTGGCAAGAGAGAGCCACACACACACACACACACCCAGACCAAACACACAAACGGGAACAAACCAAACACACACAGGGCATAAAGGAAACAAAAGGGAGGAGGAGACACAGAACGCCGTAGTATTTTTTCTTGTTTAAAGTGGCCATTTTGAGCTGCCAGGCCTGTGTTTAGAGGCCAAGGCATGATGCTGGTGACTTGCAGATCAAAGGATGTCTAGGCGTTTATGTCTAAACAGTGAATTTAGTTTGGTAGAAAAGTGACTTTGCATCTAGTCACCATGAGGTTTAAGTGAAATGTGTAAAACGTTATTGAATGAATTGCTATGAAATCTGCTACAGACGTTCATGTTCCCCAGATGATGAATCCTAATGACTGCGTCAATCTACTCACTTTCCATATGGTGAATAAATCATGACGGGCAGGAAGCATGTGACATAAATGTCCGCTGAAGCTTCCGCTCCATTGAAGAGACAAAAAAAAAAAAAAAATAATAGTGACAGATAAAACCATCTGTGGGGAGCAATAAAAGACATTTTTCAAATTAACACATAAAATCTTTCCATCAGGTTTTTTTTTTTTACATGTTTTTTCAGTGTTCGAGGTTTGACTAGTGCCACTTTAATCACCTCATCGTGTTGCAGCCTCATTTCTGCAGTGACTTAATGGCTTCTGGAAAACTGGTGCCCACAGCAGTGCGTTTCTAACAGTGGATAGAAACGCACGTTAATTAGCGTTTTCTTTTGCTGATTTCCCTATAAATGTGGTTCAAGTTTGCCCTGTGCTCAGATGAAAACTTGTGATTGTGAGCATGGTAGCATGCCGACGTTAGCATTTAGCTAAGCACACTTCTGTGCTTAAGTGCAGCTTCAAGAGCAATGCTAGCTTGGCTGTAGCATGTAACTCAAGGTTACATGCTACAGCGGTTTAGTCAGCATTTCAGAAAACTAACGTTATCGATTTTTAACCAAACAGTTTTTCCAGAGTCTGTCTTTTTATTTTTAGCCATGAAAAAGTAAAATAAAAAATTTGTCTAAACATCTGGTTAGAAAGCAAAGCTTTACTTTTATCCACATGAATCATATTTAAATGCAGTAGCTTTGCAGAAATACTGTATCTAACGGCAGAAATCTTGTTTTCATGTACTTTAATTAACTTCCTTAATCTATATTCAGTGGAAACTCTACATGATCCTTTGCTCCTCACTGCTGTTCTTTTCTATAAAGGGGGCTAACTCGCATATGCATGGAGGTCTGAACAAGAGCCGACCTACAGTGCTCTGATGTGGTGTAGGGAAGTGACCCGCCCTCCCACACGCACGCCTCCCCTGCTGGTCACTCATGAATATGGCTCTAATTGAATTCACTGGAGACAAACGAGTGTTAATTGGGAGGATAACGATGACCGCAGCCAACTATTCAGAGGCCGGCCTTCAATAAGGGGGAGGCCTCATGCCCACCGCAGGCCTGTTCTTCCCAGCAGGAGGGGGTCCGTGGGGGGCTGAGGGGATGTTGGGGATTGGGGGTGGGGGGCTACAGTCCTTTATGCTCCTTTTCTTTGGGAGGAAGCAATAAAGCAATAAAAAGACTTGGTAGTTGAGTCCTCTGTGCTCTGACTCCCCCTATGCTCCAGTGTGAAAGAGGGGTCCCTGTGAGGGGTCGTACCCACAACAACTAACAACAACTAGGCGTCTGTGTGTGTGTGTGTGTGTATGTGTGTGTGTGTGTAGTAGTGTGTGATTCACTTCCGGGTTCTGTTGAGATTCTCAACATTAACACGTCTGCAGAGAAATGCAGTGGGTAAAATAAGTTTTGAACACGTCACCATTTTCCTCAGTTAATTTATTTCTGAAGGTGCTACTGACATGAAATTTTCACTAGACGTCGGTCACAACCCAAATAATCCACACAAACAAAGAAAACAAAACAAATAAGTTCAGAAATTAAATTATGTGTAATGTGAAGAAAGGGAGATGCAAACAGGCATGGAAAGCCAAGACACCAGCTGAACTCTATCAGTAATCAGTCCTGCCTCTTGTCAGTGCAAATTAATATCAGCTGGCTCAGTCCCAACTGGTGACCTATAAAAGGTGTCTCATTAGCAGCGTGTCACACTAGAAACATCTCATGATGGGTAAAAGCAAAGAGCTCTCTGAAGACCTTCACAACCTTATTGTTGTAAAACATACTGATGGTGTTGGTTACAGAAGGATTTCTAAACTTCTGAATGTTCCACTGAGCACTGCTGGGGCTGTAACCCAGAAGTGGAAAGAACATAGTTTAACCATAAAGCGGCCACGACCAGGTGCTCCTCACAAGGTTTCTGACAGAGGAGAGAAAAGAATTAGCATTAGAGTTGTCCAAGAGCCAAGGGCCACTATTTCAAAGAAAACAATAAGTAATGCTCTCAGCCGCTGTGGCCTGTATGCACACTCATCACACAAGACTCCATTACTGAAGAAAAAGCACGTTGAAGCTCGTTTAAAGTTTGCTGCTCAACATTTAGACCAGCCTGTGAAATACTGGGAGAATATAGTCTGGTCAGATGAGAACAGAAAAAACCCACCATACAAACAGTGAAGTTAGGAGGTGGGAACATCACGGTGTGGGGCTGTTTTTCAGCATATGGCACTGGCAAATACACAGCCAAGGAAACTCTCAGCTGGTTTGAGAGAAAGAAAACAATAAAAAATTCAATAGAAAATATATGGAAAGAATTAAAGATCAGAGTTCATAGAAGAGAACCCACAGAACCTTCGAGATTTGAAAATCACACCTGAGCTATGAATGCGACTTGTTTCTCCACACAGGAGGCGCCTTGAAGCTGTCGTTACCAACAAAGGCTATTGTACAAAGTATTAAATAAATTTTCTTTCTGGTGAAAATTGAAAATGATCAGTAGCACCTTTAGAAATATGTTTACTGAGGAAAATGGTGACGTGTTCATTACTTATTTTACCCACAAATATGGTATAAACATTACTGAACATAACATTATCAACCAGTTTCATGTGTCATCATCATCCCCACACACACACACACACACACACACACACACACACACCTGCGCAAACATGGCTGACTAAGGATGTCAGCTTTCATTTTTATACAGCGGTGGAATCGGCCTCCAGGACCGTTGCCACCTGCTTTGGATATTACTGCCTTTTCTTTTATTGCAGTCATACAGCGGACTGTCAATAATTAAAAAGTATGAAGGCAAATGCCTTCACACTTGCTCGGTCTTATCATATTTCATATCGCTTTGTCATAAATTCTTCATGAGGTAATATGATCAGAAATACATAAACACTGAAAAACACGTGGGAAGTGCTGGCAGCTCTGTTTTATTCATTTCTGTGTTGATTACTTTGAAAGAAGGAAAGTCTTTCAGCCACGAACATATCCGAAAAGGTCGAGCATTAAAAAACAGACAAAAGATCACTATCTGAAGGCAAAAATGTTAAGATTTATTCAAAATATTAAACCATGATGTTTCAGTCTCTTAACATTCAAACTGCCAATGATGAAACCTTGTGCCCCAACCCCCCTTTTTTTAAATGAATCCCTTGTGACCTTAAGTGTTGAACCTTTCCTTTACAGATCAGGTCTTTATTTATTTATTTATTTATTTATTTTTTTGGGGGGTGGGCTTCACCTTTCTTAAATTTCAGTACAGCTTCTTGGTTATATTACACGGGCAGAACATTTGTCATTGCTTTGATTCTATTGGTGCGTCTGCTTACCAACAGTTATGCTGTGATCAGTGCTCTAAATGTCCTGGCACTCACCAGTATACAATACAATGGCACGTCTGCATGTTAGTGTTGTGGATAATGTGACTTCACACACTTACTAATCAGTTTTTATCCACATTAACGTTACACTAACGTTACCCAGGATCCAAAAGTGTGACACAAGATGAACATAAACAGATTCAGGCAGTGACCAAAGAGAATTTCAAGTCCTGCTCAAACTTGATTCATGGTCCCCAGACTATGCATCAACGTGATGTTGGTGATCCTATGACTTTTCCTCTGGCATCAGTGGTGGGCCAAAGTTTTACCACGAAATTTGCTTCTACATTTATAGAAGATGATGAACATGGTAAACTTTACATGCTAAACATCAACATGTTAGCATCACCATTTTGAGCGTGTTAGCATTTAGCTCAAAGCATAGCAGCCTAACGGAGCAGCTAACATTGCCGTTGACTTGTTTTAAATGTAATACTCAATGATCTGCAGATCCCGCTCGATACTAATACTAAAATGTAATGTTTTCCGCTCTCGGCACTGACTGTGATAAAACCTTTTACAAGTTGTACTGTTAATGTGCTTCGCCTGTTTTCTATGACTCATGGCAGTAGCTTTTTTTTTTTGAAACTGAGGTCAACGTGCGAGTGCACTTGGCTTGAGGTATGGCCATTAAGATCGTCTTCTTCCAGTTGGCTCAACCAAAAATAAGTTCTCATCCTTTCCCTCTCTTATGGGAGCACAGCAGCACTCAATCACCCCCAGCATGACCCTGGACCGTGGCACGAGTTCAAAGCTACACTCGGCCTCCGCGTCACCCAGAAGAATCCATCCAATCGCCTCTGTGTCCCACTGCCTCCCTCACTGGCATCTGTCTTCTTCCCATATATCACAGGTGAACGCTGGCCATAAAGGGGATTACTCCGAGGGGAGACTGTGCATCCATTTCCACCATTAAACCGGAATCAGGTGCTGCCTCATCTGCTCTCCACAGGCATCCAGTGAGTAATGGACACCCCATGCCTCTCGCTGCCCTTTCTTATCTACTGTACAGCCCGGAGACGCTCACTGACTCACAAAGACAGACAGACACACACACACTCACTTACTCAAACAGGAACACTTAGTCACTTTTAGTTCTCATCTGGAGCCTTTCTGGAGTTTTCTACAGGAGAACAGTGTTCAAAAGAGAAATTCTGGATCATGATCCATTACATGACGGATTGGCCTGTGCACTGTAGCATGTCCTTCATCCCCTGTCCTCCAGGGACTCACAGAGACATAATGTGCTCTCCAGAAATTTGCCATAAAGGCTTTGTGTTTTATCACTGCTTCGTTTTACTGATCTCTGTTGAACTTCCTGTTTTTCGTATAAGAATTGTGATCTAACCTTTCCATTGGTGCCTGTGTGCTGAGTGCCGGTGAACTCTTAGACCATGTTGGACAGCCAGTAACGCTTCATTGGTCTCACAGTGCTAAAAGCCCATGTCACAGGGTTATGTCTAAACACAGGAATGATTTTCACGGCTGAGAGGATGACTTCCACTTTAGTGGTGGAAGGAGAGATGACGGAACTGCTGAGTTTTGTAGAACTGAGTGACATACAGAAAAGAACATATTAAACTTCTTCTGCCAAAGAAGCCAATTCTGAAAACAGATTACAGTGAAAGAACAGTGGAGTTTACAGTATTTATATATTCTCAGTGAAATAATTAAGCTAAGTAGCCTTAAACTCAACTGCCTTTTAAGTAATGCTTTATAATTAATTACATTCATCAAAACATAATCCTAAAATCCTAAAAGTCCATTTCTTTGTTTCTTTATTTCTCTCTCTCCCAATCACTCAATCTGTTTTTCTCTTTGGAATGACTTTCAAACGGGAGTACGCAGTGCCAACTGCATTCCATATCGTCATTTTCCCAAAATCTGCATAAATAAAAGCTATTACTTTAAAGTATGTTTCCAAAATGAGATGTTAACCATTTCAAAAGTAGCACTTAATCCCAAATTTACAGGGTTTTATTTTCCCTTAAAACATTTCTGTCCCAACATTTTTGAGACGTATGGTTTTAGCCATGCCAACAGCAAAGGCTCCAGGGAGTCAGTCCGCCACTTTGGTCCAGACTGAAATATCTCAGCAACTGCTATGACATTTTGTACAGATATTCGTGTTCCCCAAAGAATGACTTGTGGACTTTTGTGGTTCTCCGATCTTTTCTCTAGCACCAGCAGCAGGTCAAATTTATTTTAAATTTATTTTTGTATTATTCTGTGAAAAATTACATCATTTACTGGATGGATTGGCACAAAATTTGTTACCTCCAATTTTTTATATAGACTAAACCCCCCTAGATCAGGCCCCTTTACAATAACCTTATGACGATTTAACACGTTTAACACAAAAAAGTTTAAATCAGTTTAAAGTTTAAATCAGCCCGGTCATGTTTACATGACAAAAGTTTTACTAAAATGAACCTGTTAACATTTACATATCAGTCTGAACATGGAAGGAGTCTGTCAGTGTAGAGAACAAAACCTGTGTTCAGTCACTGGTGCTGAGAGCTTGATTTCAGCAGAGTGAGCTGAGGTAATCCAAAACTCAGGTAATGTGAAAGATACTTAACGTGATGGCTGAGATGAAACGCGGCCGTGAAGGGTTGCCTGTTACATGCATCCGTCTGTCGCATGATGTCATGTCTGTGAGGTTCAACGTGGCTGTGGTCCCGGCACGGAAAAAAACTGGCACTTGCCGGATAACCTGCCAGCACTGAATCAAGTGCATTACAACTAAACGTATTCCGACAAAGCATTTACAGTGCTCAGTGGCGTTTTGTGGTGTGTGTGGTGGGGAAACTGTGATGGCAGAGCTCTGAGCTCAGGTACAGGGCAGTGAAATGAAACTCTCCCCTGGAGGAGTGCTGCACGGGCCATGTGTTTGACGTGAAATGTTCCAGAAGTGTTAAATTATTCCTGCGCGAAACACAACCTATCCCTCCATCGTCACTCTGGCTCGGTCACGTTTGATCCTGCCACCTCAGAGTCGTACTCTTTCAGAGACTGCTGTTTTTCCTCTTGTACTTTTCTGCATCACAAGTAAACAGACATAATCATTTTCCGTCTCCTGGTTCTGGAGCTCAAAATCTTTGATGACTGGAGTAAAGAGCAGCAGAGATTTTTCCTCTCAGGGGCTCTGATTATTCATCAAAGACCTCCAACATAACCATAACCTTGCTTGAACAATACACAAGCAGAGTTGAGGCAAAGGCTCCTGTGAGATATTCCATATTAAAGCTTGTCTGAACACCTGAAATCACGGACAGCACACAGAAACGGGAAATTCCCATCTCGTCAGAAAGGAATGGCGACGTATCCCGAGGGTTGCTGGGAGCAGCTCCCGGTGTGTAATTACTGGATTGAAGTATATAGTTCATTACGCAGCTCAGACCCCACACACTCTATCACTGTCACCACAGAGATGAGAAAATGAGACTTTTATTGTGAATGACAAATGAAGGAAGTATTTGTGAAATAGCTGCTCACTGTGAAGGCAAGTGGATGTGACTGTACAGTATGTTATATTCATGAGTGTGTCTCACATTTGTTACTAAAGAGCAGCACTGGTGTCATTCAGAGTTACAGCGTGTACAGATAATACAAACCATATGTACAGCAATTAGATTGTTTAACATTTATTTGATTCGTCTTTCTAAAATACTCCATGGCAGTAAACCGAGCTTGAAATGCACGGCTGTGTAATTAAACATGACTGTGTACAATACAACGTGAGTTAGTTTTTTTCTGTTTGGAAAGATAAGACACAAAACACTAAATAAGAAAGTTCAGCTGAAATAAAACTTTATTTTTGCCAGTAAATTTGTGTATATGCCCTGAGGTTTGTCCAGACTCAAAGTTGTATTCAGTAAAGGGATTAAATGTTTTATTTATTTATTCATTTGCGGTCACCACATCTGGACAGCCAACACTGAGCTTCCAGAAGCTACAGAGGACTCAGGAGGTGTTAAAACAACATATACGGTTTCACTGTGGGAATCAGTGCTAATGTTAGAAAGCTAGGCTAACAAGCTAACTAGCTCCCACAGTAGGAGTGGAGCACAAATTTAGCAGAATGAAGAGTCAGTGTGTTGATTAAATATGAGAAGAGAGAAGAAGGAAAAAGGCAGGTAAAAGGAAGCAGGGAGGTAATAATAAGAGAAAAACAGTAGAAAATGTATGGAAGAAAAGAAAGTTACGTTTGTTAGTTGACATGTTTAACATTTGTTCAGGGCGGTTGCCTGTATTTCTGCATGATTAAAATTATAGAGCAACATAATGTCTCACTCAACGAAGGCACAGTGAAAAAAAACGATAAAACAGGAATTTTGCCAGAATCAAATCAAGGCTTTGTTTTTATTAAGGTTCGCTTGATTCACGTTGTCGAGAATGAATGGAGACAAAGTGCTTTTCCAGAGTAGAGTAAAACGAGCTCACCTGTCTTTAACTATGTGGCCTGAGAGCAGACACGTGTAGCAGCGGCCCTGCGTGAAGCAGAGGAGCGAGCAGCGCTGTGGACACAACCTGGAAAAAGAATGCGAACTGCGTACACTGTGTCATTGCCTTTGGCTTTAAGAGCACGTGGAAGTTTAGTTTGCGACGACAGAAGCTGTGTTTGTGTATCTTACTCTGACTCAGGGCCAGACAGCGGGGACACGGGCACCTCGTGACATGTATGAGAGGTGACTGGATGACAGATGCTAACGGCGGGACCTTGTGTAAACACGGCCATTGAAGACAGTGTCAATCAACACCCCAGATTAGAGCTCAGGCTATTAGTCAAGTCAGAGATCCTTCATCTCTCCTTCAACAGAACTTCAGCAGAGCAGCACACTAATTGAAGCGTCGGCAGAGTGAACCGACCTGCAGACAACAAAGCCATAACTGTGAAGTACGACAGATTATCAGAGATGCTGCTGATGTAAAGCCGGACTAACTTTGAGATAAAAGTTTTAACAGGAAAACAGTCAGCAGAGAGCAGACCAAGGCCAAACAAGGCCTTTAGTTTCACTGCTTCATAAGGTCATTATTTCACAGTCACGGATATATGGATGGACTGGATGATAGGTGGGGGTGGGGGGGTGATATCATCTGATAGAAGAGGTGATTCTCTCATCTTGTCACACATCACATCCTCCAGAGTCTATAAAACCTGCATGCTTTTTGTTTTGTTCTGAGGGTAATCCCCCATTCTGTGAGCGTTACGCTAAATTAAAGCCCTTATTTTAGTTTCGGCGGTTTTATCTGACTGTGCTGGATTAGATGCTTTGGATGTGGGGCTGCAAAGTCATGCCGGTGGTTGCAGAAAGGCTTTGTCTTGCTCGTGTCAAACTAATGTGACGTGGACATCGTCTGTGATCGTCAGCAGGTTGGGTTTGTATGTTTGTTGTTAGGAAGAGAAGCAGAACACTGACGTCGGGCCGTGTGCACGGCTAAGCCACCGTGTGGATGATGTCATCACAGCAACCACGACCGCAGGGGCCGAGTCGGTGCCCATGTTACAGTAAACAGCAAAGTGCAGCGTCAGGGTGTTAGCAGGGCACACGTGTGTCCCATCGTCCCCAAACCTTCTGTTTTACAGATTTTATTTTCACTTGTGAACCTCCAGCTGGTGCTTTGCTTTCACAGAAAGTACAGTCACTCATGTTGTGTTTTTCTAAGTCACAGTCCTGCGACACTTGTATGTTCAACCTCTGTCTGTGGAGGAATTTTATTATATAACTTGATGATCTGTTAGAGGAAGCGAAACAGCTTCTTCTTCAGCTTCATCTGAGACAGGAAACACAGTTTGGAGTTGACTAAACTGGAGGATCTGAGACGGAGACAGGAGAGCAGTTATCTCATATGTACAGTACCTGTATTTAACATACCAGTGAAGCCTGTATGGATAGTTGTCTATTGTTGCTTTAAAGGACAGGTTCGTTTTTCCAGCCTACCTATGATACTCACATTGCCATTGGAACACTGACTGAGTTTTTGGTTATCATAATCATTCCTGCTGTCCACACTGGCTGTGAATAGATACCTTAGCATGACTCCACTGTGAGAGATGCTGGAAAATGTGGAAAATGAATCCATCATCGTCATTCTGTGCAAAGATGCACTTTAAAGTTCAGCTGAAGCCAAAATGAGGCTTTTCTCTGTGACGTTATCTTATTTTCTGCGATGTGTGCCCATTCAGAACAGAGAGGTCTTTTGCTTTTTAAACACAAGGTCAAGTGCCTTGCTCAAAAGCACCTCATCAGCAGTTGCTGAGGGTGGGGAGAGAGTTACTCATTCGTTTTCCACAGCCAAATTTCCCCTGCCAGAGTCGACTGCAGTGCCAACCTGAAACAGCTCCTCGGTGCAGCAGTGCTGGCATGCGACCATGTACATTCATACACAAACACCGACATTCCTGAGCCTCTGGAGGTTCCTCTCTCCTCCTCTATGGACATATGATCCAGTGCTTATTAAACAGAGCTTACTTGTAATTAAGCCTCCCAGATGGGTTTTGCTTGAGGTTCACGTTAAGCCTCTCTCTCTCTCTCCGTCTGTCTCCCTGAAAGTGATGAGTGAAGAGTTATAGGTTTCATAATGTGCCATAGAAAAATGACAGACTGTTGAAAAACGAGAGGCGGCCGTGAGAGCGTGTGCTCAGCAAACTCAAGTAAACCAAACGCATCTTGTTTGGTTCTCAGTTAGTATTTTCAATCACAGTTATCACTGTCCTGAACTTACCCCTCTGATGGCATTGTAAGCATGATGCTGAGACTCAGTATAATGATAGCACTGCCAGCACAGTAAAGACTGAAAAGGGAAGCCTGAAGTATTTTGGGTAAAGTTAGAAATGCAGATCTTCTTCCAGTGTGCGTTTCTCTTTATCCGAGTCTTTGTGCAGACAGAATCTCCAAAGGCAAAGTCGTTATGTAATAAAACTCCAAACGAGCCAAAGTTTTGTTCTGAGTTATTGGTTTGACTTGACCACAACAGCCACTCTGCACGGTATCCTTGTTCACCAGTAAACAAAATCTGACAACATACAACATCAAGATCAAGATAGAACAGCCTGAACGTGATGCAGCGAGCAGCCGTGCACATCTGTGCAGGGAGGCAGGACGCCAGGTGTCCAGCAGGAGAGCGGGCCAGAGTCCTGACGGCTCCCTCTGATGCAAGCGTAGGCCTCCGACACCTCGCTGTGGACCTGCGCCGCACCTTTACAGTAACATCTGGCAGGCGACAGGTCCTATTCTCCACTCTCTTGCCAATTAGTGTTTCTGAGCACTCGTCTATGTTCACATGCAGCACACACTCACACTCACACACACTCACACTCACACTCACACTCACACACACACTCACACATACACACACACTCTGTTCTCAACCTGCTGGCTCCTGCCAGGTTGGACACACAGGGACACAAAAACATGAAAAGAAACCAATTTAAAAGGGCTAATCTGCCCATTTTTAAACATGAAGTTTATTTTTACAGTCTCCAGCTGGACCTGCTTCGAGTGTGTGGAAGCAATCAGGAAACACTGAGAGAGAGGGAGAGAGGGAGAAATTATGTTCACAGATTCAAATGTCACTAAGCCTGGAGGATAAACTGCAGAAATTTATAAAGGCCCCATTGAAATGATCAGACTGCTTGGGCAATTGCCTCCAAATGGATGTCGCATTTTGTTTTCATTTGCTAAAGAGGAGGTCACTTTGCAAAAATAGAAACATTTGTTTTGTGAGAGCGGGCAACATGCCGATCATTAGCCCTCACAAACCACTTCAAAGGGAGCTGGTGTGTTAGTCGCTGAGCAGAGAAATACAAGAAAAGCTCTGATCATTTTCGTGTCTTTGCGTCTGTTTGCTTTCATTTATCAGGCCTGTAAGTGTTGTCTGACGACCATGTGCCTGGAATTATCCGGCCTCGCTGTTCGCATTTATACATTTTAATAGTGTTGTTGGTTGTGCAGTTTTTATTGCACTGTCGTGTGTGTACAGAGAATCGAGGAGCAGAAAGAGAGATTCTGTACGAGATCTGAGAGAAGCCAGACTCTCCACACTTATGTTAATATGTTGTTATAATAATTAGTCTGAGACAGGATTGTCTGGTGGAGGGTCACGTCGGTCTGTTAATACTTTTCCAAGGGGAACAGTAAATAATACAGTGAAAACTGCACAATCCCAAAGTTCTACAGCGTAATATTAAAACTAGAGATTTATTCAACATGCCTGTGTGATCCCATAACAAGATAACGTGTAGTTTTACCTAATGTCTTAGAGTGGACGGGAGTCTCTGCTGTATTTACAGCATTATACATCTGACTGCCAATATGTAAGAAGCTGCCGTCCAAACATCTCTACCAGCAGCACCACTGCTGAGGTGTTTGTTAGGCTTAAACCCTGTTTGACCGAGCCCGTGCCCTTCCTTCACCCTGAGGATGACTCTCCTCTACCCTCGCCGTTTGACATGTTGCTCCTCTGATGGATGTTTGCCGTCTGGACAAGGTGGCCCTGTGCTTTCATCAGGCCCTCAGCAGGCAGGCCGATAGGCTGAGGGCGCTGACGAGCATCACATGCCTCCACCGGGGAGATAAAACAACCGTCCCATGTCACCACGCAGGAGATAAAATAAGGCTCCTCTTCACAGATCATACATCAACATTATACCATCTGACGCCAGGAAGCACCAAAGCATGCTGGGTAGATGACACACCTAGAAAGATGGATCTGTCTAATCAGAGGAGTAAATACATAAATTATCCTGGGATGTATTTAACCATGTGTTGGTTTCAAACAGAGAAAAAAAACCTCACAGGTTTTCATCTCGTGTTTACACATTTATTTAGAATTTATTTCATATCACACCAACATGCAGATAGAAGCTGAAAGCAATGTACATCTGTTAATGCTTTAGCCTAGGTGGAATTCATTAGTGTGTGTGTGTGTGTGTCTGAGAGAGAGAGAGAGTGACATGTTTCTACCTCACTGTCATGACCTACCTGTCTATCTTCATCTGGGAATCCAAACACATCATGCTCCTGTGTTTCCTGAGTGCAGCTTGGCACAGCGAGGGCATATCGCTTTAAAATCACCCGGATGGTTTTTCTCTTCCTCGGTCGATTCAGCATCTTCCCGCGCATTTTTATTTCTCTCTGCAGAAAACACACACACACACACACACACACAGTTACAGTGAGTGAAGCAGTTTTCAGTTGCGGGCTGACAAACACTTGACATCAGAATCTCATTGTATCACTCCTCGGTTCCTCCTTGTGTTCTCAGCCTTTCAAACCCGATTACACGTGATTGTTCTGTTATCCTCACAACATGCTCGAGCCACCTGTCATCCTTCTTGCCACGTAACGAAATGTGGTTTTCATCTGTCTAACCTGCTTTGGATTTCCACTCTGTGCTGAGCCGCCTTCTCTTCTTTCCACGACTGCGAGCGTGATTGTGGCGTTCAGATCCCCGCTGGTTTGCGTGGGGGGGGGGGGGGACTGTTTATTTGGAGAACTGGCTCTCACACTGTCTCAACAACCTCCCAGTCAAGTGCACCGCGAGCTTTAATTACTAGAGTTTGAAATGAGGCTCCATTAAAATGAATGACCTTCATTAAAGCGGTATTAAGGGACAGATGCCTTCTCTGGTGGGGCGAACATGCAGTGAGAGGGGGGAGTGGGAGCACTTGACCAGACGCACAAGTGCCTGAATAAACAGCTCAGCAGGTTTTTCTTTCTTTTGCCCTTTTTGAGCAAAGCCCCACTCCGACCGCCATCGAGATTACAACCACCTGGCTGTGCGCCCCGCTCGCCCCCTACCCCAAACATTTTAATCATGGATGAAATTCATTTATATGTTGCGATAATTGCGCCTAATTGTTTCTTTGAAGGGGAATGAGGCCAGCAGCATCTGGCTGACATATGGCTCGATGCCTGTGAGAGTGACTTTGTGCCCAGCAGGAAACTGTGGGGCCTGATTGGCTCTCTATCGCCCATTTAGCCAGAGCGCCGTGGTCCAGGCCTCGCTTCTGAGGTAATGAAGCCGACCTGGCGACTGAGTTGGACGAGGTACTGAAGCCCTCGTCCCTCCTTCACATGTGTTTCTGCCCCGTTTGAAGGCGTGTCACAGACGGGATCGGCTGGACACGTTCTTCTCTTTAGGAATTCGGCAGCATCGACTTGTGCAGCTGGGCTTCCTCTTTTTGCTCGTACAGTAGATTCCATATGGCCCACAGACCCAGGGATGGTATGCACAAACACACATACTACACTTCAATGTCTCTGAGCAGTAATGAACACACAAAGGTGCACACTTTTCACCAGACACATATCCCAGGAGTTGCCTTCATTATACAATGATTCTGCACCTCACAATTACAAACAGTGCTGTGTCCTGTTTGTAGAGAGGCGGAAACTAACAGTGTCCAATTAAAAGATAGAATCCTTAAGATTTCAGTCCTGTTTGTCAGAGGAGCAACGTCTGGATGTGTTTACAGTGCAGCCAAACAAACTCATGTTGTTTTGATAAAGACATCAGTCAAAAATTAAAATCTGATTTCATGCTGCACATGGTGCGAGCAGTTTTCAAAACAACAGCAGGGCACAGTGTGGAGTAGGTTACCTTACTGAGGAGCTGAAGGTCACTGGAGCAGCTCCTTCTTCTTATTAACCCTGTAATAATGAAATCATCCACTGATTTGAAATGATCTAACCACAGTTACAAACACTGTATTTCCTGTGACTGCTTCACAATAAAAGCGACCTTGTGTTTCACCACTAAAATGCTTTTAACAGGAGTTAGCATCAGCAGGAACGTTAGCAGTAACTTAATCTAACTCTGACACAGCTGGAGAAGAACGGACAGTAAATAGTGAAATCAAATTACAAACAGCTACACTGGATTACAAACATTCATTGTTTCCTGTGTTTCCGTTGTTTCCTCTAAAGACCGTCTGAATCAAACGCAGGAATGGCCGACCACCGCCTCGTCTGTACTCGCCAGGTGAACGGCTGTAGCTGTGTTAAATTTGCATGTCAAAGTTCACCAGAGCTGAGCTCTGTGTCGAACATTTGCAACGAGTCCATTGCCAAAGCCATTCTTTCCCTAACCCCTAACCCCACACACACACACTGGACACTGGACACTGGCATTGAACACAGTCCAGGGTTTTGTGGAACCAGTGTTGATGTTTTCTGGCGAATGGGGCTGGATCTCAACTTGCACAGACACGCTAAGAACTGTGCAGCTCTTCTGTCATTAGACGATGCATATATGTGTGTGTCTTTCCTTTCACACACTGACTCTGATGTTGGCCACAGAGCATAATGCTGTCGCTGAAACATGCACACGAGCCTGAGCGCAGTCATTCACATGTAAACACAGCCTTCTCCGAACGTGTCTGGAGATACAAACACAGGTTTCCATTGAAAAGATGATTATTTTTCTCTCACTCTCTTCTTGAGTGATATTCTCATTCACGCTGAGAGCCTGTCAGTCAGTCAGCCACCCCCACCCTCCACCCCTCAACATCTCCACCTTGTCATTGCGTGTCGTTGATGCTGACATGTCACATCTGGAACCTCTTCCCTGCATGTGCTGCATAGACATTTCTCTGCTCACTTTCCCTCTCCCAGGAGGCCTGAATGTGAAGCTCCTGTAATGATGTGAAAAAGGAGACTGAGATTTCTACACAACAGCTCTGGGCTAATGAATGCATCCTGGACACATTCCTCCCCCCTGATGTTACGGGATCGCTTTCTTCGGTGGGCGGACAATGAAGCGAGATCAAAATGGAAGCAATTTGCTGCCATAGTCCCGGAGTCTTTAACACCTTGTTTGTTCTGAGGGGCTCTTTGTGGAAGGTCAGAAAAGTGAAACCTATTTTAAGTTGATGAGGATGAGATGCTTTGTGGCATGTGTGATCGCATGCTAGCATCTACTGTAGGCAAATCATGAGACCTCAACGATGTTTGTAGGACACTTGGCACTTGTCGGATTAGCAGGCAGCAGCAGAGACACTTCAAGCGTCTGTATCCTGTGGAAAATCCATGCTAAGTGTGCTGCTGCGCTCTGTTAGAGGCGAGGGTGTTTCCTTGGCAGGAAGAGAGAATGAAATAATCATTAATATGTCTGAGGGGTAAATGATCTCATACACAGTGAATATATGTTGATGTCAGACCCTGCGAGACGTTTGCAGAGAAAGTGACACTTTGGGCTATAGTGTTTCACAAGCGCAGATATGTAACACAATGCAACACACACTGGACAAAACATAGGTGTGCACACGCACGACACACACACACACACACACACGCATGTAGCACGGTCCATTGATGAAGGGTAGGATGATCTGCTTCCAGTTAGCTCGCACACTGTTCCCACACTGTAGCTGGATCTTAGAGACGGATCCAATTTCAGGATATGCTTTTAATGAAACTCAAACTGAAACACGTTTCTGATTGGAGAACAAAGACGGAAAAATCAAAAGCTGTTGCAGAGGTGACCTGAGCTAAAGCGTGCTCGCAGCTCCAAACACCAGCTCTTCACAAAAGGCCGACTCCAAACACGGCCCCTCTGAAGCATCTTGTTCCCGTAACGCTGCCTGACAAAAGTAGCCAGACTTCCTACCTTTGCTATCTAGAATTACAGTTTGTTTTGAAAACTCGGTGACACGTGGATAAACTACAGTTTAAGCTGCATGTGACTCCCAGAGATGTAAAGGCCAAAAGCTGAGGCTACTGAAACCGAGGAGCGCTTTGAAGATGAGAAACATTTTAAAAATCAGTCGACAGAACAGCAATCTCAAACATATGTTGCCCTGCGTGGCACGCTCGTGAAATACTGTGAATAAAAACAAAAGATGAGAAACGGTTTAATTAAAGGGACAATTTTTGTAAATTATGAAGGGAAATATTTCTGTCAGGCTACATTTGAAGCAATAGTTCTTATTTGCTTACCGAGAGTTAAATGTCTGTGCACTAAATACATGGCTGCAGTCAGCAGGCGGTTAGCTTAGCTTAGAATAGCAAGAAGAGTGGAAACAACAGAAAAATTGCTTCATCCTTTGTCCCTCAACTCAGCACACGAGACTCCATTGAGAGCACAAATCCTGGTTCAAATGGTCCACGTCCAGGAGGACCAGGAGGAAGGTCCATTACATCCCCCACAGAGACCACTTCGTTTGGTGGTCCGCTGCCCCCCGAGGTCTCTGAGCTCAGCCTGCACCTGTGGCCAGTCGCGTCCAGGGCTGAGGAAAAGAAAACAAATACAGTAAATAACCGCCCCTCTGCTTAATGGAGCTTAAGCTCGGCCTCGCTCATTGGCCGTGAAGAAAAGGGAGCTAGAAACGACTTAGAGCACAATGGCTCCCAGATAGTGCTCCGTAAAGCGAGCAGCCTCCAGTCCTGGTGTGCATGAGTACCCTTGTGATGGTATCAGTTTGAACCGTGTGTGGCAAAAAAAAAAAAAAAGGGAGGGAGATGTGAGAGCAATGACTGTAAAGGTTTGGTGCAGAGGTTAAATATACGGGTTGCCCACATTTGCGAGGAGAAACAAGCGGAAAGTCCTACACAAACATCATTGTGTGCTACTGAGGCACAGAGACTGAGGCTCAGTGCATCAAAGGCTCGTTCAAGGACATGGAGGTAAACTGTCTCAGGCCCAACACAAGCTGAAACTTGAGAATGTAAATGAGGTCTTTCTAGATTCACTATCTGGTTATTTTCATTCGAACAAAAGAAGAGCAGCGTCTTCCTCTTTTTGTGTGCAGATATTGTCTCGAAAAGTCGACATTATTCTCCGTATTATGCTCTGCCTTGATTTTCATTGTAGTGAACAGAAGCCAGATTTCACCACTTCTTCTCCCTGTTTGGCTCTTTGGACAGGATTTTATTTATAACAAGGGTGTAATTTATGAGAATCTGAAGGCCCTGACTACTCCATACCCCGGGTCAGACTCACTCATTCTTCAGCATGACAGGGCTGGGCTCCTGGAGTTATGGGATCAAGGCTGATGTCTTACAGAGCACCGCTCGGGGGAACAGGTATCTGCACTTCCTTATTTTATCAGCTCTCCAACAAGTGAACACGAACACGTTCCCCTATAAATCATTTGCTTCTGATGACAGCCCAGAGGCAGGACGGCAGAGCATTGTCTGATGTTGTACATATGTGCAGTCTTTTTTTTTTTTTTTTCCAAAGAAATGTAGCATGACGGACTGAGCTTCTCTCCTCCTCTGTGACTGTTGCACCTGCAGAGTGTGACGACTAATTGGTGGAGCTGTAGAGCTGCGATTAGCATCCATTTTAGCTTTAGCATCTGCCACCCGCCTTAATTTTTATATATTACCAAAAAAATGAATAACAGCTGATAAAGTGAAGGTGATTCTGGAGAAGCTAGCATTATGTTAGCCCTACAAAACCATGTAAAACTGATTCTGTTATATCCTCTGAGATAAAACTGAAAACATGAACCTCTCATCTGCCATGCTTCTAGCATCCTTTTTACACAGAGGTTACAGTATTCTTATCCTCCATACTGACAGAAACTAACCGAAAAAAACAAACATTTATTTGTATACAGAAGGAAGTGAGGGACCTCATGTCAGAGGACGGTATTCACTTCCTGTTTGCTCACAGACCTGAGGTCCCCATCCATGACATCCCACTGGACGGCTTCACATTTACTGGCTCGTACATTAGGTCACATTTTAGCTACAGCCGTGATCAAAAGCCAAATGAAGCAACACAAAGCTGACATGTAATGGGCTGTTTTTGAGATGGATCCAATGTTGTGTCATTTCACAACACTGTGCATGTGCAAGCGCACACATATTGCATGTATCTGTGCAAGCTGCCGAGAGCTTTCATTGATAAGAGTGCAGAAACCAAATGCATGTGGCAGAGAACCAGCCTTCTTTTATGCCAGAGGTCCATGACCTTGATTCTCTCTCCACCCTACTGTTTTTGTTGAAGGGGGTGAGGGAGAGCCAGATGCACGCCTGTTTTTTTAGTGCATGTGTATGTTGCGTGGGCTGTGTGTGTGTGTGAGGGGGAGACAGATACGGTCACGGTCAACAAGACAAGAACAACAGATTCATTACATTTGTTTGACCAATAACTTCCTGTGGAAGATAGATGTGTTTTGGGCCCGGCAGCTGTTCACTCTGACAACAGTCACTCCCCTCGCATGATGTCCCTGTATGGCAGGGGAAATTATCATTCAGTGCACGCATGTATGTGTGTGTCTGCTTGTGTGAGTGTGTGTGTGTGTGTGTGTGGTCTAGGTTAACAAGTTCAGCGTGGCTAATTCACAGGACCCAGACAGAAATCCTGGTCCCACCTCACACTTTTCAGAAGGGCCACAGAAACCGGAGGCCTTTCTCCATGAGGTTAGCGTGCTTGTGCGTGTTCGGCTCTGTGTGTGTGGATATGTGTGTGCGTGCATGTGCGTGTGACTGCTCACTGGACCGAAACTTAAATCAGCACATGAAAGGTGTGTATCTCAGCGCTGCTTCTCCGGCTGCTCTGACAGGAAACAGACCCTCGCTGTGGTATTTGGTTTCTCCAAACTCACACAGGACTCGATTTCAAACATGGTGCAAAATTCAAAACAGAAATGTAGCATGAGTGGGGACAATACGGCCAATGTTATGTCACTGGTTAAATTTAATTCCACAGATTGGCCACTGCTGTTCCAAATATATCAATTTTGCATGAATTCAAAAAAATTAAAATGTTTTGCAAATACTAAAATTGGCTTTTTCTTTCATCCGGTGCTTAATATTTTCATTTCACTCTGCTTCAGCCTGTTCTGTGTTCTCTCTGCGTGTTCTCGCAGTGAAACATTTGCAGTCTTTACCCGTGGTTCTCCAGCCCAGCAGGAGTTTGGTCTTATTTGTGTTGGGCTGTGTGTAACACAGATCTCCCAAAACACCAAGATTATGGGGGCTGAGACAATGACAGCACGGGGAGGAGGAGGATGAGCAACAGTCTGACCAAAGAGAAAAGAGGGGAATTATGGCGCATCTATCGTCACATTTGCACAAATGTTTTGGCTAGACCAGTTGAGTCTTCTCTGTCATCACTAATCACCTAACAATAAATCCCAGAGCAGCACTCTGAAGGGGGGAGGACAGAAGCAGAAAGAGAGGCAGCCTTTTACACAGCATCCTCAAATATTCAATAAAAAGAATGGGATGAATTTGGTTTCTGGCTGCTCATCATAGACATTTTCTACTTAGTGGGTCACACTGAACCGCAGCAAAGGTCAGAATCGTATTGGATCTTCTGTTTTGTTGTATGTTTTCTGCCAAGTTAAATTTTGCCTTTGACAGCTGAACTTGAGCACAGCATCGGCATCGTTTCTTTTACCCCCTGCGGTCCGTTTTGTAAGATCACACCAGCCTGAATGACCAACCCTGTCTGACTTCTATCTGTTTTGCTGCTACAGTGCATGGCCACATAAAGAGACATCCAGTCAGTGTGTATGAAGTGAGGACAGCACTGTAGTTCCTAATGAGACCGAGGAACGAGAGCACAGAGCAACAATGTGTTGACAGAACTCACCAACACTAAAGCTCCCGAGGTGGACCGACCCACTGACTGATGTCTTCAGTCCTCCAGCCTTTCAGAATGAGCCTCTATGTCCTGTAACTCACTGCGGGGCCTTTCATCCCCTGTATTTCTCCACAGTTAGAAAAAGTCAACATTCTTGTTTATTGGAATTAGCAGCTATACTTGGCACAGGCCGAGCCATTCTTACAGGGTATAACCTCCCGAAGAGGACAAAACTGGGAAAAGGAGACAATTCTCCATCATTCTTCTGTAGCATTTCCTGGCCAGCTTTCAGCCTCTGTATATTGTAGAGTTCTCGTCTTTCTCACGAGTCTGTGTCCCGAGCACCATTGTGCTCCAGTTCAAATGTGGTTCCATTTCCTGCAGGCAGTTTAAACATAAACAACCAGTGTGTGCTGCTTTGCCATTAATGAACGTCTACTCTGATTTTACAGGGTCTTTCCACACGGGAAACAAAATTTGACATAGAATGACGTGTTACAAGTTTTTTTTTTTTTTTTGGCTTTAGATGTGAAAGAATTTTGAGTCATAATATATTCAAATCAGCATTAACTGATTTTTTTGGCCACACATCGATTTATTAACACCTTATTCAGATGACTTAGAAATGTTTTTTTTTGCAAACAGTTTCCTCATTACACATAGAGTAGACATGACATTAGCATTCATTTAGAGTCGTGTTTCTGGCCACCTTGTAAATATAAGATCAACAGACACTCTCTTTTAGCTCAGTTTTTGGTCTCCACCTTCTCCTATGGGAATATTCTAAATGCTCCACTATATTCACTAGCTAGTCACCAGCTGTGTTGGTCTGCTGTTTGGAGTTGGAGAGGTTAGAGAATAAGAGAGTGAAGTGAAACCTTCGGCTGTAAAACCGGATCAATGAGCTGAAAGATGCTCAACTACTCCATACAACTGAAAGGAAGTGAAGAGTTAGGCGGTAATTGTCTGAGGGTTTGTCACTATGAGCAACTCTTTTTACATTAAACACAGTCGTTTGACCCATTGTTTACATAACATTTCTAAATAAAACTACATTCTGAAACTGTATATTGCATAGCTGAGAAGATAATATTTGAGTTTCCTGTTGTCTTTCTTAAATGATTGTGTACATGTAAATGAGGTTTGGGGCTGAGTATAGGGTGGGGGCTGGGAGTTGCTGTGCGCAGTTTAATGACAGTTCCTCTCCTAATTTCCTCCTAATGAAATAATCCCTGTCTACCTGACCTGATACTCTGATCTGTTGCCTGGAGTCGTGTCTGGAGATTAAATTAGAACCATCTTGTCAGTCAGCAAGCAAGACAGGAATATTGTGAGTGAAGGATAGTGTGTGTGTGTGTGTGTGTGTGTTTTTATTTAGATGGGCAAGTTTTCAGCTCAAGCCCTATGGCTCAAACATTTGCTGGTTTTCAGTGTCAAGGATTTTTAGGTACCACAGTTCCACAGTCTGTTTCCATGGAAATGTGGCTTTGAGGGAATGTCCATCACAGCTGAAAGGGTGACCCAGAATACCCAAACACGCCCTGCCCGATCGCATTAAAATTCTTCTGGATGGCACTGTTCTCTGGGCACATGCATTCCACGTTGCTCTGGTCAAGGAGAGTGGAAGGAAAGGCTACCTGTTGCTACGGCAACGTCGGCCAAACACAGAGGTCAGACAAGCGTGTCCGTGTCATTCCTAACGTGACAGCGGTTTGCCATAAACCCGGGCCGGGGTGGTAATGATACTCCTGGGCAGTGGGCGGGGCTGGCGTTCGGCTCTGTGGACGCTGGTCGGGGCCCAGTCTGGCCACACTCACAAATGGGGAGGCAACACAGGAAACTGGGGCTTCCAGTAAAAACATGTAATTAGAAACACATTGACTGGGAGCTTTGGCATGATACACCCAGTAGGAAGGGAGAGTCACATGCAGGCAGGGATGCACACGGGGAAAAAAAAAAAAAACTTGATTGAAGTGTAGGACAAGATCAGCGGGTCACTGGGAAAGTCCCATGAGAAAATCAAATGTTTTGAGACAAAAATGGAAAACTAGAGACATGGACAGTGACAGGAAAGACACATTGTTACAGACTTAAGAGAGCACAGCGATAATCAAAAGCAGGGACATCTCAGCAGTCTGACCTGTCAGCTGGTTTAGGACAGACGAGACATGTGGCAGACAATAATTTTCCACTGTTGGAAATCCCTACTACTACTACTACTACTGTTTACAAGATGCAATATAAATGCCATTGTTTTTGTGAATGCGTCAGTATGGCATGGCGGCTTCACCACTAAAGAGCAGGCGGCAGGCGGCACGAGCTCAGCGGGCAGCGTGGGCCTCAGCGGGGCCGGGCAGCTGGGGCCCGGGCGGCTGGGGCCACGCCCTGCGCGGCCAAGCAGTGAACTAAGCCCCAGAGGGAGAGCGGGTTATCCCGGCCGCATGTGAACTAAGAGTCATCACTAACCGTGCTTCTTGGGAAGCCTGACAGCGGCTGATAGGAGTGCGGAGACATCATGCAGTTTCTGATTTCTACGCCGTGAGCAGTGGAGCTGAAATGTAATCTAACATGAACACCAGTAATTAGTTAATTGTTAAACAAACAGCACACACTGAAAGACGCGAAGATCGACATACTGTAATAGTTATGTGTTTTCAGGAAGCCAAAGCCACACATGGCAAGATTTATCGAGTTTGAACGGCAGCCCGTTTGACAAACTTCACAGAGCGATGATGAGAACAACTTGCAGCTCTCCCACTTCACTTCACCGCTCACGAGATTCTCAGAGTTAAATCCTCTGCAGGGGATGGACGTGAGAAAGAGTCCCCGCATCCACAGAGAGAGAAACCATCAGAGGCACCATTTAGTGTGTGGCTTTACAGATCAGGCGAGCGATGACTGTGGCCTCCGAAAAAAAAAAAAAGAAGCCTTAATTAGCCTTCACTCCCAGCAAACTGAAAACCCAAGAATAGAGGATAGAAGAACGAGAAGTGAACACTTTTAATCACCCCCCCCCCCCCCACACACACACACACCTCCAATGTCAACAGTTCACAAACACGTAATTAGAACGAGTGGAGGAAATGGATGTTTAGTAGGTGATGAGGTTTTATACATTTCAAAATACAAAAGTGTGAAGTGACAATTCACAGTCTACAGATGCAGAATAAACAGCTGGAAAACTGGGCATTAATCACAGGAGGCAGTAAACGAGGAAGCAAATGAATGTGGATGGAAAACAGGACAGAATTTCACTACTGAAATACATGAAATACTGTACTGAACTCTCATTACTAAAGAACAATGTAAACACACACTCTAAGGCCCAATAACCCTGGGCCATTCATATGAAAACACTTAATTCATCACATAAGTCAACAAACAGTACTTTGGATTTTCTTTCGGTCCCTAATTTGGGACCCAGGAACAGTAACACACTTTAAATACCACTGATTTTCATGCAACAGGTCATGGGAAAGACAACAGCTGAACCCAGTCACTTTAAGTTAATGATGTAGGTCGAGCAGTAATCCACCAAATCTTACCTAAAGACAGAAATCGGGTCTTATGGACCTTCAATTTTCAGAGGAAATCTGAAATGGAGGTCTTCTGAAATGACCTCTTTGGGAACTCTGCACACATGGAGCAACAAACATCACACAGCCGCAGGTTTTTATGGGAAAAGGAGCACGAATGTCTGAGGACAGCATGCTTACACTTTCAAGCTATCATGTAAATAGAAACTTTGTGTTTTCCGAGGTCCACTTCTCCCTCTCCATCTGTTCTTTGACTATCTTTTTTTTTTTTTTTTTAATACTTCAAAAAGGTGATATTTGGAAACCATAAATGAAGCAACATGTTTTGAAAGTATGCTCAGGGGCCCAACAGAATCAAAGCAGTAAACATGTCTGAACACAAAAGAACAGCTGTAAAATGTAAGAAATGTGTAAACAAGTGTACAGGTACAACCAGAGAAGCGCACTGAAAGATGTTTGGTCGCATGCTGCTGTTGTTTGATTCTTTCTTTTTTAAATTGCCAACTGGCCACAGATGTACAGTAAGGTATTCAGTAAATACTACAGTGAAAGAGGTCAGGGTGTAACAGTAGGAACAGTAACACTGGTTAGAAGTCAGAAAGGCTGGAAGTGAAATGTCAGACATTTCGTTTGCCCTGTGAGCAGACAGCGGCTCTGGAGGCAGATCAAACATACCTGGAATTTTGTTTGTTCAAATCTCCAAAGCAGCATCTAAACAGTATGACTGAAAATTACAAATGTACAGTCTTTGTTTCAGTTTTCAAATACTCTCCTTGATTTTTTCCATATTCTGCATGTACGTATCTTTGATAACAACATTTCTGCTATCTATCCATCTGTGTATACAGTATGTAAAGGCCATACTGGCTGCATGAAGCAGGAGACTGAACTTTATCTGAGGAATCAGATATCAGAGATTTTCAGCCAGTGCTTCCATCATAATTGCCTCTAGCTCTCAGTTTCCCCGTGGACATTCTCCATGTGCACTTTGAGGTAGTCGTTCCTGGTGAACTTCTTATGGCACAGCTGGCACTCCGCCATGGGCCGGTTAGGGTTGTGTGTCAGCTTATGCCTGCTGAGCATCTTCTTCAAGCTGAATGACAGGTCGCACACCTACAGAACAAAACAAATGAACCATGTTAACGTTAATGATTAAAGCAAACAAAAACACACAACTTCTATTTAGCCTCCGGTCTTGTTTACCAAACTCTTCTGCTCACTGCAGGGTTCAGTCTTATCACAGGCACAGCCGGAGACACAGAGGATGATTTGTAAATCACATACGCGACAGAAATCCCCCCCCCCCCTTTTTTTTTCTACCAGTAGAGAGAGGGAATGCATGCAACTTAACATCCATCACAAATGAGCCATTTTACACTGTACAAATGACTCCATCGTCCTCTATCAATCACCATAATCCACCACTGGCTGGCGTTCAGCTGCACTTTAACATACTGCTTCAGGAATCACAGCATGTCTCCTTCTCGCTCCATCTGTGAAGAACTTCAGTGCTATGAATTACATTCAGAAAATCTCACAGACAGTTTACATCTGTGGGCAAAAAAGAAAAAAAAATGGAAGCTATGAATGAACGCAGCAGAAACACCACATAAAACCGTATGAATACGTTATCAGGTAACTTGGACACTGGTATTGATGTGCTATCAAGTTGCTATCCAAGTGGAATTAAATATAGCGCAGACAATCTACAAATCTGATCCAGTGTCGGTAAAATATTTAGAATTTTATAAATGAAACAGCGACAGGGGCTGATGGGAGTGGGGCCTCCATGTCTCATCGTAACCCAGATGTTACTGGACGCTTCTACAACATTTTTAATACTGTTATGACAGACGCTGCTCATGGAGCCCCTCTAGCTTGTCTGGAAAACGTTCCTGGAACCATGCGATCCTTTTGTCTGACTCAAAATCCACCACAAAATACAATCCACATGTTATTTGTATTATCTTTAATAGTTTAGCGTAGAATTATTTACATGAAAATGTCTCGTCCAAAAGGGAAAAAGAATCCAGATGAGTGCTGGGTTGCCGCTGGGAGACACTTTCTGGTGATGCTTCAGTGACAGTGAATGGGATACTGATTCTGTGGTCTTAACAACAACAACTATAGATGATTCTAAAGGGACACGGGCACATTTTCTAGCTCAGAGCTCAAAGCGATGGCACAGATTGGGGCTTATTTGAGTGTTAAAGCTCAAACAAAAATCTGAGAATCCAGAGCTGGGTGATGGATTTATGGAATTAAGAAACATTTGTATTCTAGGGTTACATTCGTGACTGAACAGGGCTTTTCAGAGTCTGACACTGCGCCTGCTCTGTCACTGGATTAGTCTGAGAGTGATTAAAACTTTGTGGACATTTATATAAATAATGATATCAATGGAAAGTGTAAGTCAAAGTATAAAATGTATGTGTATCGTGTGTGTGCTTCATACACAGCTTAACTACCCCAAAGTGCCCCGAATCTTTGCTTTACATTTATCCATCACTGCATTTTTCTTTTTTTTAGGGTTAGATAGAATTTCATCAGATTATGAATTCATGACATTCTAAAAATTCTGTCGTGGTTATAAAACACAGAAACAGTTTGTTCAAAACATGGACAACATCTTCTGTCACACGTTCCCTCTCCAGTCTCTGAGAATAATTTTTACTCCCAGAGTATTATAAACAAGGGGTAATTTCTCCCTCTGATCCTCTCAATGTGTTTACGTGAGCCCCCCCCCCCCCCCCCCCCCCCCTCAGACAACCAAGATCACTATCAGCCTCTTACTGAGCAGCTCCCCCAACTCTTCCCCTCATCTGGCCGGGTGCCAGAGCGTCATCACATACACACACGGACAAATACAATCAAGAATCGAGGCACAGGTTGGTTTCGAGGCACGGCAGAGGCAGGTAGATACTCACATCACATTGGAAAGGTTTCTCTCCTGTGTGGGTCCTCATGTGCTCATCCAGCCCTCTTTTCTGACTGAAGGCCTTGTTACACTCGCTGCATTTATACGGCTTCTCCTGCAGCGACACACAGATACACACACACACCGAATTTAAAGGGTGTACTTCATCTGTCAGTGTGCGGCCGAACAATACGTAAAACAAAACTTCCCCAGTTCGGTCGCATATGGACAAAACCTGGAGGAAAAAAGTGTAATGATCCACATATGTGCACACGCACACACACACACACACGGAAAAACAAACACACGCACAGAACACTGGAAAACACGCGAAGATGTGGAAATGTGCCTGTAACACACACACATTCATTTTCACACACTGATACCCTCTCCCTTCACACCCTGGTGTTCTCTCCCTGTGAGTTTATGAAGATATGAAATGAAAGATTGTACAGCCCCTGCAGTAGGGAGGAAATGAGCGGCATAGGGGCCATCAAAAACACATGGATTCCTCAAAAGAGTAAGGAAAACACGGCACATAAAATCCCTTTGAACGTGTATCAGTGCACTGGCACTCTGGGGCTGTAGAATATCACTCCTCTGTCTCCACACCTCATCAGTTTACCAAAGAACATTTCCTCTGCGCCTTTCGGAGGCCTGCCTCACTGTCAGTCAAAGCAGATATCTCACTGTGGGTGTGTTTTCACAAAAACTCCAAGTATGTGTGTGTGTTTGTGTGTGTATGTGTGTGCGTGTATTGAAGAGGGTGGACAGTGGGTGTGTCCGACAGTCGGAGGGGAAACAGTGGTGACACCTAAAAGACTTGAGGAGAAGTAAGAAGCATGAAGATAGCAGGGAGCTGGTTCCCAGTGTCGGGCTTTGTGGAGCTGTTTTTGACGAGTCTGGCTGATAGCGAAGGCTCTACCCATTTAAAGCTTAGTTGTCATGGGAACAGGGTGAATGCAGGAAGTAAGGGTCCTGGGAAAGGCACTATCATGTGGGCGGAGCAAGGAGCGCCCAGTGACACAGGATACAAAAGGAGGTAAAGATCAGGTTCACTGCATGTGCACATGTGAGCGGGTACATGTGTGCGAGCAGCTTTAAGTGTGCAACTGTTAGTGTGCATGTCACAGAATGAAGGGAAACAAAGGAAATAAAGCTGTGTGTGTGTGTGGGTGTGTGTGTGTGTGTGTGTGGGTGTGTGTGTGTGTGTGCATGTCTTTCTATGTTTGTGTGAACAAATTTTGGTTCAAAAATGTTGGGACATTTTATCTGGGTTAGGACTTGGGTTTAGGGTGAGGGTTGGGGTTGAGGCATTTAGTTGTGATGGTTATGGTTCGAGCAAGTGGCAAGGGAATGAGTTCTGTCAAAGAGTGTCCTCACAAAGACAGTAAGACAGGAATGTGTGCGTGTGAGGAACCTGCCTGGAGGACACAGCCTGTGATGATCTGTGTAACGAAAATTTCCACTTAGATCTCAAATGTTTTAGCAAGGTTGACCTCCTTCTCCATAAGGGTAGGACGGTTCTTGTATGACAAAGAAAAAACGAAAACTATGAGGGTTCAGAGTTCAAAGGTCAGGAAACACATGGATGGACTTAGGTGATGTGGTGAACCCAGAATGCATCACTGTGACCCCCGGTAACATTGAACATCTGTACCTGGTGACCTTCACTCTTGAGCAGCTGTTCACTCTCTGACCTTTGACCTGAGCGTTCCTCTGAATCTGACCACTCTCTGCACAGAGCACATCTATAAATGCGAAGACAGAGTTTTGTTTACTTGCTCCAAAAGAGCCTCACGTCTCACGTGTCATGTTAAATGTGTGGGTGTTTGTGTGGTTTCGAGATGAGTAGTGACAAGAGTTGTGTCTAAATTAATTACAACAAATTGCATGTTAGTTCTTTTAAACGTTTTAACTTTCACAGCGTCCCAGTCCAAGAGCATTTGACAGACTTGCCCAAGAACATATAAGATGCACATACGTTCACATTCGTTTATATCAGAGATCCAAACAACAGCTCTAATATCCAGAGTAGCAGGCATTCGTATCGCCATCAAAGGTCCATTTTATTTGCCGCTGATGTGGTTTGTGGTAAAAATCCAAATGCATCCATCTCCACTCGTCTGTACATTAACAGCGAGCTGCAGCCAAATGACATTTGTTTTTTGCTCAGCAGTGACTTCATCTGGCTCTGCTGTTTGTAACTGTTCAGCCCATATTTCAGAGCGTTGTGAGCAAAGGCAGATCTGGGAACGTTAGGAAAAAAACATCAGTCAGTTTAATCAGCAGCTCACTACAAAATTATACCTGTCTGTTTCTACCGAGAGACGTCGACCTGGGCAGGATACGTCCATTATCAACACACTGTAACAGCAGAGCGCTGTGCTCTGGACAGCATTAAGAGAGGACAAATCTTTGAAAGGGACGGCGCTGACAGGCCCTGACCGTCGCAGTCATAGCTGTAGAAATTGATGATGGAAATCTAAGATGAAACACATATTAAGTCTCATTTATCAAACGCGACACTAACGTACACGTCCAGATGCTCACAGAGCTCATGGAAAGTGTCGCTTCGGTGCAGAACTTCAGTGGTTTGAGAAGTGACGCAGGGAAATGAGCGGCGTCCCAACCCAGGAAATGACCTCATGATGTCCGATGAGAACCTACCTTTTACCTTCTCCACCCTCAGCACTGAATCACTTTACAGTTACATGTTCAGGTCCTGAAAACTCTGTATCCTACGTCTGCATCTGAAGATCTTTGCTGCCACAGTAGCTATGGAGTCAGCTGTTCTCGGTTTATGAAGAAATAAAACTGCGAATGTGCGTAGCCCACGCGCTGCCAGTTTACTGTATCTACACTATCTCTGTGTTTACTGTCAGGAAGTATTACCAGATGATTTATGAAAGAACCTGCAAGTGTGGGAATTACCTCATAATTAAATGGGCAGGGAGCGTCACAAATGTTAGACACAGAGGAGACAGGACGTTTTCCACTTGGCAGGATGTGTGAGAGTTTCTTTGTGTACACACTGCAACTCGCACCGAGGCTAAACAGACAACCTGACGCGTAGTGCATCTTTCCCTGTCCTGCCATTTACACTGATAGAAGACATGGCAGCCAATAACACAGGCAAACACTGAGAAAATCAACCAGCAAACACTCTGTACATCCATATGCATTCAATCAATCACACTAACAAGAGCGTAGAAATGGTTCAAACTTACACGAGTGTGCGTGCGGATGTGCATCTTCAGGCCGTCGTTCTTGCTGAATGCTTTGTCACAATAAGGGCACTGGTACGGACGCTCACCTAGGGGACAAAAAACATTAGTGCACATGAGAACACACCACTGACATGTAAAGGGTTTAAACAAGTTTAACCAAATGTGTGCATGTATGTTACACACACACGCTGACAGATAGAAAAATGTTCTCCAACTGAAGGAAGACCTTCACGCTCAGGTAGAAGACAAAAGAAAAATGTGTCCTGCTTCACAGATGCAGGTGGACGTGCTGCTACAGTACCTCTGTCCTGTCCCTCTTCCTGACCTGGTTACTGGTAGACCTGATATCATTCACCCAGAGCCAGTCATTTCTGATGCACACTGACTTTCCATTGCAGAGCAAAGCTTGTGTTGGCTAAAATTCATGGCCCGATATCTGAGCTACAACTGGCCAACAGTTTAGGAGCACATCAGAGGCGATGGGGCTTATCCCAGTTGGATCAAAAGCAGTCCAGCCAAACTCCTACAGATCCTATCTGAGCGCACACCGCTGATGACGAAGAGAAAGTGACAGGCCGTCAGTCAACCAGTCCACTGACACATGGATCTGTTTACCAGGCCAGATCCACGGGCCAGATAGGAGCACCACAGTTGATTACTAATCTATAGAAAAGATATGAAGTAAGCTATATAACCACACTGAAATGAAAGATTCAGGAAGGAAAACACAGAATGAAACAGACAAGAAAATTCATCATTTATTTCATAGCTGTACCATTCATCAGGAAACTAGTGCCAAACAAATTTCCTGTGTCCAGAAAACTAAAAATAGAGCAGGGAATCATATTATATTAGGGGTTACTCTCTCTATATATATATGCCTGCAAGTGCACAGTGCAGTTTAATGAAACACTGCCAAAAGTGGGATACCTACAGCGAGATATCTGTGTCTATTGCTCCCGTTCAATGATCTAATTCTTTATCCGCGGCACAGAAACATAATCTGTCTTTAGTGACTAATTGTTGAACAGGCAGGCGAGTAATTTTGTTGATGGGGGAGATGTTTTGCCCCTTTAAGTAATAAGGTTAATTAGCTGTGTTTCCTTGGGATTCAAAATGCAAAGATGCTTATTAAATCAGAAAATCCATCTGGGGAATATATGAGAAGAGTAATATTATCACACTGCTATAAACACGACGGTGTTGGAGGAATATTTCTCTTGTGTTTCCTACAGTAAGTCCAAGTGTGGTTGAGCAGCCAAGATGTGAAAGCTTGATTGAGGTGTTAAGTAAATACTGAATGGCCATTTTTTTTTTTTTTTTAATATTTGATTAAAAGTTACACGGCGAAAACAAATGTTCAAGCGCACTCAGGCATTTATCTTGGCAGAAACAAATGTTTTTCGTGGAAATGTGTGGATATTTTTGCATTTGAATGATTTTATTTGAATATTGCTGATTTTTTTTTTCCCGACAAAAAACTCGTGACTGTCTCTGTATCTTCTTGTGAAACCTGACATTGTTTTATTTTTCAGACTTGACCAGTACTCCTACTTTCAATTGTCAAACAACTACAATGGTTCTTTCCCAGTGATTCATACCCCATAAAGCCTCCGTCTTTCAACAGAAAAGCTACAACAGCTGTCATGTAGCAGATATACAAGTCAGGGTCTACACCCGCCATAAACCCCCCACAAGAGGGCTTCAGAGGAGTGCTGTGACACCGAGCCATAAAACACGTAACCTCACGTTGGTGTAGAAAGGGTTAACGTGACATATGTGAACTGATTACACACACTGAGACGTGTGCATGAGGGCAACACGGCATTCTGTCCCAAAATCCCCCTCTGTGCAGTTTCAGCCTCTAGGAGGCCTTTTGTTGACAAACAGGAAAATCTGAATCCCAGATGTGTTTTGAGACAGAGGAGAGCAAGTCCTATGTCTTATGTAGCATGTGTGGTATCGGGTTAAGGCCCAGCACTAGCCTTGGGGAGTCCTGGAGAAGGCATTAGTGTGCTAATAGCACCGGAGCACCGTGTACTTCTGTGACTTGGATCGCATCCCTCGCAGGAGCTGGCTATTGTCAGTTAATACACAGCACAGACAACCACACCCTGCACACACAGGGGCGCGCGATAAGTGCACACCAATTCACCTACTTAACCTACACGCTCTCTGGCTCTGGCCATGTGTGCGTCATCTGGAAAATGCAAACAGAGAAAATGATGGTATTTGATATTCTAAACGAGGTCGTTCATAAATATGGTAACTTACAGCTCCCGCTCAAAACCGCTTTTGTTCAGCGGTCGCTGCTTTTCCACTGGTTCGACATGGACAGAATAAAACGAGAGGAACTCAATCCCTTAGCGAAACAGGAAATAAACAAATGCTACTTAGAAACCTAAGCAGTAACAGTCTTGCAACGCTGGTCTCTGTTGCTCATGCGAGGGGCTTGGTGTCTGTTGTGCTGAGTGTTACTGTAACAAGAAACCCTCCACTTATTCTCCAGATTGAGCCAGATTGTTTGGGGATTACGAGGGGTGGCTGCAGCCCTGAGCTGGGGCTTTATGTGTGCAGAGATAGTAACTGATTTAGCATGTGCTGAAACAGTACACCATCTCTTTGACCCTGGGTGTCTCCCCCCCGCCCGCCCCCCTGCTGTGGCCCTCACACTCCCTGTCTGCTAATCGATCCGTTTGGCACCCCTTGTGTGTCGTATGTGTGCGCGCGCGGCCGTGTGTCTGGTTAGCAGATGGTCGGCTTTGTCGTTTTGCCTGCCGCACAGCGTTCGTGTTATGGAGAACGCTTTGTAGCTCTGGGGCTCCGGTCTGAAAGACATTAGTGTAGTCCGTCAGAAATTAATTCCTGGCTTCCTCCAGTTCAGTCAGACAGTGGCCCTCCACTCTCTGCCTGGTGCCACATGCCGACAGGGGCCACGGACGTAATGTGATATCAGTGTGTTGGAGACAATAAGAGATTGCCTTTGATGAGCCGCAGGAACGCCCAACAGCTTTTACACTTGACCTTTCCATTATGGCCATGGTCTCTGCAGATTTCTCCACTTCCTCAAACAATTCTCTTAAACTCGCCCACGTGAAGGTACCTGCATCAGACGAGTCCAGTCCCGAGCCTCACCACGCACACACGAACCTGACACGTCTCAAAACACAACCCTCAATCCAAATGAAGGATCTACACCACACCCAAAAAGAGCTAAAGCTGCGACAGTGAGGCAGGGACAGACAATAATTCAGTGTAAGGTGATTCTGCTTCACAAGACTGTAACCATGACCACAGTCAAGACAAACAAAATCATCTGTACGTAAACAGGTTCAGCGAACCCAGAGTTCTACCAGATGTCCAGCTGAGGGCAGTTGTTCTGTTGTGAGATCACTTAAAACTGCAGTGTGTAGCTTTGTAAAACATCAGTATGATCGAACCATGATCGAGACAGTCAGTGTCCTCTGTCCTGTGCCAGTGGTATAACAAGTGTCTGTTAGAAAAATAAAAGACAGCATTTTTTTCTTTTCTGAGGATAGAAAGTATTGATTATTTTGACCCAAATATCAATTGCTGCCTCACTGAAAAACACACATTTTCACAGAGATCGGTGCCAGAGAGTAATCTCATTTACAGCAATTCAGCATAAAGTGCACAAGAAAAAAATGCACTGTGACTCTAAGTTTCCCAGTATGGTCATTAAATTAAATGATTATGTAATTAAGTTAGATTATAGTGTATTCCATGTTTCAAAATTTATGCACCAGTGATTTACTGATGTTAAAACGCTTCAAATTGGACACGACTCGAACACAAGTCTTTAGTTCAGCGAGGCAGATATATTTTACTTGTCATCTGTCGTCCAAAAGTTACAGAACCCCTCCTTACTCAATGTCTCTGAGGAAAGCCAGACACTGGGTTTTGGCCTGCATGTAAATTATCTACTGTATTTAACCTGGTAATAACAGAATCTAGGGTTTGGAAATAATGGTTGCCCAGTGGTCTGAGTCAGTGAGAACCTGGGCTTGTTGTGAATTGGTTGTGCTTCCCTCAGGGAAACGTTGTGATCATATAATACACATTCCAAGCTGAGTGAATTTTAATGTTTACTGGACGAGCAAAGAAAGAATCTTTATGGCTGTTTGCTTGTTCTGTTGACCAGTACATTAAAGGGGCACTCCCACAATTTTAAACATTAGCACACATAGTAAAATGTCGTCTGTGTCTTTGTATGAAGCCTTATAAAATCTGAAAACTACCCTGATGATGTCCTTGCGGTTTTCTCAGCTTGGTGACAACACGTATTTAGCAGAAAGGGGCACGGTGGAAAATCTGATTAAAGAAACTGATGAAAAGGATCATGTGGCAAAGTGTAATGGAAACAAACTTAGTAAATAAACTTCAAAGTGCATTGACGCCTCTGCTAAACTGGAGAGGCTACACGTAATGGCAGATCAAAACATCTGCGAAGGAGATCATTAAGGAGAAAACAAAGAATAAACAAACAGAAATGTTGCACTTCCATCATGTTCTTCACATCGTGTTCATTAGTCTGAGGTTTTACTTTCAGTTACGTCTCTTCACTGCAATGCAATCAGCAGAACAGTGACGGATTGAATCACAGTTAATTTAGCATTTACTTTTGCTGAATTTCTGTAAATATCTTTAAATTTGGACGCTAATTTCACCAGATTACATCTATACTCAAACTGAAAATTAGGATATCTCAGCCTCTGCTGATTCAGTTTTGTTGTTCCACCAAATTTATGGCAGTGCCATAGTAAAGTGTCTCTTTAAAGTCACTATGCGTATATTTCACACACATTTCTAAATGTACATTTTAAATTATTTGGATTTTTTGTGCTGGTGCCGTCTGTGAGCTGCTTTCGACCCGCTGGTATCAGTTTCTCCCAGTTAGGTTTAACTAAGCTGTTGCTACTTGTTTTATTCTGTCTTGTGTTTGTGTTTGTTCAGTTTGCAGCTTTTCTCTGTTGGTGATGATGAAAATCATCAGCAAACAACTTAAATTTATGACAAATGTTCCACTGTTGACTACCGAACATGTGCAGACACGCTGGAGACCCACTGCCCCGTCTGCGTGTGGGAAAAGTCGAAATGTTGAAGCTTGAATCGTAACGTAACATAAACACGTAACATAAATCAGCATTAAGAGTTGAAATGCCGCACCAATTTGTTGTATAACAGAGCTCAGGGGCTTACAGTTATCACTGTGCCCAAACATTACACGTCCTATGATGTCAGTGTGACAGCGAGGCACTGGGCTCTGTCAACATTTCCCCTGGCACAAATAATTCACACGACCCCACGATGGTTATTCACCACATCATGGCACACATGGTGGGAAAGTCTGCTCTCATTGAGCTCTGATGTGGAGGAGGACACATTTTCTCCATCGTGGGGCCAAAAAGAACAATTTAGAAAATGATAGAAACATCCATCACTGACTACTGAGCTCCACGACGTCTTCAACATCCTCGTCCAAGTTTTTGACAGCTCGCACTTTATGGGTCGTCGGCGAACTCATAAAGTCTGCTCTCCGAGAAGACGCCTGCCTCTGTGGCACTACAGCTAATTTGTTTGAGCTCAACATGATGTTCTGACCAAATTGAATTGAAACAAAATCTAAGGCCAAACACACAGAACACGTCTTTCCAGCTTACTTAATACTTTCAGGTCGATGTTGTCAAATTTCTCTTTAATCTATTTCACACTTTGACCATTTCTCTCATAACGCCCGACAGTGTTTGCTGGTAATATGATAGGGGAAGGAAATCTCCAAGGATTCCTTACAAAGTCCTCTGTGTTTAGCAGGTAAATAATCAATGCTGACTTGTTCCTGTGAAGCAGGAAGACAAACAAGATCAAGCTTTCCCGTCTGCCAGCTAAAGAAGCTGTCGATTTAAAGGTCTTTACCTCAGCCGGTGGCTTTTTTAAAGGGATTACTGACAGAAAAACTGGCCGTCTGTAAAGTTTTACTCACATTATGAGGCTTGTTTTACGATTTACACATTCCACATTTAAACAGAATATTCTGCATATTCACGGATGAGCTGCAGGAGCTGAGCGTGCCGACAAATTTACTCTTCAGTGTTTGAGAACAAGATGAGTCTTGTCAGGATTGTTGCTCAGAGAACGACTCGCACTGTTCACCAAAGCTTATTTTTCCCCTCACACAAAAACACAACAAACAAAAAAAAAAACCCAGTCTATAGAATGAGGGGACAGATTTACAGCCAGTCAGGGTCAAGGGTCATCCGGCTGGATGCTTTCTTGGAGTGGTCTTTTCTCTCTTTGCTCCTTTCTTTCTTTGAGGTGTCCCCTCGGCTCCCACCCCTCCCCCAGCATTCCTCTCTTTTGTTTATTCTATATAAATACAATCAGACTGGGCCGCGGCCCACACTCGCATACATTCTCTCTTTCTGTTAGTTTGGCCTTCACACATACACATGTACGAGAGCACACACATACATACCCTGTTGATTAAATGCGGTAGGCTTGTCAGCGGACCGTCGTCCTTCCACTACTAAAATATGCAAACGCATTTTGACAAACTACACCTGGAGGGAAATTTTAACAGGCTACAAATATGATTTAGATGAAACTGAACCCAAAGGTTAAAAAATGACTGTGGGCCGCTAGTGAAGCTGACTGAGGTGCGATTAGGTAAATGATTTGTTCATCAAGACGGCCATTTACGTGAGCCGGTAATGATTCCATGGCTCCACCTGGATTAAATAGGAAGATCAGAAAACCTTTCATCACCAGGTGTGTCTGCTGCCAGAAAACCAGCAGAGGAAACTGATGTATTCAATCCCAAAAAAAAAAACTCCACAGGACAAAGAGAGAAGACAACATGAGAGAGAAAAAGGGAAGAAAAGAGAGATGAATTTAAGTGGGAGTGAGGAAAAAAAGGGAGACGGCCAGGAGCAGGCAGGGAGAAAGAAAGAAAGAAAGAGTGAGCGAACAAGTTTAGAGGCCAAGAAGTGCGTGTGGCCGTGCCAGGGCTCTGCACCAGTCTGTTGGTAAGGAAACGCACAGGAATGTGTAGCTTTCTAGTTTAAGGCAGTTTAATGAACATTCAGGGCTCTATTTCTGTGGCCGTGCAAAGACTGGCGCAAGCAGCGCTGCAACATGTTGGAATTCTCTACCATTTAAATGGGCTTCATCCATTTGTTTGGGATAAGATAGTGCAAAGGTGGAAGCACAGGTGCACTGAGATTCGATTTAAGAAGGTGTCCAGGTTTGTTTCTGCTGATAAACCTTTAAATGCATAGTTAAACATTTTGGTTTGGTTATCTGGGGCCCCATCCTTAGACTGATCCACTCTCAGCAAGAAAGCCAATAAGCATATCTGCCAGAAACTACTCCTTTAACCAGAGGAAAATAAAATGGACAAGCATAACAATTACATGAATAATGTCACTTAAACACATTCCAAATCAGTGGCGATCAGCACTGAACTGCGGAGGACCACTGACCTGTATGGCTGCGTATGTGCACCCTTAGCGTGCCGTTGCTGGCAAACTTTTGTCCACAGTACGGGCAGATCTTCTCCTTCTCCCCCGTGTGTGTCTGGGTAAGAGAAATGATAAAATGGACATGTGTTTGATGTTAAGAAAAACATGTGTAACATTCGTCCTCACATCCTTCCTACATTACAAAGTAAAATGTGACCTATGGTGATAGCTGGAATTCCATGTCAGGACATATACTCATCAGATACTCATCATTTATCAGAAACAGAAAATGAAGCTTCATCAAACTGTCTCTTCAAACAAGCATTCACACAAACATAATCTGACTGTAGTCCGTCTTTGTTCATTAGCGAGGAGCAGCTCCCACTTTAAATGCCTTCTTTAGTACATTTTCTTAAGTCCGCTCGCTGGTTGGGTAAAGAGTAAACCACTTTTCATCCCCCATAATGGACCAACGAGTGGCCGGCTCAGTAAATGGAGATGCACATGTTCACTTGACAGTGGATGCGCTGAGCTGCCCTGAAGGCAGGATCAAAGAACATGGACGATGCAGGTTTGCCAGGGACCAAAGCCCCGGGGACTAAAGGCCAGGGTGCACGTATGCATACATCTCTCCTCATCCTCCTCCTCCTCCTCCTCCCTCTTCTTCCTCTCCCCCCACCGCCCGACAATCCACAGCGTAGAGCTCTGGGGTGCACATGCAAACATGCGAGAAGAGCATGTGGAAAGAGTGTACTACCTCCTCTGCCTCCCCCCCCTGCACTCTTCTCCTTCCCTCTCTCCTTGTTGAAACGTACGCTCTGAATTCCACCTCCTGGCCTGTTGTAAATTCCCGAAAATAATCGTGAGTATGAAAGGCTCAAACTCAGAGCGACAGTTTCAACAGCAGTACAACAATCCAGGAACACCTCCTCTCCGGGCCCCCATCCTTCCCTCCATCACCCCACTGTGTCCCTCTGACACCTCGGGTGTTTCGTTACAAAGGCTCCATCCACACTCACACACACACATGCTCACTCACATACACACACACACACACACACTCACGCACAAACACACAAACACACACATAAGCATGTGCAAACACACAGACAATCATGCACAAACAAATCCACGTATATAAACACGTGTGTCCCAGACAGAGCAGAAAAACACAAAATGGAGTTTTATTGGAAGTTGTATGTAATTATCAAAGGTTTTATATATAAATGAATAAATACAGTGTAAGTCTGAAACTAGTTAAAACCAACCCTGTAATTTTCATTCATTGTGAATTCTTCTCGGCGGGCACTGACAGGGGTGAGACCGGCTTGTACAGTGTGAAAAACATACAATGCATGCACATACATGCTGCCACACACACACACACACACACACTCTCATATAACACAAATCCAGGCCCACTGAGGAGAAAGCATTCGCTGTAATACAAGAGTGCTCCATGAATAACTCGGGCCTGTTCTGCCAGATATGCACAGCATTACCGTTCATTTACACAAGCAACTGCTGCTCAAGAACAAGACATAAAGATCCATTCTGTTTAGGCTTGAGGAGGAAAGTAGGAGAGAGGATGGTTCTGACTTTGCAAGTCAATTTTTTTTCCCTTTTTTTTTTTTTCGCAAAACCTATAAAAAAAATCCTGGTTTTGAAGAGATGACTGCATTTGCCACAAAAAAATGTCAGATAATTCTTTCCATTCCATTCCAAGTCAGTCAGGCTCAGTGGCTGCATCTGTACGTGCCTGGACAGGAGCCACCTGGTAATTCAAAACAAGAGCTGAGCAGATTTGGTGATTAAACGATTAGTGAATCGACGGAAAAATAATTAGCAGCTATTTTGATGATCAGTTATTTAGGTCAATTACTTTTCAGTTTCATCTTATGTTCAGTCAGACATGCTGCACAGAGCTACGGTTAGACTTTGATAACAAAAGATGGCTGTGATAACTATTTGTGATTGTTAGTGGGAAGCGAAGTTTGCACAGACAAACAGCTGCAGAGTATCAAAGTGTTCATTAGATGAGGCTTCAACACGAGTATGACCAAAAGCAGGGTTACTCTGGACATGTAAACATCGCCGGCAAGTTGTCGTCTCTTCTGCAACCTGACTTTGATCAAGGCCAGATCTCTCAGCAGCCTCCAGACCTCATAAGCAGTGAGACAGTTCAACATGCCTGTCTTCAGCCCTACTGTTCTGAGACAACCTCCGAGACGTTTTCTTTTGCCCTGTGCCAAGAAGCTGTTTGGTTTCAATCTTGATCCATAACCACACCGGACGCTGTCAGATTCAGGGCTCATAATCTGCAGCGTGATCTGTTTGGGGCTTTGAAACCCTGCGGAGCTAATGGACTAACTGCCATTTCTAATCAACATAGGAACTGATTTCCAAGCCTTCAAGAGCAGCAACAGTCAAGATGGATGTCTCTGCCAGGTTTGACAGTCCAAGATATTAGCTACATCACTTTCGTGAGACAAGGACAGTAAGACTGGATATGAAACAATGGAAACATTTTAGAAAAGTAGATGCTCGGGCTGTCGTTTCTTCCCTTTTAAATTTAGTTTGACAGCAGAAGATTGATGATGGAAAAGATGGAAGTTCTTACAAAGTACCTGAAGCTGCATGCAGAACTTCAAACATGTTTTTTCATTCGAGATAATTTTGAAAGGTTTCATAAGTTATTTTCTAACTGTTATGTCTGCATTTCAAATGAATACAACAACAATTTCCCTTGAACTCATTTTCGGGACAAAATGACAGTCCCAGCAGACATGCAATCTCTGTCTGCGATTGAGGTCGTCTGGCTCAAGTTCTTTTCATTTACCTTTTTGTGGCTCTTGAGGACCGACGGCGTAACAAAGGCCTTCTCACACAGGTCGCACTTGTACTTCTTGTGGCCGTCGTGCACCACCTGGATGTGGACATTGAGCGTGTCCTTCCTCTTGAAGGTGGCGTCACACTGGTCGCACTTGAACGTCCTCTCACCTGCAGCAAGCATAAAGGTCTGTTTGTCAGAGTCATTTCTAGTCCTCCATTGTTGTGCCTGTAAACGCGCAGTCATGAAGTCAGAATTATAATGTCAGCACGCACAGCAAGAGGGGACCCAATTTCACGGGGGCAATTGTGTGGGCAGAAAAACTACAAAGAGCAGTGATTCTTCTTTAGAAAGGTCTGGTCAGGAAAAAGTTGTCTTTTATTGTGTACATCCAAAGGGAAACTGTAAAACAAACTTCTCTGCAGTCTGTTTCTTCTGAATAATAAATAGTTTGGTAGGTTTGAAGTGCAAGTGCCCTATTTTATTAATCATTCCTCTGAAAAGCACTAGGACCCCAGACAGACAGTAGTCAGACAGTAAGTCTCAGCTGTTCACAGAGTGACGCCTGATGCTTTCCTTCACGCCTCTGCTCTCCGCCTCCATACAACAGCCTCTATTGTTGAAGAGTGGTTGTTTCCATTAAATGGAGATCATTCCATTTCCACAGAGTAGTTTGGAGAGACTGAATGTGTGTTCGGTGGGGGCAAGTGGTTACAAGCTTGTGCTCATTCTCCTGTTACCAAGGCCAATGATGGTCAGCGCAATAAAACGAAACAGCAGCGAAAGCTGAGGCCCATTGTGTTTTCACTCAAATCGAAACATTCGCTTGATGATAATTAATGTCAACAACACCCTCACATAAAGATTTCATTGTTACTTGGAACGGGGCTTCAGTCTGGTATTAAAACATACAGGAGCTTACACAGGCGCACAGACACTAATTTAAACATTCGCACACACGGGATTAAACTCACGGTCTTAAAACAACCAGAAGTCCCCAACTGTCATTTGACCTTATATAAAAGTGGTGCGCATGTTTCAGTGAGCCTCATGCAAGAACCAAGCATATCAACTGATCTGTTCCTACGTGGCACGAACAAGTAATTTGAGACAACTTGTCACGCTCACTAATTTTCTAGTATTTTGATTTTTCTTGGACAAAGTTCGACAGTGAACCAAACTCTGTTTCACAGAGCAGAACAGGGAGCCTCACGCAGATATTCAGAGGCGTCATTTACGCTGTCGATCAAATCTCGTCAAGTTAAAACGAATAATTTTTAAGTCTGTGCAGTTGTGGAACACATGCAAACAAACTACAAATGAAAAAGTGAAGAGATCCAGGATAAGAATTCTAAAATGTTCTTACATAAGACCGACTGAGTTTTGATATGATTTCACCTCTAAATGCCACAACAGCTGTGCTTCATTTTCTCACTGCGGGCCAATCATTAAGGAGCTAACTCACACAGACAGACACACTCATTCACTGGCATGACTATTTTCTCACCTGCAGTACAGTGAAATCACACACTCGGTCCTCCCGCCCCACATACTGTCTAGAACTTGATACATAATACAGGTCCTGGTATTATATGGCCTGCCTCCTGAGACAGCGGCAGGAAATGCCTTAAGCTGTACAATCTCTTTGTTATCTGGCTCAATTCAAGGACCAGCGCCGCATCCTGCCGAGGCTCAACTGCCGCTCAACTGTCCGAGCAGAAAGCTTCTGTCAGACTAGAGCACCCAGGACGAGCAGGCAGCTCGTGCACTTTCTGATGTGTCTTTAGAGAGATGTTTGATGGAGTTACATGTATTGTTAATGGAAATGTCCACAGGGGTAAGGATGAGCTGAGACAGATGAAAATATAGGACGATCGCCTAAAGAACACGTCATGAGTGGTTTTAACTCTTGTCCTTAAAGATATTAAGAGGATTAGAATTCTGGATGATCAAACTCAAGGGAGAAATTAATTTAAATGTAATTTCTTAATTTGACGTCATTTCTGCCAAATAAAAAAACATACTTCCTATTTCACAGGGCTCAATTAATGAAAAAAATATTCAGATTTGTTTCAGTGTGGCACAAAATAAGAGAAATTAAGTGAGTAGGACTGTAACTAACAATTCATTTCATTGTCAGTTGATCTGCAGAATATCTTGTCAATAAACTGTTTACCCTATGAAAACCTATGAAAATAGAAAAGTCCACCACAGATTACAGTAGGGTCCAAAAGTCTGACATCACTTTCCCATCCACATACTTCAGTTTGTCAGACCATCATACGATAACCAATTGATAATCATTTAAAATAAGATATCTTCACGTCAGAGAACTTTTTTTTTTTTTTTCCAAAACAACCACTCACATGTGACCGCCCTCCCCTCTCTGCACCCTCACTCAGTTTGGTACGCTCTGGAGTTTTGCAGCTGAACTTTGTCCGGTGTGACCAGTAGCTTATGGATGCTAATTTATCTAATGTTAGAAGAGGTACATATTACTTTAACTGTTGCTTTATAATGCACATTACTAAGTCACTTTAATGACTTTATGATGGCTATTTATATTACTGTTACATTAGAGCACTTAGCTTTAGCATTAATGTCAGCCGCACATTCATTTCCTGTCAATGGTCTCGTAATGTAAATGACTGCCGAAGCCTCACTTGTGGGCGTATGTATTCACTGTGGGCGGGTTAGACGAACACACAGGAGGACTCGCACTCATACTTACTATTGTGGATGAGCAGATGACGCTGTAGAGAGAAGGGGGTGCGGAACAGCGCTTTGCACTCCTCACACTGGAAGGGCCTTTCCTCAGAGTGGGTCTGCAGAGACAGCAGAGTAGCATCAGTGTGTCTGTAAGGTTTCAGGGCTTCCTGCCTCGCTGCCGATATTGATGAGGCTTCTTAAATTGATGTGAGAGGATCACGGGCAAGGCTCCGAAGCCAATTTGGTTTGTTTACTCGATGGGGACAAGCAGCTCGAGGGGATTTAAGTTCAAAGTGCTTCTGTTTTTCTGCTCCCCCTCCATCCGTCCCTGACCTGTCTATCTGAGTGACACCTCAATCCCAAAAGTAAACATGGGGAACCTCAGGGGTGGAGAGGGCCAAAGACCCCACAGATAACCGCCACCAACGAGACCCTGACTGATTACAGCCTAACTAATAATTCAGCTTTGAAGTGTCTCTGTCTCTTCTCAGCAAATACCAAACAGCTGGATATAATGGTATAAATTAATGGTATAATTTAGCTCACCAGTGAATCAATGTGTGATCACCTTCTTATGATTCTTGTAGACGTTGCGGTGAGCAAACTCCTTCCCACACAGCTTACATTTGTATGGCTTATCCTCGCTGTGGATGATCTTATGAGCCGTCACCTGATCCAGACGCTTGAACGAGCGGCTGCAGATCTCACAGGTATACGGTCGCTTCTCTAACCAACAAAAAGATCGAGAGAGATGCATTCTGGTAAACAGAGATGATGGGGAAAGGGAAGGAGTGACGTTTTTAATGCTGTGTTTTAGTACCCGAGTGTGTGATCATATGGCGTTTCAGCTGATTTGTAGAAATGAACTTCTTATCGCACGCGTGGCAGTCAAATATTTCATGTACCTAAAACAAAAGAACAAACAACAGCACGTTAAAGTTTTGGTCTTGCCGATCATTTCAAAAACTCCGGGTAACTTCGGTCTGTGGTGGTCAGCTGAAACTAAATCTTGTTCTGATGTCTGTAGACAGAAAAGCAACTAAAGTGATGAAAAGTTTCAATCCTTTTCTTCTGCTTTACAGTATAATTCCTATAATTGCAAATTCAATCACTCCCCGGCGAACAGCTTCAATAGCATATGCTAATGCAAAGCAGCTCCTCTTGTCACTGCTGCTACTGCACAGGCCTGTTCAGCTACATGATGACAATGGCAGTTTTAAGCTGCTTTGGAACTAATGTGTCATTATGGAAAGTTTGATTGCTCTTTGGCAAAAGAATAAGAATGAAGCTATAAGAATACACCACATAGCTTTTACCAGAAACATTTGTAATAACACTTTGTTTAAGTAGGACTCAGTTCTTCAAAGTGGCCTAAATTTATGGAAACATATTTTGACTTTCTAATCTCCTATTCTAAAAAAATATAATGGCTCAGACAATAGAGCGAGATTGGAAAACATTTTTACAAGAGAGACATAACTGGCACATAAGGAGGCCACACAGGAATATTGCATATTTCTATTTTAAAACACCCTGGAGATCTGAAGCTGGAGAGTTGTAGAACTATGCCAACTTCCAGGTGACTTTAAATGTTGAACAGTGGCTTGATGATAAATAAGCTCTCGGGGATGGATTAGTGCCTGTTGATTAGTCTGGATGATAGATGTTGACAGGAGAAAATGAAATGTCACAACTGGGATAATTAACAGAGAATGTAAGTTAATGAATGACAGCCAAGAATACAAATTGTTTGAGACAAACTGTACACTAATCCAGTGCCCAACATCGAGCAAAGTGAAGCTGGGCTTGAAACAAAAAAAATAGCTGAAAGTAAAGTACTGATTTACAGTACCAAAACAAACATTTTTGTGTGAAAATATTTTAGAGTAGTATTTAAACGGCCTCATTCAAATCTGTAATCCATCAGTAAGAGGGAGAATCCTGACGCCAAGGCTAAAACCTTATTGTCTGCCAACAGAGCCTCTTAAATTTCACAAGACCTGTGGGATGAGCTAGTGAAAAAGAAACCAACCCTCCGCTCTGTGTCGCCCCGAATAAATTTGTAACAACTTGATCATAAAGACACCCTCACATGGAGAGGGAATAGCTGAATAAAGCGAACTCGGAGTGATTAAGAGGTTAGTCTGGGTTACAGAAACAGTCGGGTGTGATGGATTCCACTGTACAGCAATAAAGACGCGTCGCTGTAAAAATGGATCATGCAAAACTACCTAAGCTGAGTAAATCCTCTCAGATCCAATGCAAAATATCTGAGTGTGATAATTTGAGCTTCACAGTAGACGCTCATTGCAGAGTCTCACCTTTCTGTGTTCTTGTAGATTCAGAGAGGACGAGCATTTTCTGTTGCATATGGTGCATGTGAGTTTCCGTCGGGCGCTCCCTGTAAAAGAAAGAAAGAACTACATGAATAAAATGACCTCAGCTCATACTGCCTCAGCGACAGGACCGGTATCTAACGTGGGCAATCTCTCCTCCTCACAGGCCCTGTGATCCCACCGTCCCACCATTTTGGGACCCTTCCCTTAGCCCCATCTGAATCACATGACCCACATCTGTCGCGTCTGAGCCACTTCCCCTTCGCCCACACACACACACACACACACACAACACTTGTCCTAACCACATTGGTAAAACATAAAGGCCGGATCCCGACTACATCAGCCCCCGAGATGAATGTCTTAATCTCGGGTTGATACTTGATTCACGTGTAAGGCTGTGCAGATCCCCGCTGCCCTACATCCCATCATAAATAGCTATGGAAGTCCAATTATCTGAAAGAGTGAGCAGCCCCAGAACACACAGGTCAGCAATTATAGAGCGCAAGTAATTAGAGATGTGTCTCAATATTGCAGAGATTTTAACTGATCGAGGTCAAGTACTGTTACTACAGTTTCTTGAGTGCTGAGGCTGCTAATGGACAATTAACTTCATTAGATGACGTTCTGCAGAAAGGAAAGGGCAGAGCATGTGAACGTGTGGATAGGAAGAGGGAAGGAAAATCACAGACAAGCAGACAGAGGCTCGAACGCCAACCTGTGTGAACATTTCCTTTATGCTTCTTCAGCGCGTCCTTGCTCTTGAATCTTTTACCACAGCTCTCTGCTTTGCAGATGAACCTGGCATCTCCTTTGCAGGCTTCCTTATGCTGCTCAAAACTGTACACGCAGAATACAGAAGAAAAAGAAACAGGAGGAAAGAGCTTTAGGAGTTACAGAATTATACGTGTTTTTAATGGTAATAATGGTTTGTTGTTATGTATACAGGTTATAAATTACCTGGATTCTGAGCTGAATGTGTTGTGACACAAGGAGCACTGGTGAGCTTTAGAGTCGGCTGATGGATCCAGTGACTCAGAGCAATGCAAAACACTGAGGAAGGATTCAAAATAAAAACAAATTAGGCACCATGTAGGAAATGAAACGCATCAGGGTGATCGCTTGTCTGTACTGAATTTAGAAAGTTAAAACTTTCTCTTCATTCTCAATTTTCACTACTTTTCTAACTTCTTAATGACCTGAGATACTGTGGGAAAAAAAATGAAAGTGAGATAAAACAGCTCTACAGCCAGTTAAGTGATGCAACAGTAAACCCACTGGCGCTGCAGAGCCTGTTTGATGGGGAACTTCTTGCCACAGTTTCTGCATTTGAACTCCTTCTCCTCTGTGCTGGGCCTCTGGTGCAGGCTCTGGAGGTGGGCGGCCAGGATCTCCTCACTGGGAAAACTGCTCTCGCACAGCAAGCAGGGGTGGTCCTCCTTCTTTATTACTAGTTCTGTAGAGATGTGGTACCCACACAGTGAGCACGTTAAGTCAAACAGCAGAGCCTTAAGAGGTAAATATGATTCCTGTGTCTATTATAAATTATTATCTTTAATTATGATTACACAACATACAAATGAGGAAATATCATTTCACTGTACCCATTTCAACAAGATGCTTGGCGTCTTTACTGTTTTCATCCTCATCTTTGATGATCTCCTCCTCTTCTTCCTCCTCCTCTTCCTCCATATCACTGTCCAAGTAGCCTATCAGGAGCTCTGTGTCTGTCTCTATGTCATCCACAGCCAGGTAGAAGATGTTTTCTCCATCCTAAGAGATAAAAACATGGCTGTTGTCTAACGACGCCATGGAGAACTGACGTAACTGAGCCTAACAAATTCGAGAGGAGGAATGTAGCTAATGACAAAAGCTTTCTTGCCAAAATACAGTTATAAGCATTTTGTGAGTAACTCTTGAGACTGGCTGAAGGTTGAACTCATTACACCCAGACAACAGTCTGTTATGGCCTGATTGAGGCCACAGGTCAAAAGCTCAAACCCTTAAAAATGTTGTCATTAACTTCCCTGTCCTTAAAGGTCACGCTAATAAAATCAAAGCGTCATTTTGTTTTAACTATGGGATTCTAAATACACATAAATAATGATTAAGAAGAGGAAAGCTGCACAATAAATGTCACTGTTGATGGAAAACAGAGCTTTAACACACATGGATGACCTTTGAACGACCAATCACTTTGGGGATTCGTGTATTAATGGAGGGAACTTGGCCCTAAGACCTCAAATGTTCATCTTCTCCTCATTCCACTTCGATTTTTTTCTTCCACTGTCAGAGAACAATTTTTTTTTATCTTTCGCATGAGAGTGCAAGAGGTGAAATTATCCAGATCCAACCCAGTAAGGTTGTGTTCACAAGTGTGTGTGTGAATGTGTGTCTGTGTGCTTTGTGTTTTGAAAAGTTGTCCTGGTGTTCATAAGCCTGGTTACTATTGTTGATGAATTATTTGTCAATAAAAATAACTTGGAGTCTTTAAGAAATAACAAATTGACAAATTCAACAATCACAAAAACTCTCCCTCAGCAAAATCCAAATAAATGTCTCTGAGATAAATGCACCAGAAACGAATATGCTGCTGCATATATTTACAAAATAGTTCAGTCATCTGGACACAAACAGACCTGAAGCACAAAGCGATACGTTTTGCAATGTAAAGGAACAACACGCATCCTTTGGCATGCATTCACTTTTAACCTATTTTCATTAGAAAAATACAGAATTCCTTCACTTCAGTTTGTATGTTTGCACATTTGTCTTATCTACCGTTTTCACTCTTTCACCGTTGTCATCTATAAACTAAACTCAGTCGTCTGGGATGTCTCGCAGAGATCTGAACTAAATGCCAGCGTCTTCCACCTATACAAGTCAAAAATGATTGATCGTCGAGGTCTCTTTACAGCCACATTTGGTTGAAAAAAAATCATTAGCTGGTCCTGACAGATGTGTATTGCCTGTAAAATGCATCATTCTCTCTTTCTTTTGAGTAAGTGTAAGGGATTCATTGTCCACTGAGAGGAAATATACCTGTATGGCTGCCAAGTTCTTCTGCTCTTGCGAAGGCGCCTGATGGACAAACCGCAGCCAGTTGGCATAGCGTGGGTTACTCGCATCCAGAATATACAGCACATCCCCTTTACTGCCACGGACCTGGGGAAAAAAAAAACAATGACTGCATGAGCTGTCAGAAGTGAACAACTGATTCTTCATCTCCTCTTGTTGCTTCCCCTGTCTTCTGTACATCAAAGTGAGTTTGGCCTTTCATATGAACATCTCATCATGTGCCTGTACCTCACAATGTGGCAGCTAAAGATAAATACATCACAGCATTTGTTTTACCATCAGTGGCTTCACTGCATCATGAGATTAGAGTCAGTTTAAATCAGCCAGTGGGGTTAATTAATCTGCAGCATACTTCATTGTTCTCTGTATCACAGAAAAATCGCTGGACATTTTTGGACACACATGCAAGCAGCTGTGTCTTTCTTCCACAGCTGTCCTGTGGTAAAGGAAGTGTCCTGTGCTGCAAGGAGACAACTGTGTTAATGAACGTGTGACATCAGTGTTAGGAGGAGAATGGTTTATAGAACCACATAAAGGCACATTCCACCAAAGAAATCAAAACAAACACTGTGTGCACAGTGACTGTAGGAACACGGCTGTGGATGTGTGTGCGTTCACCTCCCACATCAGCCTGGTGTCCGAGCCTTCATCCAGCTCACTGGGCAGCTTTTTCTCACCTGCAAAGGGGCCAAACTTCTCTCCCTTTAAAACAAACACAGGGATCACTTGTCAAAACACAATGGCACAGGAAAAAAAAAGAAACTAGCAGCCAAGATGAATTATATCCAAACACTGTACACCCCAGTGGACAGTCCAAACCGTGATGTTTTGCACTGTGGACACATGTTGGATGTCTTGTGGGCAGGCCTACGCTTTAATGTGACATGTGAACACATCCCCTCACTACAGGACATTTCTCCCTTTGACTTTCCCACAAGAGCCAAAACTCCGGGGGGCGTGGTCAACATGTTGTATTCATGTTCATCCTCAACATGTTTTACTACAGGGCCACGGGTTTAAAGGACAATGTCCACCTGAATGTGAATGTGTCCCCACTGACACATGAACCCATTCATCTCCTGGAGCACTTCCCAGCGTCATAACACCGGGCCGTGTATCAGACAGCGGTGGGAAAACGCCTTCAGTTTAACAAAACGTCGTAAAAAAAAAATAAATTAAATAAAAAAAAAGTCGAGCTTTAAGCTGAATGTAACCGTCACGTTGGACTTTAATATGTGTTCACGAGACGGGCGCGCGACCCTTGCTGGAACACGGGTCGCTGCGCAGAGACGGAGAGAAGCAGCCGGAGTTACTGCAGCTACGTGGCACTTCACGTCAGAGGAGCCGTGGGCTGAGACTGAGGCTCTGACACAGACTATAAGGGATTAACACCAACAACAACAACAAAAAACTTTATCTACAGCGCTTTGAAGTGTAAGAAAAAGACAAGCATCAAACGCTTCCCGCGCGGAAAACTCGCTTACAAAGTTGCCCAGCCAGAAACAACAAACCTTTTTCACTCGCCTCGCCGTGTAAAGACCGATTCCATCCTGGACCTTTGACGATTTCAGAGAAAATCTGTCTGGCACATACATGCCCAACATTGTCATTACTCGGAAGCGCTTCCTTCAGTGACAATTATTTGGCTGTCGGATATGTCAGCGGAAGTGAATCAGCATTGTCAGTCTGAAATTAGAGCAGATAGTTTTCTTCGTGGAGCGGTCCAGGTTGAACTTCTGTTACTCCTGCTGCAGGAAGGCAAAGCGGCGTCCTGATTGGTCCAAAGTTTGTAACCAGAAGCTACCTTTACTGTCGTGCAACGCTTCCAGGCTGCGTTTCCTTCAGGCTGCTCTCCCATCCAGCGTGAGAGCAACGCGGTGATGATAGTTTGTACCGTCGTAATAATAGTAATAGTAGTAAAACTTATACTTTTCCCTAAAAACTGTAGGCTATACACAAACACTGAATCTTAATAAATATTACCCAAAATGATTACACACGTATTTCTCTCAACAAGCCCAAACCTGAAAAGACTTATATTCTGTGAGTCTATAACATATTCACTCACTCTGTCAGCGTCAATGACTAACTGGTTTAGAATGGGTGAAAATAAAACTTTGTTTAATTTGACAAAGAGCAGTTAAAGTTATAAAGTATAAAATTCACCTCATGTTGAGATGCTGCTTTTCTGAGTTTTTAGATTTTTGAGATTTAATATTCAGCTTTATTATATGTGTGTAATGTGTGTTACAAGTGGACAGAATGAACATAATACAATACTTGGTGAAACTGCCATATTAGTTCTTATTTTTTATTCACTATAAGTACTTTTTTTCCTGTAGAACAAGTACGACTACTGTTGTAGAATTTAAACTGGACACTGAGTGAAAACTGTCTTGAGAATAAAACCAGGTGACACTTTTTTTCTTAGCTAACTAACCGTTTACATTAAATGCTTAAGCAGTGGACGTGGTTTCTACTGCCCTTTTGCATGTATTTGCATGACAATGCTGAAACCATCAGGGCACAAGCAGACCTCACATTATCTACGATGCATTCTTTCTATCTCCACTCACCTTGATTTGTTGACTTTCACCCTGCACACAGAGATTAGTGTCAGCTCTAATCACTGACTGCTTGTGTGTATTCTGCTTTTGAACACCTCTTCTGCAAACGTGTTCGCCCTTTAATCAGCAGTGTGTCAGTGTTATGTTGGTTTTGTTTACAATGTTTATAGCTGGTGTTTATGCCAACGGCTTCCTGTTGTGCTGTGGCTCGACGCCGAACTGCTTCATGATTGGTCCAGATGGCCGGCGTTGGTCGGCAATTACCGCAAAGACTGGATCGGGATGTTTCGTGTTTACCTCAGAGTCAATGAGCTGGTGTGCTCGAGTGTTTCTCTCAGACTTTTCCAACTGCTGTTTTTAAAACTGGAGTAGATATGTCCTTCACTGGGATATGTCCCACCCCCCAGATTCCTCAGATCACTGTTGTATTCAAGATAATGTCCTCAGTGGCCTGGAGTCATATTCCATGTGTATTTGAGTTAAGCCATGAGAGAGGGTTACAGGGAGACTTACTGGGTGACAAGCCTGATCACTGCACTGAGAGGGCCTTTGTGTGTGTCCACCCCACCCATGTCCTCCTTGGTCCATTTCTGTCTTCCCTGACCTCTCTGTCAGAGCCTTGGCCTGTCGGGACAAGACGATTAAATGTCATGACCCCTTTTTTCCTCTGTGCCCTCTGAGGACCCTCCAACCCATTAACTTTCACTCAGCTTTCACTAAGATCCCTGGGTTATCCAGACCAGCTCTGATCTCCAACACCTGCACAAGAGACACACAGAAACTCACACAGGACTCATCTCCTAAACCAGGGAACCCAATACCAGGCAAGACGATAATCCACATTTGGCCATTTTAAGATCATGGAGAGTCTGTGCTGGCGTGCACAGATTTGTGGAGGTTTAGGACTCTTCATTCAGGTTTGAGTCTCAGATTGTAGGAAACTGGGACGTCACGTGTTTGGTCCGGGACAATCTGAATGTGATTCTGCAAATCAAGTTGTAGCTTTGTGAGGTTGTACTTCCTGAAGGCACAGTGGTCCTTTGAACTGAATGCTAATGTCAGCATGGCAAGATGATCACAATAACAATGCTATCATGCTGATGCAAAGCAGGTATAATGTTGAGAACACGTTTGTGTTAGCATGCTAATGCTTGCTAATTAGCATTAACACAAATTACTGATGGGTAAGTTGTTAATTTTGCAGGAATTTGGTCACAGGCCAAAATACTGGTCAAACTGACATTTTGACCTGATGGTGGCACTGCACAAACATTTAAGGGATCACCAAAGTGATCACAGTTCATCCTGAGGGGAACATGAATGTGTGTACATAGGTTCATGGGAACTCATTCCATAGCAGTAGAGATGTTTCACCCAAAAACCACAGATAGTTACCCTCATGGTGGCACAAGAAAAAAAGTCAGGGGATCATCTGGGGATTCAGCCTCTTAGGACCACGAATGTCTGCACAAAACTTCATGACAATCCAATCCAGTGGTTGCTTGGATCGCCATGTGTGGAATAAAGTAGTGGAACAACCGACAGGCCAACACTATGCCACCCAAAGAACCACGCAGTCAGCATGGCTAAAAATCTTTTAGTCTCTTCCAGACATAATACCCACAAACAGCCATGGACAGCATCTCCTACTCTTTTATTCTAAAGTCTGGTCATTCATCTTTCACCATCTCTGACTAATACAGACATGTATGAGTGACAGACGCTATCCATGACTCACCTTATAATGTAATGACAAAGCCTCCACATGCACAAACCAGCATTAGCAATGACAATGATGCATTGAGAACTTAAAAATCTACAATGATAAAGTTTTTTTTAACTAAACAAAGACATTTAGATCATCATCCCCACAGGACCACGACTTTGAACCTGAAAGTACCCAGTCATGGAACGGAGCCACTCAGTGGCTGGACTGCCAGTTGACTCTCCGAGGGCCAAAAACTACAGAAACCACATTTAGGACATGGTGAAGGAACGGATTGCATTGAAATAAATACTTTCAGAGTTTCTTTTTTTCTAAGTAAATATTTTCACTGGAGGAAAACCTCAGTTTGGCAAACATACAAATGGTTCCATACAAGATTTTCCAAATGGATGTGTGCATTTTTCTGAAATCTCTCAAACCTGATACTGTAGATTGAGGGGCCAGACCACCTTTTGTTTCATGTTTCACAAACCCCCGCAGTCCCTCACCACAGCTCCCTATTTCAAGGCTGTCGCTGAATAGCCGGCAAACCATTTCCTGAAGCTCCGAGGTCACTGGATAAATGATGTTTTCATTTGACAACCCCGGGTCGCCACTAAAGGAGGGTCTTCAGAGGGAGCCTTTTGAAATTACAGTACTGATGAAGCATGAGAAATTACAGGCACTTAGAAGTGATTTCATGAACACAAGAGAGCAGGGGGACCACCCCTATGCAGCTCGGGTGAGAGGGAGTGATGGCAGCCAGTACACAAATACACAAACACAGAGCTTTATGTGTGCACACAGCTAATACATACACACATCAGCGCCCACACCCAGACACACACTCACACACGGAATCACATTCAAGTGCAGGAGTATCAGCATTATAACAGGATCTCCATCCAGGGATCCTCAAATGCGAATGATATGTACAAGATTGTTTGTGTCTGTGTAAGATAATAAAACTGACCTTAGAGTTAAACCACAGGATTAAATGAAAGCCATGTTCAGGAGCCAGTCATTGTTTTTTTCGCTGCCTGAGTTATCCTAATGGAGATTGGCTGAGACGGGCAATGCCCGAGGGCCACTGGTCCCTCTCCACCCTTCCTGGGAACGGGCTCTTGGTCAGGATGGGTTTGGAAGGAAGCCTCCGATTTCTGCCTGGCCCTCTGCTAAATCAGAGCTATGTAGAGCTGGTTTGGACCCGAGCCTCAACAATGATCTATCCCTGGAGCCGCTGAAGTGGAATCATTTTCATCATGGTCTACTCCTCTGCACTTCCCTGCCGGGGCTCCCTCGCTTTGTACGTGTGTGAGGTTTCAAAGCATCATAATTTCATTTCACATTGTTTACTTTGGAAATTTCTCAGACAGTGCCACCAGTGTAAGGCCGAGTCATTTCATTTAGCCACCCTCAAGTATCGTACCGACCCCTTGGATGGCAGGAGTCCTTAATTCGCTGCACTGAGCTTTTTGCGCACAACAGTGTTTCACTGCTTTTCTCTGCCACGGGAGTTACACTCAAAGCCCTCCCAGTGTGTCCGTCTGTTTGCTGTCCATCTCTGTTTGGATTCTGTTCGAGCCTCTGCTCCCTTTTCACAATCTCTGTCCAAAAGTGTCACTCAGCTCTAAGTTGAGCAGCAAGTGCATTCACACACACATGCACAAAGCATGCTCACAAATGCCAACTCCTAAAGCCCTTTGTGAAGCGAGGGTGGTGGTGGGAGTCCTACTTCTGCAAGAAATTACCACAGTTCGCTTTCACCAAAAGCTATTTTTTCAATGCTCCACATCTACTTTAGAGAAACTGGCTGTGTGAAGGTCATTAACTTCTAGGAATCGTTTGACTTTTGGGGGGAATTTTTCGCTTTCTTGCTTTCCGAGTTACATGAGAAGTCTGATATTACTCTCATACCCGTACATTAAATATGAAGCTACAGCCAGGAGATGGATTAGCTTAGCTTAGCATAAAGACTGGAAGCCTGGCTCTGTCCATATGTTAAATAAACATGTGCCTGCCAACACCTCTAAAGTTCACTAGTTAACAAAAAAACTGAAGTATAAAAAGACGAGATGAAACAAGCAAGATGTAATATGTTAATTACTGAGCTTCAGGAAGCTGGTCGGCAAATTTCTTTATGTTTGGACAAAGTCTTTAAGATAAACCAGGCTAACAGACTCCTAACATACAGAGCAGTCATGAGAGGCTTCTCATCACAAGCTTCCTCTTGGCAAGATAGTGAGTCAGCATATTTCCCTAAATGGTTAACGATTCCTTTAATAATGGCATCATTTATAAGCCACTACTACGATCAGCTGGCAGTGTCCCTGGTCCAAGCACAGAACTCAACTGGCATGTAAGTCTGATTCCCAAATGGAAAGAATTAGACACTGAATATCAGCACTGTTTCTCAATGCCGAATCATTTTAAAGGGCAGTTCTGGATGGCTTGTTCAAACTGTGTTTTTATTTTTAATAACGTAAAAAAAATTAGTGAAACTGAGGAGAATCCATTTTCAAAGGAACGGTGTGATATTACCAAAAGATTTATTTGACTGAGCCAGTTAGCTTAGCTTAGGACAAAGACTGGAAATGGGAGAAAGTAACAAGACCTTCTCCAAAGGTTTTCCACAAAATTCCACATTCCAGCTCCTCTAAACCCCACTAACTAAAATGTCATATCTGGTTTGCTTAAGCTGCACAAAACAGCATTACTGAAGTTACAGCGACTAACCAGGAAAAGGTGTGGCACATAACTCCCCAAAAAGCCACAACGTCTTGTGTATTTTCTGTATAAATTAAACAAAGGATATATAGTGTTTTAATTAGTCGAGTTTAGAGGTGCTTGAAGGATTTTTTTTTTAACCTTTGGACAGATCAATGCTAACTGATTCACTCTATTTCAAGTCACTATGCTAAGCTACGCTAACCACCTTCCTTTCTTTAGATCTGTATTAAAAGAATAGACATGACAATAGACATGAGAGTAGTATCAGTCTTCTCATCTAACTCTCCACAAGAGAGAATAAATAATGTAGCCTATATAAAAGTCAACTTTAATTCCTGATGCTGTAAGCATTTACAACCTCAGTTTAATTTAGGTGTCACAAACAGCATACATTTGTTCCATTTGCTTAGGCTGGTCGGAAATGATGGCTCACGTCAGCCTGAATCTAATGTAGTGGCAAATCAAACTGACCGAACCAGGAACCAGAACCAGGTCTTCCGTGAGCCGCTGTGATTACTCCACCACTTACCCGAGCATTACATGTCTGTCTCCAGTCCTTACACTGCTCCGTGTACACACATATATACAAACCTCATACATCAAAGCCTTGCACTCATTACCAAGCAAAAGATAAACATGGACAGCCCTGCAGATGGTTAGCTCTCGGATAGAGGTTTCTCTGTATATGTATGTTTGCGTAAGTGTTTGTGAGGAGATCTCCTGAAGCATGCTGGCAAAATAGAAGTGTCTGTACATTTTTTCCACCCTAGACCTCTTGAGCTGACCGGAGAGCAGGGGACTCTTTAAAGAAGGGCTTCATGGCAGATCTTATTCACACATGCAGGATAACATCTTAGGCAGAACTGACCAGCTTTATTGGAGCCGGTTTACAGGGATATCCATGACACTCCCACAACTCTCTGGAAGCACATCCACATTATTTCAGGGCAACAGCAGGTTAATGGAAGCCAGGTGGAGCCTTCCGCCATTTCCTCTGACCAGGAGCACTTGAATGACTGTGAGTTGTGGCGATGAATCGGAGCACAGCTACCCAGAATCAAGGTCGGGATGGAAACATGGCAATTCACGAGCAACAGCTGCTTTTCTTGGCCACAACAGAGAAAGCATTTCCATTCACCTGAGACTACTCTTAATTGGAACGTGTGGATGTGTGCACTGATGTGTGTCTGGCTTTTCTCTTTGCTTATTCGTGGTTAACTGTGTCTAATGGTTAAATAGTGTTGCAAGTCACCCAATTCTCCCAAATTTGGTGCTTGCTTTCTTGAAGTGTATGCGCTTAAAACAACAGGGTAGATGAACAGAACGATTGCTGCAGAGATTGCGGCCTGTTCAGTATCACCTGTTTTTTTAATTTGGAATGGTGTCATTTCAAAAGTTTTCCAAAACTTGTGCAGTCAGTGTGCTATTTTGATTAGTAGATTATTCCAGTCAATTTCAGGAACAAACTAAGTATTCCTCTTACATATGAAATCAAGAAATAAAAAGCACCCCTGATCACATCAATACAATCTGGGTTTTGCTACAGTCTTACTTGGTCTTGGATAATGTTAGCTAATGCTAGTGAACGCTGCACTGATATTGCTGTAGCTACTGAATTTTACTGACTTTATTACTCCTAAGTTCTAAATTCTTGAAATACTAATTCCAGTGGTTTCATCACAAAAGTAAAATAAACAACAATATAATGTGTTTATTGAGATGTTTGTCCGTGAAATGCTAGGGCATTGTGTAGCAGTAGCACAATTAGTCGTCAGAAGTTACAGTTACACAACAATATCTATCTAAAGATTGCTAACATAAAGTTTGTTAACATTATTTAAAATTGGCTACCATAGGCTACTGGTCACGACCAGACCAAGTAAGGCCGTATCAGTAAAACCCTCGTGTGTACCGACATGAAGAAGGGTGAGTTTTAATACTTAGAAATTCAACTTTTAATCTGTAGAAGGTCAATGATGTTGTTCTTTCTCTCTAAAGTTACATAGTGTGACTTTAAATGTCATAAAAAGCTAAACACAACAAAATAATGTTATATTTGACACAAACCATAACAGCAAATCGCAGAAAGAGTTCTTCCAATATTAAAGGCTTTGAATCTTAAAGGAGACATCTGACTTTTATCAGACGTGTTACTCCGTCCATTTTGATACTGAGATCGTGCATCATTTCATGTATGAAATGCAAATTTACAAATCAATGACATCCTGTGTAGCAACATTTGTATTTGATCATTGAGGGGATCAGTGTACAGGGCAGCAACATCAGATAACTTCTCGTGACTGTTTTAATACAAAAACAAAGATTACAGGGGGACCATGTGAAACAGATGGAGTATAGTCTCAGAGCTGTAAAGAGCTAAAACGTATGTATTAGAAGTTTCTTGTGCAAGAGCACAAGAAAAGTAGACCATGTAAAAAAATAAAACCTCCCAATAAAAATATGAATTGTTGTCTAGCAGTGGCAAATAAATGCTCTCAGAACATGCTAAGATGTGGAGATTTGACTGCAAACGATGGTGCCAGGAAGTAACATTTTCCACGTGTGTGATGAGGGTCTTAAAAGTTATTTCCAGCGAATAATTCATCCTCTTATGAACTTTTCTTGTCACAAATCATTTTTAGGATCAAGTTATCATTTAAAATAACTCCAAGTATCGAGTCCTGCTTATACACAGCCCTGATATAGGTGTCTGAGAGTATGAACACAATACGCAGAGCGCTCTTTCATCTCGGAGCCATGATTGTGATGTTAACTGCTTGGCAAAAGAACATGACACCCAGGGTGACACAGGGATTACTTGTTCTATATTTAGTGTTTATGTACATGAATATTGGCAGGACAACTCTGTACATGTGACACACACACACACACACAGCGATACAGTGATAATTACACAGATCTCCAGCACAGAACACATTTACAAGATGGGCTCTAGAGCAAACACTGGCTGAGATACATAAGGGAATGTCTGAACTACAACAACCTCCTCATAAAACTGGAATTTCCTCGTAACAGTTATTATTGTCATCAATAAAAACAGACAATTGAAAAGAGAGACGAAAAGTATAAAATAATTTAAATTCTTCCTAAAACATGTATGTGAATATGCAGTGAGAGATTTATACAATACAGGCAGCGACTGTATCTCCTCCGATCAACGTGATGTGAAACCGAAGGAACAGACAAATATGACAGACAAAAGCAAATGTCATGCAGCGACAAAGCAACATAGAACATGAAAGATGATCCTCTTTGAAGTTCTGCCTCCCCAGTGGCAACATGATGTCAAGACGACAAGCCTGGTAACAAAGCAGCTCACACCATGGGCCACCCAGACGTGCCACAATGAAATGTAAACATAAATATACAGGTGGATATCTCTCTCTCTACAAACAGTTCAGTCACTGCCACAGGCCCATCAGCTGTGTGAGTAGTCAGTCTGTATACACTCCTTAGTAGAATATCACTTAGAGTTAAATAAACTTATTTAATATATATATTTATAATAGATTTATTCTTTGCAGAGTCATTTAGCAGTACTTCCTTGTTTTCACCAGTTTGCTCTGGTATTTCACTGAGTGACCACTGTGTCCCACCACGTAAACGTCCAGCAGGTAGGTCTTGCCTTGCTCCAGACCTGTGATGGTCTCTGTAGTCACAGCTTTCTGCAGGTTCGGGCTGTGGAAGTACTTGCACAGGACCTTTTCTGACTTCCTGCGGGTCTCTGGCCCGGCACACTGGTTTTGTTCCCGGCGCCTCTGCTCCTCGCCGTAATTATCAGCCACCTCCTTGCGGTAAATGCAGTATTTGTTGCGGTCCTGTGTGCCCAGCCAGGCCACGGTGACGGAGGAGCAGGTGCGCAGCTTGTCAAAGGCTTTGATGCGAGTATCCTCCGGAAGTGAAGGGAAGGGCTGCTTGCTGCTGGGTCGTGTGGTGGCTAGTACCTTCAAAGTGGAGGCTCCTTTCCTGCTACCCCGCAAGCGGATCAGGTACTTGGCTTTTGGCTTTCCCCGCAGCTGGAACTGCCGTACCCCCTCCACGTTCTGGGAGAGCAGCAGCTTACCATCGCGCCTCACCTGCACCTGCACGGCGTCCAGGCATGTGTGGACAAACAGAGTGACCCTCTGATGGGAAGAGACGGGGGCAAAACGCAGAAACTTGCTGCCTTTTCTCTTGATGAAAACATCCGATACTTTGCCGTCTTTCAGTTCCACTGTCTTCTGACGAGCTTCCTCTTTAGTGCGGGCGAAAGTTCCCACGTATGCTGTGCTGGTGTTGGTGGCAGAATTGACAGCAAACACATCAAAGTAGTATTGTGTGTCTGGCTTCAGATCTGACACGGTGAAAATATTTTTATTGCCAATACACACCTTCTGAATGTCTGATGTTTTGGGCTTGGCTGTGTACGCACGTGAGATCTTGTTACTTGTGAGCCCTCGATCTTTGCCAAAACCACTGTCAGGAGGAACAAAGCCAAAGTGCATAAAGTCAAACGGGCTGAAGTCTCTGCCGGGCTTTGGAGCCAGCATGAAGGCATCATCAGTGCTCATCTTAGCTTCAGCAGCGCACATGCTCTTGAAATTGTGCTCTTTGTTGATTACTACACAATACTGGACTGGCTGGCCCATCAGAGAGCCTGTAGGTGTAGGCTTCCAAGCCAGGGTGACAGTGGTACGGCCTAGGGCAGTCACATCCACACGAGGGTCGTAAGGCAGCTCCGGGTATGGCTGGTCAGACTCTGGAGTTGTGGTGGCGTACACCTTAAAGTTGCTGTCTTTCTCTGTAGACAGCAGCTCCAGTTGGTAGAGGCCAGAGGGCGTGCTGGTGGCCACATAGGACTCCACATCATTACCCTTGTAGGTGAAGAGCTCCGTCCCTTCGTCTGCGGTCACCTGCTGTTTCTGCTGGTCCAGAGGTTCAGGCTCTCCTGGAAAACAAAAACAAATACACACTACATGAGCTCTTTGCTTGACACTGTATCCAAATGGACCAACATTTATACTGCAAATTTTGAACCTTTTGACAGAGGTGTTTAGTCATGACCTTTAAAGTATTTTTCTTCTTTTTCATTTTTTGGCTTTGATGAAAAGTAATTTCCACCCATACTGAAAATCTTTCATGTGTTGATGCTGCGAGGTCATGATGAAGCTCTGCAAGCCTCACGGACGATTAGCCCCTCACATGGCAGCCATGTTTTCACTCCAAACAACCCCAAAGATCACAGGCCAGCATTCACTCGGCCTTTCCGGAGAAGCTGTGTTAGAAAGAGGCGCCTTGTAGTTTCTACATGAGAGAGACAGTCTGAGCTCTTACTCCGGCTTGAGCAAAAAACCATAATATTATTTTTGTCAGCCAGAGAGTGTGCACAGTTATGCACTAAAAATCGATGCTCAAAGATCTACTCCCACCAGAGACATTTAGCAAAAAGAGCTGCAGGGACATTAAGAAGTTCACTGGCTGAATTACTGCTGCAGCACGTTTTGTGAAGTCACACTTCTACCAGTGGCATCCTGTGTGTTTGGCTGTTACTGTTCTTCCAGGATGAATTCTTTTCTCTTGAGGGAAGGTGCGTGTCTTCAACAGCATAGCTACCCAATAAATCATTTTGTAATATTTGATTTGACAAGAGCACAGACACACACGCAGGTGCTAATGTATTGACATTCAAATGTATGCTCACATCACACATACGCTCAAAACCACCACTTTGGTCATCTGGCAAGATCTCCTGTGCTGAAAAGACACCCTCCAGATGGAGAAAGTTTTAATGTGAGGCAGAAATGGGGGGAAAAAAAAGGCAGAGAGAAGGGAAGGAAAAGAGGAAGGAAGACAGACAGACAGACAGACAGAGTGCAGCAGGATTTACCTAAAGAAGACCAAGACAGCTTAAGTAAAGGGATGTAATAGCTTTGATTCAGTAGGCTGACTAGAGTGGAGCCCTTCTCTAAAATTATAGACGTCAGCTTGGGCCGAGTCAGACATCATAAGTGGTCAGACTAGACACTACGACTGTGACTTAATTAAAACCCACCAAAACACAAAGCCTAACATCACTGTGCCAGTTAATTGTGTGTGGGGGATAGTGATATTTCCACATAACGTGTCATTAACCTCTTCCACTGCTGCCTGATGTCAATTATACCTGATCCCTCTCCGCTGGCCTCTTCTGGCAGCTCCTGCAGTGTGAGTTTCCACTCCAGAGGAGCATCGCAAGGTGTCACGGTCACAGACAAGGGTGTGTTGTCTTCTTCCACCACAAAGTAGTACCTGTGAAAATGAAAGGCTTGATATGAGCACCGGCATTCATGGTTCGTCATAGTTTGACGTTATAGTAAATAATGTGTGGGGTAAATGCATGAGCAGACTGTTTGAGACTATAGCACGCCATGATATTATCGTCCCACCGACCTTGGTCTCTCTCTCTCTCTGAGCTGACAGACACTCAATTACACAAACACAACTTTCTCATCTATTATTTAGTTTTGGCATCAACATAATAGATCATGTTACAGTACAACATCTGATGTTTCCTATCTGCTTACAGTAAGTGGCCATCAACAAGTTTAATGTTTTCCTCAGTGATTGTTATGGGTCAGTCGGCAGTAGAAGGTGGAACTGACTCCTTTTTGCACTCATAACAACATGTAAACAATTTTTAATGACCAGCATTAGTGAATTCATTTATTCATTGTTGGTTTGAAGAGCTCTTACCTCTTAGCTGTGTCTCTGAAAAGGTAGCCACTGATCTCAGCTCCATCTGGGATGACGGAGGAGTCGTGGAACAGCGTCTTGTCTCTGATCTGCATCTGGAAGAGCCCTTCGTCTCTCGTGGGCAGCTTCTGGGCCACAGCTCCCAGTCCCAAAAGCACCAGTAGCACCGTATTCCAACCTTTACACTGCCTCATTCTGAAAGATAAAGAGAAATGACTTCAGTCACAAGCAGACGCCGTACTAGCTGTCAGTTTGTTTTTTAATTATATTTGTCATAGGATTTCAGGTCCTGTTACTGAGATAGTATTTTCTTTGATCATAGAATAGTGTTTAATTTTATAGGAATAGTTCCACATTTTAGGAAATTTGCTTATTTGCTCTTGCCAAGAGTTAGATGAGAAGATCAGTACCACACTAAATATGAAGCAACAGGCTGGAAACAGGGGGAGACAGTTAGCATGGATCTGTCCAAAGTTGACAAAGTCTGTCTACCAGCACACAGAGCTCACAAATTAATATCATGTATGTCTAATTTGTACAAAAGGAACAGTGTAAAAATGACAAGTTGCAGTTTTTACAGTTTGTGGTTATTGTTGCTTCAGGTCAAAAATCACATCCCCAACACCACAACTTCTTCTTCTTCTTCTTCTTCTTCTTTTGTTTTTTTTTACCTTTGGACAATCTGGCCTTTTCCACCTGCTTCAAGTCTTTATGCTAATCGACTCTTGAGTCTAGCTGGTGTATTTATTATAGGCTAAAGATATGAGTATGGTATCAATAAGTGTCTTTCCAAAAATGTCAAACTATTTCTTTTAAAATCAAACATAACTCTTTGATTAAAGACTTCAGAGGATCTGGTTGGCAAAGCTTTATACTATGTTAAGCTAAGCTAATGTTGGCTGTAGCTTACGATTTAGCATAGGCTACAGACATGATAGTGTTATGGACTTTCACTCTCTGCAAAGAAATCCAGTAAACACACCTCCCAAAATGTCAAGCTATTCCGTTACAGGAAAACCAAACATATCTTTGATAAAAGGACAGACTTTACAGGTGCTGTTAGATGGATTTTTTTCTCCTTTGGACAGAAACGAGGAAGCTGTTTCCCCCTGATTACAGTCTCTGTGCCATGCTAAGCTAAGCTAATTCACTGCTGGTTATAGCTTCATATTTAGCGCACAGTCACAAGAGTGATATCAGTCTCTCATGTAACTCTCGGCAAGAAAACAAGTATTTCTCAAAATGTCTATCTTTAACTATAAATGCACATTAACAGTAAATATTAATGGTGAATATCTGTTACGTGTCCAAAATGTCTGTTTTTGCCATGGAAGTTCTGAATGGATTTTCCTATCTATCCTTTCATTTCCTGGCATTGACTAAAAACACAAATTGTTCTTAATGAGTTATATTTGGCATCACATTGTTTCAGCAGCAGACATTACGGTGTTTTCAGAGGCATTCTGCTTTTTTTTCCTACATATTTCATTTAATGTTAAAATGTGTTTTCCTTTAGGTTTTAGCCCTAATTAAGATTCACCATTAAACCTGGAAGGCAACCCACACAACATCTGTGAGTGAATCAATGAGTGAGAGACAAAAAGTAAAGTGAGAGCGAATGAGTCCTCCAGGCCTTAGTGAGGAGGGGGGGGGATTAGATTTAAACACAGACGTGTGAAGGAAAAGACATTGCCCGGAGCTCCAGGGAACCACACTATTTCATAAAACGCTTAACCAAAAAATCCCCAAATCCACGTCGTTTAACTTTTATTGACGCTAATATGAAAGTGTTTGGTGGTTCAGTCCACAGATGGAGCTGTGGCTCGGGACGAGGTGCAGCTGACCGTGGCTGAGAGCCTCTCACGTATCCCCTGTCTATTGATTTTGCCCCATTGATTGCAGCTGATGGGAACGCCAAATCCCTGGTGATTTAATCAGTGTAATGATGGCAGATTAGCCAGATACTTTACTGCCATTTACTGCAAGCGAGATGGTGTCCTTTTAATGACCCCGCTCCCTTTCTCTGCTCACCCTCCCTTGTCTGTCTCTTTCCCTTGATCACAGTTTTTTCATCAACAAATAATCCCTTTTTTCTTTCACACTTGGACACATATAGCCTTCACTTCAGTCCTTCATTACTTTTTCTCCTCAACCGTCTGCCTTCGTAAACAGAATTAGTGAAACCAGACTCAGGCCTGGACAAACCTCCACACTACAAACATGGCTTCATTTTTACATTATGGTCCTTTAAAAACACAAGCAGGAGGGAAAAAAGCCTTTGACAGCTCCTGTCAGTGTATCCGTCTCTGCTGCTGTCTGAGCCCAACCTCCCGTTGTACTGCTAGACTTCAGAGAGCAAAAGAAAAGCCGCCTAAGTGGTACTTTGAGGTTTGACTCACACAGCGAGTGGAGATCCTTATCGCCTCAGCTTGTCTCATTCCACTTCAGAAGCGTGTCAGTCGGAACAAAGACATGTCTATTAATACTCAAGACAGCGCTGAGGTGGTATGTACAGAGCTGTTCAGAGCTGTCTTTCATTCCAGCATCCCAAAACGCCACACAGACACAGCAAGGGCCCCGTCCCCCGGACGGCTCTGTCCACCACGCTGATGTCATTACACATAATGCCTATCACTCATACAGAAAGGGTTTTATCACCACTGTCATTAGCGCATTTGATGTGTGCTTTCAGTGTGCTCCTCACATGTGACACTACTGATTTAAACCCTATGACTCTCTGCTTCTCCCACATGCACCGAAGCACTCAGTGTGTGTTCACAGTATATACTGCAGAGAGATGACATCTGAATATTAGAGCAGTTGTGCTGGGTCACTGCGGTTGCATGGACCAGCGCAGAGTCAACATGGTAACACAGTCTGCACTGGATCTGCTTTTACATGCGGGCCTGCATCATTCTCATGCCACAGGGTTCCCTTACCAAAATAACACATCAAAAAAAGCTGCATCTGGAACACATAAAGTCGAATGTTTAATTAGAACAGGGAAGAATGTATGATTGCAATTTGAAGAAGGGATAATTTTAAGGCAAGGTCACCCACAATCTTGTCAGCTTTGTTTTGCTGTTGCTTTTTGTCTGTTTATTTGTACATTTATAGTTTTTTGTTTCACTTTTAGTGGAATTAACTAAGCATTTTGGTTGGAAAACATCCCGTATATTCTAATTGGCAAGATGTGGAATCTGGGAGAGTTGTGTAATGGGATGAAAGGGAAAATGCAGCAGTTAACAATGGGAGGAAAATGATTTTCCACAGCTGTCTTTGACACATCTACAGTATCAATCTTAAACAGAAAAAACAAACAAACAAGAAAAAGACTCCCGCCTCTTCTCGTGACTTATTTGATCTGAGGATCATATCCCTTCATTTACATTTCTGCCAATAAGAGCTTTGACCCTGCTCTAATTTGGGGTCATTATGAGCAAATCGTGCAAAGGAAAAACACAGTGTTCACACTATTGTCTTTACGTATCCCAGATGGACGCAATCTTTTCAGCGACATCAATCAACTGCAAAATGAAAATAATTCACAATCCACTGATGATTAAAGCAAAAAATATCAATTACTTGCAACGATTCAGCCACAATTTTCATCCACCTGATCAGGCACGTATCCCCGGCGCCGTCATGCGAGCATGTGCACGTTTATGCTCGTGCATGTGTGCACCAAACTTCCCCCGGCCTCCCCTCTCTCCCCCCACTTTGTTTAACCGGTCCCCCTCTCCTTCCCTCCAGCTCCTTGTCAAGACGGATAAGCCTCCTGCCCGCTGCCACATGGAGCTCATTAACAGAACGGGAGGGAATAAAAGACAGTTTAATTTCAACACAAATAAAGAGACATTTCGGATTCCACCCAACAAGACGCCTGGCAGGGGCTCGCAGGACCTGAAGCCTCTGTGTGTTTTCTTTAAGGAAGTCTGAAGGCAGATTTATGGTGGGTCCTCAGTAGCGAGCTCCATCACTGCTGTCACTTCAGGGCCAATGTGGGGATTGGAGTGAGAGGAGTGTATGGAGAGCTGGGAGCCAAGGATGGAACCGCACAGGACCTGGACCTGTTCTATAGGCAGACCAAACCAAAGCAGGTCTGATGCTCTTGGACAGCTAAACAGCTCATTAATGAATTGGTAGAGACTGTGGTAAAGGCTCTGATCCAAGAGTGGAGATTTTTATCTGGTGTGTGTGTGTGTGTGTGTGTGTGTGTGTGTGTGTGTGTGTGTGTGTGTGTGTGTGTGTGTGTGTGTGTGTGTGTGTATAAACCATCACATTCCTCCACTCCACTCAGTGTATAAGTCTAAATCATCACTCAGGACCCGTCTCCTCGCCATCCACAACATCACTCACAGTTTGAGTTTCTGAACCCTCCACATCATCAGAACCACGAAAGCTGGCACAACGGCCCGAAGGAAAGGAGAGCCCAGTTTCCTTTCCTTCTCACACTCCCCTCCTGCTTCTTTATAGTCCATCTCTGGAGCTCGCTTTTAGCACTGCATCCTGGAATGTCTCTATGAGAAGGGTCAGGTCGCAGGGCCGCTTTCTGCGTTTCAAATAGAATTGAGTTGGGGAAGTGGGGGTTGCTGTCGCTGATGTGCTGGCATTGTGGCTGCAAGGGTGATTATAGATTACAACAGCAAATGCCCCATGGGAAAGTCATTCACCCACCGCCCATCATCCAGGCCACTCATGCACATGCCCTGTCTGCGTCTAGGAAATGAGTCAATCATGATGCGTTGTGTTGTGCTTGGGGAAAGCAGAGAATGGGAGCACAGAAAGCCTGTTTAGCAGCTAGTGTGACCGGGCTCTGCGTCTGCATGTGTCCATCAGAGGAAGCATAATGAGGGGCTTTGCAAAAATGAATGTGCTGGGGGACTGGGGGGCGCATGGGGTGTGGATATGATGAATAATTTAACTAAGGAAATTTAAAAAAAAAACGTGCGTCCTTAATCTTTCACCAGTGACTCTGTGTGTGAGTGACCACAAAAAAAAAGAGGCAGCGCGGAGGAGACTGTATATCCACCGCTGAAGCCTGTCACTTCTCTGGACGCAAACGGCTACAGCAACACTGGCGGAATTCTTTCAGCCCGAGAGTTTTCATATGCAAATCACGGTTTAGTTACGGTATGCGACGCAGACCTTCCCATTTTAAGACTTTTTTTGTTCATGATTCATTCTCCTGAGAAAGTAGAAGGGAGGCAGTGTGGCTTCACCCTGCTACTAAATACAGTTATTCAAATCCCCACTCCGGGTATGTCTCTCATTAAACGCCGACTGAGAGGAAAAACACGGCTCTCACATGGACCGGATGAGGGAAAACAACTGCCAGAGCGGGCAAAACTGTCATTAATCTGCCTCGAATCGGTTTAGTTCAATCAAGTGAGGCGGCGGTGAGTCAAATATATTCAAATGTCAGTTATGTGAAAAATTATCCTTCGCTAAGCGCTGCACTTCCACCCGCCCGGACGCTTACAGGTGCGTAAAAGCGCCCGTGGGTGACGCAGTGAGCCAAAACATTTAACATAAAACCGTGCAGGGTTTTCCACACCCGCGCAGCCAGGAGCGTGCACGGAGAGGACGCCACACATAGCGCACGGGCCGTTAGAAATACTGCGCGTATTGATAAATCGGCTTTAATGGGCGCCGTGTCACCCCCGGGAGCATGGGAACCCTCGGGAGGCACAAAAGCAAGAGGGTTTTCTAAAGTTCATCAGTTTAACGGTCCTCGTCAGCACCGTGCCATGTGCTGTGATACAGGCTACAGCCCAAACCAAAATAACCCAAAATTAAAAGAGCATGCGAGTTCGGGCTTGATTGAAATGTGTTTGAAACTTTTAACTTCCCGGAGTTGTAAACCGCAAAACCTCTTCCCCTCTCTCTTTCTCTCTTTCTCTCTGGCAGACGTTTCAAAGGCACTACTTTACCCGAGGAGTCCGGCTCTGGGTTTATATGGAGCTTTTCTCTGCGCATTAAAATAAAATTTAAGAAAACGCTTCAAAAAAGTTAAAGAAAGCGAGGAAGAATGTTTGTTTTTCCTGATCTACTAATTTTCAGAAGCTCTGGATCAGACGCACCGCTACATGCGAGAAGGAAGATCATACGAAAAAAGAAAAGACAATCTTAACAGGAGACAGTCTTACCTTTCGGGATATGAAAAGGCGAAGTTATCTGAAGGATGGCGCTTCTTGTTCCTAAAACCGCTCTGATATCACCAAGATCACAAAGTGCTTCACAACTAAAGCGATTTCAAAGAAAAATCAAAACACAAGTTGTCCTCTGCAGTGTCCAGTAGTTCCCCCAGTTTTCACTTCTATTGTTGGTGCCTATCAATCGGATTAGGCGACTGCTCTGGTGCGTGTTTGCAGTTTTCTTGCGGATTTAACTGGTCTCTGGTGGGCAGGAGTGTGTGTGAGAGAGTGTGTGTGAGTGGGTATCCTGAGTGCTGGCAGTGCGTCCCTCCCCTGCCGCGCTGCTGCTATTGAAACCTCCACTGGATTGGAGGCAAAACTGGTGCGAAACTTCGTCTTCCCTCTGTAGGAAGACTCCAAGACACAGAACCAGCCCACTCCTTCAGCAGCAGCAGCGCACCACAAAAAAAAAAAAAAAAAAGCCAAACAGGGACCAGACAGAGTTACTCCCAGGTTTGACTGGCCCTCAAACTCTGTGCATAAACTACAGAGGAACTGGATCTGGAACACACATCACTGGAATTCTCCGTTGTGTATAATATTGTTGAAAGTCAAATAACTTCTTCAGTTTACTTGACTTTAAATCACATTTGGAGTAAACCGGGCTTAGTGCCGCAGAAAAACAGACTGTCAGATGTCACTGGAGCATAAATCTGACGCCTGATGGTTTCTAGAGAGCGGGGTTCCCCCTCATACTTTTTTATTTGCTTGCTTACTCTGATGCTCCCTGGAAATTATTACTTTGGGCGATAGCGCCCTGACAGAGTCACGCAACCCTCGGGGCTATACTGCGTAGGCAAGTTTTATCATGGGCCTCTGATAGCTGGGCATGTAAATCGTGATCGTAGTACACATCCTCTGCACAGCAACTTTAGTGATGGCAAGAAATGCACAGGAAAAAGTGACAATAGACTTCACCGATGCAAATCTGATGATCAGCTGTGGAAATTCCCTGTGAGGCATTGGTGTTGTTGTCTGTTGCTGGGTTGAAGCCCAGGGAAGCAAATATTTATCCAAGATAAGACCCATTGACTGTCTCGGAACTGAATTGCCCCCAAATTTATGGCTTGAATGGGGCGGGGGTGGATGGGGGCGGGGGGCAATCTAGATTTAGAGGATGCTGCTGTTTCCTGCTGTTTCCTCCCCAGGAGGACCGTCTTTCATGTCTCATGTAGCTGCAGATTTTCACGCGTGAGCGGCTGCAGGTTGCATTCAGGCTCCAGCAGGACCTGGGCAGGTGACATCTTCATCTCATCTTCATCTCTCATTCGGCTCATCTTCAGTGTGTCATTTTATTAACATCTACCCAAATGAAAACTTGTTCTCAAATGAGACCGTTGTCAAACAGGTGGATCCACGACACAGCCTGATGTTTACAGAAATCTGGATTTAACTTTTTCATTTCCCCCAAAAATTTACGTGAAAATATCTATAAATGTACGAGCCTGAGATTGTTGATTCAGTATAAGTAGCAGATCCTTTGGACAGCAGACTGCTGAGAGTGAGAAGCTGGACAATGTGTTGGCACAACAGCGTCATCTAGCGTCTGCCACGACAAGGCCACAGAGGACAGAGGGTGCTTTATTCACTCAAAGGAAAAAAGACAGATTTTTTTTTTTTATTTCCACATCTAAGTTTTTCTTAGAAAACATGATCATCTCAGGGTCAAATGACTGAACAGAGTTATGTAGGCAGTGGCAACGAGTCTGGAAAGTGCACTTACATCAAAAAATGTTCTTTTCAGCATCAGTTAGGCTTCACATCAGTTTATAACACACGCTGTAGAAGCTTTTTTTTTAGGCCGTATAACAGAGACAGGGATGCACTGATGTACAGGTGTGTTGGGGTTATTGATGCCTGGGTTCAAGATTAGATGCCAAATTGAATCTTCTATTAGACACACCACCAAGCTGTGAAAACGAATCCACTCAGGGGACGTGTAAGCTCACAATAACTCAGACACACACCCCTATACACACACACACACACACAAAATAACCCAGCTACATGCCAGAATCTTGAAAATGTATCCACACCAGGGACAGTTTAGTACAGATGGGAGGAGGAGGGGAATAAAGGGGTGGAAAACGCTCCTGTAATGCTAATCCCTCTGTGCTATTTCAACTCCACTGCAGAGAATTAAAAAAAGTCTCATTTTAATAGATTTGCTGACAAAAATTCACACAAAACGCACATTTTCTGCGTTTGAGAACGTCAACACTCTGCTCTCCAGCAACGCCCTGATTCACTCAGTTACATCCTGAACGTTTACATCTGGAAGTTTACAGTATTGGTCACCGAGCTGCTCCACCGGAGGATTGGAGGAGTTAACTTCCTGCCTGTCAAATGTCACATGTTCAGTAAATCATGTACTTTTTCTTTTGACAACTTGGAGTAATAATTAAAAATAAATAAATAAAACTGATAATACTGATAAAATTCCAAACTTTAACACAAAACCTAACCTGCATGTTTTCACTGGAACCACTTTCTGCTGAAGAAAGAGTCCATGCTGTTTAATCTGTGTGTCACTGTATTATCTGTATTCAGGTAAACAAGTGGCCATTTCAGACACATGCATTTGATCAGCCTCTGTGAAATGATACCTAGGCAGCTCAAAACCTGGACAAATACGACCTAAAATGTAGTAACCCCCCTCAGATAAGACAACATGTTCCTCACTCAGCTCTAGTGTTAAGTGAGAAAGATGTTTTTGGTAATTTGGCTGGACCGAGCCTTTATCTAGCCGAGCTTAACCCAGTGAACTTCAGCAATGATTAATGGTTTATTGTCAGCGTGAAACGTGGAGATTGTGTGGCCGACTTGTTTGCTTTTTGGATATCGAGTCACCCATTTCACCAGCCTTGTTTACCATCCTGATCGGGACAGCTCTGTCGCTGACTGTGGCCTCATCTAACTCATCTCCTTACTCTTCTCCAGTGGCTCAGGTAATCCATTAGTGCAGGGAGGATGGAAAGTATAACTTATTGGACCAAAGTGCGTTCATTCGATGCTGAGCGGAGGCTGGAAGGTGTAATCTGCATCACTCACCCCACATCAGAGGATGAGGTCTGCCTTTTAGTGTCTACCTGCCTAAAACTGAGTTCATCATTAACTCAGCAGTGCTAAGAGCCTCGTGCAGGCAAACATCCACTCTGTAAACATTTCTCCCCATCATTTTTTCTCCTTTTGTTCCTTCTTGATGGGGGCAGGGAGGAGGAAGAATGCGTGAACTCTGACCCAGCTGAAGATGGTATACACTCCCCATCTTTTCCATTAGATAAACCGGTCAAAATATGCTCTAAGTGACACTGAAGGCATCATGTCTGTAGAGAAGAGCAAGACGGAGTGGGAGGAGAGACAGGAGGTTACAGTTCAAGGGAAAGAATGAGGGAGGGATGGATGGTGAAGGGAAATGAGGCTGTGCTGAGGACATCCTGTGCAAGTTTTAGCCCATCGTGTACCCACCTGGCCTTCAGCAGATATCTCTGTCAGCTCAAACAGAATGAACCTGGGAGTGGAGATAAGGCAGGCCTGAAGGGTTTGTTACTTGAGAAGGGTTGTGTTTTGTCGAGCTTGTGTGCCATAGCGATCCATTAGGTTGCAGAGACAAATACAGATAAACATACAGCGCATTTGGGTAAGTGAGGGGCTCAACATTTCTAAAATTAGTCTATATCCTTTAACTCCTGCATTCACTCATCCTCTCCTCTTCTTCAAAAGCTCTTTTGGCTCTTGATAGAAAAAAAAGAGTAGAAGCCACAATTGAAACCAGATGAGAAAGGACACAAGTGAAGAGTGCGTGTCGTGTCAGCATCTAACTTCCTCTCATTATCCAATAAGAGAGCAGTAGTTGTCAGCGTCCAACTTCATCCTATTATCCAGCGAGGGAGCAGCATGTCAGAGGTGCCCGAAATTCTCAGGGGACAGGGAGACATAAACAGAGCGCAAAGTTTAGACTCACAATCACTCACACACACACACACACAGAGGCAGATTCAAACAGGAGTCTGTGCCCGGCCTTTTTAGTGAAACTCTAGAGCGCAGCAGCTCCAGGCATGGTATGTCGATTGTAAACACAGCCGTGAGGAGAAAGAGACAAGTGGAGGAGGATCCACTCTTCCCACTCTGCTCTGTGTCTTCAGGCTGGACGGGGGGGACAAACCAGAAGATGCACTACATCATGCATAACATATCACACAACTGACATTCACACATATACAATGCAAACAGATGTTTGAAGTGATCATCTTTTCTAAATCCTCATTGTTTCCCCTGCCTTTGATTCAGATTGCCTACACACACCTGTAAAAGTTTGTCTGGTCGCACTGTAAACAGACCCACCAGCTGCTCTGCTGGTATATTTTTGACAAAGTGTGTGCTCAAACAGTGTTAGCGGCAGCATTAAACCACGCTTGCTGTTACCATGGTAACCACAGGTGTTGCTAACTCAACCTGGACTGAAATCTTGAGGATAACAACGTTAAACTAATTTCTAAATTTGGCACAAATGCATTAAAATAATTATAATTTTATTTATTATGGTATTGATGGTACGAGCTAAATGCTATAAAGAAAGATAAAGAATTAAAGAAGCAGAGTGCTTTTATAATGTAACTCTGTCTTAGAGATCTGTGCTATTGTGAGACAGTGAGGTGTGCTCCAGGATATAACAGCTGCACCCAGTTCATACTGTATGTGACAGAGTAACAAATGGCCCTGGCACATGCTCATCCACCTTGGACAGTTAGGAATACGCTTCTGATTTGACAGATGATCCATAGCTATGTCATGTTAAACCCTGAGCTGTACAAAAAAAAAAAAAAAGAAGACACTGTAATCTGAGACGTGGACATGTGGAGACAACACACACAAAGAAAAGAAATGTGTGGATGGGGTTTGGTTTCCTGGACGACAAACACTGAGAGGATCATTTCATAGGGGACATGTTCGATTGTAAAGTTCCATATCTAGTTGAAAAAGGAGAGGTGTGCAGTGCATGGCAGTAAAAAGCCTTTGTGTTCTGCATGTGCCTCTCTGTATTTTTCATCAACATCATCATGTTATAGGCTTTGTTATATTTTAAGCCACATATCACATTTACTTCAGACCACATATCATAATTCCATAATATTGGCCTGCACCTACACATAACAGCTCACCTTGCTTCCTCGTGTAACAAGGACAGACGGCTCACTTTACGTTCATCGCTTACATAACTGGTTCATCTGCTGCTGATCTGTCAAATCCTGTTTGTTTTTCTTTTCCACTCCAGACCCTGAAAATGACCATCTGTATATACATACTGTCAGTTATTCCTATTCATGCAGCATCTATCATCTACCTATCATTTTATAGATAGATAGATTAAATGGCATTAAATGTCACGTGAATTTATTCTTTATTCTTTTAATGTTTTTATATTTCTTGGTTCTTTTTAATAACATTATCCCATATGACAGTGTTCTAAGTAAATCTAACCAGTTTTTTCTGTTCTCTAAGCACCAGCCTGATCACTGATGCTCGACCCATGCATGATACATGTACCTGTATTCGATTTAACCCAGATACTTTGGGTAAATCAAACAAGAAACAGGAAAAATTCCCAGACCCTCTCTCAGGTAATTCAATCTTCTCCTACATAAATTTCATCTGGAGCCTTATTTCACACAAAAAGACTGAGTCTGTGCAACAAGAACCATCGGCTTAAAATACTCACCAGTACAAATGTATTGATCTCTCTGCACAGGTACACACATAAGGTTAGTCATTGCTCTAAATTTGTAATGAGTAATAGCCCAGACAGAATAGTTCTAAATCCACGTTTAGCAGATAATCCCATAAACAAAGTGATGGTCCTTTTCATGGCATTGCTGTGGAAAACCTGTGTTTCTCATTTCTCTGCCAGAAGTTCAAAGACAGGATTTACTGTGATGTTTTATGGTCCAGCAGAAACAGAGCGCAAACTGGAAACTTACATCAAATGTAAATCATGCTCTGTAAAAGTGGATGGATTTGTAGCCGAACAGCTGTATTATAATTCAATGCTGAGACATCAACTTTTTAACACATTATAATGGTGCAAAAAAAAAAGAAGATAACGCGAAAGGTCTATGAATGTAAGAACCACATAGATTTAGAGTTTCTATCATGCAGGGAGGGAGTGCTGCAATCATCACAGAGACCTGAGAAAGCCCAGCGAGGTGCTCAGACTTTATTAGATTTGTTCTGTGGTTGTCAGGGGGAATTTCTACAAAAATACTGAATGTCCTGACTGTCTGTTGAGGAGGATTTTCAGTCGGTCCCAAAAGAGACTTTACAGGAAAAGACCATAAAATCCTTTCAGAGAACATTCCAGCAACCATATCACAGTCTACTGGAGCAAGCCAAGTTTATGGCTCTGATATCAAATGTTAGAGATCAACAAATTTACCCAGCACACACTCTCACAGCCGTGGAGAAACAACCACGGACATGATAATCCAATTTACTGGACTGAAAAAACACATAAATTAAATGCAAAATAAAAAGATGTTTCATTGACTTTAATATGGGCACATTAAGAGCCAAAGTGGTATTAGAGAGCCTCCAAGAATTCAGTCCCTCACTCCCAAGTGTCACGTCTGTTAAGGCAATATCTGGAGTTGGCTGCAGGGATGTGTGAAGCATTAGGAATGCAAATACTGCCCCCTCCTGGCCAGAGATGCGCACTGCAGTCACATCTGCAGCATCAAAAGAGTCTTCAGTGTTTCATGTTTAGCTTTTCAATAATTTGCTCCTTTTTGTTATTATTCAGACACTTTAATCAATAACACATAATTCAGATATGCATACCAACTAGCATCTAACAGCACAATGTATTGAAATAACAAAATAAATGAATCATGATAGTAAGGACAGTGGAGGATAAAATGAATTTCCACCTCATACAATTCACAATATTCACAGATCCTCTCATCTTCATGCCCCTCTGCACCTTCCAGTTTCAGTAGGTTGTTGTGTTGTATTTTAAGTTACTGTCACAGATCATACTTCTTTATGAGTTTGAAAAGATAAAGGTACAATAACACACCAGAGAGATTCAGTATAGTGAATATTTTTATTAACTTTTTTCAGCAGGTAAATCACATTAAGATTTGTGTTAAGATATTAATAATCATAAAAGATTGTAAACCAATATGCAAATGCAAAGATCCCCTCTTAATAAAGTTTCACTGGAAGAGATGCAAGGCAGAATATACTGAACTCATTCTGTGTAAAGATGCATTCATGATGTTTCAGCAGTCTGCATTATACAAACTATTATTGTCCAAAGACACAGGCTTTTTAAAGCAAAATTTTCCTGGACCATTTCTTTGCTGAGCCATGGAGGAGGAATAGTAACACGATGAGGGAATTTACTGTAACATTTGGTAGGTACCCACTTGACTAATTCTGCCTGCGGAAGCTTTGTACTAGATTTGGCAGAACTACAGAAAGTATTTTTGCACAGAACAAAGACTGTGGATTTATTCCCAGTTACTTCAGTTAAACTGAGAGGGGCCCTCTTCACAGCCAGGAGGAATTATAGCACCCACTCTTCCAGTGCATCACTCCCAGAAATAGATGCAATCAGTGCAACTGTTTTTCAACAACTGTGTCATGTTTGGCTGGCGTGTTCCTGCAGTAGCATTGAGATTGAAATGCATGTAGTACATTGCTGAAACAAATATAAACATGTCATAATTAGCCCTGCCGTGCTCACCTGACAAGCATTTAATTACTGCAACACTGAGATAGTTTTCACTTACTTTATCAACGCATCTTAAACAAACTCCTCCGTAAACCTGCTCAGGAGACCATCTGGACCAGCTGCCTGTCTCCATTCACCTTCTCCAATCTTCTCTGAGGCTTCAATGGATAAACTGTCAAGCTGAGCTGCAGATGAGTCAACAAAAGCCAGAGGAGGGTCTGTCGGGGGAAGGGACTGTTTGCTGTATATCCGATAAAACCTGTTTCTTTTGTTTGATCTTCCACGACTGTCACCTGGACTGAGGGTATTCATGTTTGTGCAGGTCTTTTTGGACATTTTAGACAATTTAAAAACAGTAAATTCAGCGGAGTATGTTAGTGTGGAAGTGACTCTTGTATTTGCAAAAGATGTTAATACCCTGAAAAACACCAGAGGGCAGTCGTGACACTGTGGTGCAGAGAATTATGAAGCAGTTAGATTTGCTTGACTTAAAAGATAATGTGAAATTTCAGAACTCAGAGTGTTGACCAAAGCCTTTTCACAGTCATGACTGCATCGATTGAAAAGAAATTATGGCTAACAGAAAACCTTTCACCTTGCCTTCTCCCTACTCAGTGCAGGTCTCTGAGTGTCAGCTCTTACCACTGAGCGGCAGTAATGTGTAAAGTTTACAGTTCCAACCACCGCTGCAGCTCAAATGAGGAAGATGCAGTGCTGCACTCTGGGTAGGAGAAACAGGTGTAGAGGGGAGATTCACAGAAGTCTCTTCTAACAAGGTTCACCTACTCTTCGCTGGCAATAACAAACCCCAGCTCAGTTAAAAAACAAACAAACGAAAAACAGTCAAACAAGAATGTTTCTGTAATGCATAATTAGCATAAATCTAAAATAATCACAAAGCTGCAAGATTTTGTGCAGTGTGATCATTTTTTATCTAAAATGTTTTTGGGTTTTTGGATTCAGAAACCTGTAGAGACACCTTTTCCAACAAAACTACAAATAATTTCAGAAAGAATGATAATTCTGTGGTCATGTTTTGATCTACACTTGATTATGTAAATTAGCTTTTGGAGTTTTTATCATCAACATGCATATCAGAGTATATCAGAGCATGTGATGCAAAAGAGTTTATAGTGAATTAACTGCATTTAAAGAGCATCTGAGGTACAAGAGGAGCATGACATCAGTCAGAAAAAGCAAAGGAAGAGTAAAGAAACAGAAACGATTATCCTGTTTTCATTAACATCTATTCTCCTCCTCCACCTGCCAGTGTCCAGCAAGGCATCTTGAGGCCAGAGACACCTGTCATTCTCGACCTCTGACCCCCAGTTCTGGGGACACTTGAGATGCCCTCTGACAATGTGTGGATGCACACACACACAGGCACATACATACACACTGAGACACACACGCCTAATTGTATTACCTGCAATAATGCAATACACTGACGGGCAGGTGCATTCATAGATTGAATCAGTCAGTGGCTAGACTGGTTTCCTCTTTGTTTCTCCTTTACACAGCATTGCAGGCATCCACATATGTCTGAGACCCCTGTTGGTGGCTGACATTATGGTCTGTGTGTGTGTGTGTGTGTGTGTGTGTGTGCGTGCAGTGTGTGTGTGTGTGTGTGTGTGTGTGTGTGTGTGTGTGTGTGTGTGTGTGTGTGTGTGTGTGTGTGTGTGTGTGTGTGTGTGTGCTATTCATGTATTTGTGTGCAAATAAAGGGCCCTATGGAAAGCAGAAGGCTGGAGGCTGTTATCTGTTCATGTGAATGTTTGCTGTTACAACAGAGCTCTGGCTTCTGTGCAACAACCAAAGGAAATTTACTCTGACATTAAGATAATGCCATTTCTGAAGCCAGAGAGTAGACAGATGTGATGTGGACAGTCGCTGGAGAGCACTCGTGGGAATATTGGGAACGGGATTAGAGACAAGAGCACTGATCAGGAGAGCGCTACCACAAAGAAAACAGGACCCAACTGATCTAAATAATGAGCTTTATCTTAATTGAACAAAAGATTGATCTTTTGAGTTACCTATACCGCTGTGAGGTCGTACAGAGCCCAGTCTGAGGAGGAGAATTACACACTTCCACACGTCTAATATCTGTAAAGTATAACAGATGTGCCTGCCTCGTCTCAGTCCTGCAGCCTTGGCGAAACCAGCCACCTAATCAGTCCTGCACGCCTTCTGCAGTGGGCCATAAAATGCAAATACGTGCCACTCTGATACGGACCTACTGCTAATTCAATCTCACAGAACAACACAAATCATAGATGGGAGGGCCTTTCTGATTCTGTAGCAGCAGTGGCTTAGTGAGAACAGTAGGTGTGACCACTGGTGACGAGCCCCAGTTTGGTTGAGAGATAAGCTTATCCAGTCATCTGCTCTCACAGGGTCTGTCCGTCTGTAAGTTTGTGATCTAATGTGAAAGTAACATCGTTACCGACACCTCTGGCTATGTGTCTGTGTTTGTGTGTGTGTGCGCATGTGTGTGAGCGAGATGACTGTTTGCAGAAGCTTTATCAGTCAGCAGCACAAAGAGCTGTTCAGTGCCCAGAGAGACATAACAAAGGGACAATTTAGTGCAACAAAGACACCTCCGTCCTGGAGGCCATGCTGGGTGCAAATCAGATCAAAAACCCTCCATGATCTGATGCATTAAAACTGCAGACTACCAAAATTATAACCTCAGGTAGAACACGCCTTGGTCCTATGTAAATGGAGGGAAAAAAAACAGTTGAAGGGTCAGTTCACTCAAATCATAAAAAATGTTTTAATATGTATATTTTTACTTTTATCTCAAGTGGTATCTGCCCAGGTTTGGAGACATCAACTACGAAATTACACTCAGAGATTCAGCACTGTCATTTTCCAGGATAAATGCTTCCCCACGTACCCTGGATAACTCACCTACTTCACAGTGAACAGGTTTCATATGGATCATTTCTACCACAGAAAGTAGTTCCAATGAAAACTGCTCACAACGAGGTCTGTTGATTATCCAGAGCAATGGAGGCCAGTCGAAACGGTGCAGATTCTACAAACCTGAATTTATTTTCACCATCTGAATTCTCATGGTTTCCAGTGAAAAAGTAGGTCGCTGGCACCTCCGCCCGATGACATCTTTGAAACACGACCCCAGTGTTGAGTGGCACACAGGAGGCATACTTCCTGTACGCTCAGATAGGATTATAGGAGATGGAACACACCCCATCAATCCCAGAATAGAGTCATCAGAGGTGATGGATAGGTCTGTCAAACACAATGAGCTGATCAATGCCCTCCACCCAGCCCTTCAAACATAGACAGAGACTGAGAGAGAGAGCCCTCAGTCAAACAGACTAATCAACCACACAAAAAGAAATGCAGATTACCTGTTGCTATGACGACTGCAGCTGCAGTGTGACAGCCATCCACTCTGACAGACTTCTAAACAGCGGTAGCTTTACAAACACAGTGAAATGTGATAGTGCTTAGTCGGCCAGGTGCTTCCTAATAACCCGCAGTGGCAACGTAACCAGTAACCTGGTTAAAATGAAGCGTGCGGCGGCTTTAATATGATGCATTCACGTGCATGATCAGATTGTATGTGCATGCACATATTGATGTTCTTATGTTTATATTTGTTTCCCATGTGCACTATATGCTCCAGCGTGCACGGTCAGCAGAATCCAAGGGTGAATATAAATAAGCAGAACTATGCTCAAGTTAGTCGGATTGATGTGTCACATTCTGAATGTAGTAGGGCAGCTGGGAGTCAGAGAATGCCCCCCCTCCCAGCCCTGCAATTCCCCTTTAACACCACCCCCGCCTCCACCCCCACCCACCCTGCCTGACCCCCTCCCCCAGCCCATCATCATCAGACACCAGCAGCTGGCAGCCTGCCCCATTTAACTCCCTCCAGCACTTACTGGGCCAGGCTAATCACTGGTGCTCAGCACTAACCATGGTCACCACACCTGCCCCCTCGCTGGTGGGACTGTCCCATCTGGGACCTTGTGATGGGGAATTTCTGGGGGGGTGTCTTCTTACTTCCTAAAACAGCTCAAGGTGCTGTGAAAAGGCTAAATTGAATCAAGACATCAGTGATTGGGGTCAAATCCTGTCACTGATAAGGTTCATGCTGTGCTAAAATTGTGGGAATGTGACATTCAAACCACCAAAACTTCAGTCATGCAGGAAAAGCTTTGTAGCACTGATGGAAAACTGTGTCACAACAGTAATGATAATGTATGTGATTTGATTCCTTCCTGTGTACACACTTGGCAGACTCCCAGCAGCCATAACAACACACTTCACAACATTTAGTCTACAATTATTCTCTGAGTTTTAGGTGAGGTTAAGAGAGTTTCATTTCCTTTTCTCACCAGGTGCTTTTGATTAAAAAGGCATTGTATAGGTGACAATGCAGGGCGGAAAGCTGCGTGCAGTTTGTGCTGAGATAAGCCATCATCATTAGCAGAGACCAGATGGTAGGTTGATCATGCACATTGCTTTGCTACTCTGGTATCTGTCTTCCTCATTAGAAACCATATTCACACACACAGGGTGCAATAATTTATTCAGTTTAAGACTTGATGAAGAGAAGTGAGTCTGGTCTGTTTATTTTTATACAACAAATAGGTCCCTATGTTCACATACTAAAGGCATTGGAATGACACAATAATGATCCTTAACTGCAGCTTTAACTACTGAAACAGAAGTGGTCCTCATTTGCATCTCCCCAGTTCCCAGCTGATGCTTATCTTTGTATTTTAAAGTGAATAAAAGACATTTACTGTCATGTGCTGGGAGAAGAGTAAGCCTAAACCCCTCTGTTGTTTTTCTCCTTAGTCCTCAGACACAAATGAGCAGTCAGATGATGACACGCTCAGGAATCACACGCTCACACCGTCCCATCCACATTTAAATATAATTTGCCAGGAGCCATACAGCGCTTGTGGTGGCCATTTACGAGGCAGATCATATGGTGGGGTTGCTTGACAGTTTTGAGTTCAGAACAGGCGATGGAGATTCATCTCCCCTGACAGGCGCTGACATAGAAAACTATATTTAGCTGTTGGCGTCCGTGCGTAAAGTGACGCTGGCGCAGACGCACGCACAGTAGTTGTGGACTGAATACTAATGGGCACAGGCCGAAGCAAACTGTGCCACACCGCGTAGTCTGGTATGAGACATCCAGAGCCCGAATGGGAGAGATTATCCTCATAGAGTGACACCAAGTTGGGAAATTTCATTCGTCCTGCAGAACTTTGAGAAGCTCCCAGAGTCTGTTCATCTGTATTCTGTGTTCTGTTGGAGGTTGAATGAGGAATAAAATCAAAGAAATGGCTCTGGAATTGGGCAACGTCATTTAATTCAAAATACAATGGAATACTGTACTATGCAATACAACACAGGCCTAAATATAAATTACTATAGGAGTTTCGCCTACATAAAAATCAATAGCCCATCACAGAGGTGGAGCATTTTGAACTGATTACCGAGAAACAGACAAACCACTCGCCTCTGCGGGAATATGAATGACTCTCTGAGCTGTAATTAGGCCCACGGCGCACCTCACCCGGCCGTCGGCTACTTCCCGGGTCCTGCTGAGGGTGTAGGCCTACTGCACTTTATGAATAATGAAACAATGACGTAAACAATGCGGTGCTCTCTGCAGCTCGAGCTCGGGGCTCGAGGCGGGCGCACCGAGGCGTGATGCGGTCGTGACGTAGGTTCAGTCGGGGATCTTTAATCCTCTGCCGCAGCAGCACAGCCGGTAACCGGAGGAGGGGGTAGCACGGTCGGACGGGAATGGACCGCACAGGCTAGGCTAACCCAGCACAAGGCCGAAAGAGCTCGGTCTTTAGATAGATGATAATATCACCGAGTAAAACAGAGATTACGACCGGAACGAGTCGACTATTTGCATAGGCCAGACCCCCTCCTCTCTGTCTCTGCCTTTAGCCTGCAGCCTATTCACAGACATTTTCCAATTAAAGAGACCTCATTCAGTTAAAATATATTTTCAAAACGCATTTATTTGCTTCATTTGGAAGCCGGATTCGGTATCTTTTAGCCGGCTGACGGATACTACGCCTCGTCCTGCCGGTTTCCTTCGGACAGTCCTCTCCCCGGTTCGCCCTTCAGCAGCGTCGCCGCGTCCTCGCTGTTCCTGTCAGCTGCTGCGCATCAGCAAAACATGCAGGATGAGCCTGTGGGGGTGACAACCACGCAACTGCCCCCGTCAACCGAGGAAAAGGACAGCAACAGCAGCACGGTCAGCCAGTCTGCGGAACAACCGAACCACACCGACTACCGCGACAGCCAGCTGAGCTCGTTCACGCCGGATTATAACCATCTAAACCAGAAGACAGCTTTTTCCGATTTCGATCGAGATCATTTTTGCCCGACCCAGTCTATCTGTGACCTTCAGCACAGCCGCAAAATACATCAGCAGTTAAGTCAGCACACTGAGTTTAGCCCCACAGAGTCGCCCCCACCCCAGGGACATTTCAGTCACCTGCCGCAGAGGCAGCCCTTCTCCAAGCCCGACCCCAGCGCTGCTGACCCCCGCGGCTCTCCAGTGGAAGAGGCTGAAGCCGATGCTGCGTCGCCATCGCCCACTTCCGTAAATCCAAACAAGATCCAAATGGACTCCCCCATCACCCACCATATAAATAACGGCAATGGCAGCAGCAGCACCGGCAACATGTTGTCCGGAGGTCTCGGTGCCGCTTTCCCGAACCTCCCCACCCCGGAGATGCAGAGCGCCAGCGGGGGCTCGTCTTCACCTTCTCTCCCTGGTTTTGGCACCCCTTGGTCCGTCCAGACCAGTTCCTCGCCCCCACCCGCACCCAACTCCATCAACCCCATCCACGCGAACGCCATTAACCAGATGCCCAACACGGACTCTGACAACAGCTTCTACCCAGGTATCCCCTCCTCCATCAACCCGGCCTTCTTCCAGAGTTTTTCGCCGGTGTCAGCTAATCCGTGCGCCGGGATTAATGTGCAGGGCTTCAGCGGTCCTTTCTCGCCCCAGATAAACGTCCCTCAGCAGCCGCAGAGCCGCAGGTCCCCGGTCAGTCCCCAGATGCATCCCCAGCAGGGCGCCTTCCTGCAGCAGAGGAACAATTACAACCAACATCAGGTGAGCTGCTATAGGGCAGAAATTACATGAAGGTGGCACAGGATGGTTGGCAGTCCTCTAACAGTATGATGAGCAAAAATAGAATAAAATAAACTCATTTATTTTTAGCCTTTTTGAATCAAGATCTTAGGTTTTCATACATGCACTTGAATGTCCTTAGGTTAGGGATCATCTTGTGACACTGTGGAGATAAAACATAGCCTTAAGAGTTGTGTGTGTGTGCGTGTGTGTGTGTTTTCATTATGCAGCCGGAGTTTTTGAGGGATAAATAGTTTTCTTTTTCTTTTTCTTCATAATGCATTTGTTATGTCCTCCGCAAGGGCTGAAGTCACTACTCTTCAGGCAAAGGGAGGGAGGGATGAACAGGGGAACAAGGGAGTATCACAGAATCTAGCCGTTGTTCTCTCCTGGAAGCTGGCAGTGGGACGCAGTCACATGGCACTGGACCATCCCTGTCTTGTGGTTCACTCAGTAGGAATACAAAGGCTCACAGGGTTTGGTGTCCTAAATGGGTGCTTATTTGGGTCAAATGAAAACATCTAGTATCTTAGTGTTTGTGTGTGTGTGTGTAGTGGCAGACAGTTAAGGGACCCTGAAGATGGACCAGTGGCATTAGCAGTTTACATGAAGGTTCATATTAGGGGATAGTCTTGGGGTGTATGTGTTAGTCGCCTTTGGCTTCAGGTTTCTCGTGTGATTTGCACATTGGGCGTGTGTGTGTGTGTGTGTGTGTGTGACTGGGTGTGCTTACAGTGCATCTGTGGTGTTTTTGTTTCACTGACCTTTAACCCCTTGCTTTGATTACGAGTGCTGTGTAAATATATTTTCATTAAACTCTCAAAAGACAGCCAGCCCTTTTGGTCCCACAGTGACACGCATATCCAAAGGGCCAGCACATTTAAAGGAGAAAACCACATGAAAATACAGAGTGGAGCAGGAAACAAAAACTTGTTTTGTTCAAAAGTAAAAAGCTAGTTCTCACATATTTATTTCCGCCAGGCCTCTAAGCCAACCTCCCAAGGACTTCAGTTTTCCTTGAACAGCACTTACATGATCCTGTCTTTTAGATATTAAAACATTTATTTCAAGCTCATCTAAACACCATCTGATTCTCCACACAGCTGTTAGCAGTGGAGCCTAAGCAAAAAGGACTTAATGTTACGTTATGTATGGAGCGTGTGAGAAACAGGAAGTGCTTTGTGTAAGATTTCCACGTGAGAGCACACAAGATTAAGCATGATGCGATTCAATGTATAATTAAGAGTGAACACAAGGTCCAGGTAGAGAGAGAGTGTGTGTAACCTACGCTGGCGGTGTCGCAGCGCACGGGATACTTAGTATTAGTCTTAAAGCCCTAAATCTTCTTATCTACCCACCCGTTACAGGAGCAGATCAAGCTCGGCTGTGGCACAGGGAGAAAAAGAAGGATAGAAAGGCAGGATAGCATGAAATGGAAAGATAGATACTAAAGCATGTCCACGCTCTTTCTAACCTTCCATCTCTCCACCCCCTCCATGTCCTCTCATTGACGTGTGCAGCCCATGGTGAAGCAGTCTCCCTGGGGCAGCCACCAGGGGAACGGCTGGGGCTCCGGGGGCGTGTCCTGGGGCCGGGACCACCGCAGAGGCAGCGGCATGTGCGTACCTGGCTCGGTCAGTCACGTCTCGCCCTTGAAGAAGCCCTTCTCCAGCAACGTCATCGCTCCTCCCAAGTTCCCACGCTCTGGGGGATCACTGGGGCCTAAGTCCTGGATAGAGGAAAACATGTTTCGCACAGACAGCAACAGCAACACCTTGTTGCCCCTGCAGGTATGTGTTTTGGGTTGATCGTGCATTGGCTGCTGTTGCTGGTTTTGTTGGATGATTCGTTTGGTGTGTTTGTGTTTGTGACTGGGAGGGTTTTGTTTTTGCGTGACAGTGTGAGAATCAGTGGCTTTAAAGGTGGGAAAGAACCAGTAGGCAAACTCAAGATTAGACAAAGGGAATAATGGAGGCGTGTGTGTGTGAGAGAAAGAGTTTCGACTGAGGTCCCTCAGTGAAACAGAAACTGAGAGAGAATTATTTTTATCAATAGAAAAACTTGGAACGAAGGACTCTTCAGACAGATGTGGCAGTGAGAAGATGTAAATTACCATAAACGGGACAGCGTGTTAGCATTTCAATCAGAGGGGAGGTGTTTGAACTGATTCGCTCTGCAGATTTTACTGAGGGTGTAACAAAGTGGGGGCTGGGCTGAATTCATTTTCAGGATACTAACATCTTGTAGAGGAGATCTACTTCACTTTCCAGGGCTGCCAAAGCTCTTTGTGTGTTGTGCATCTTACGGAAACGGAATCCTATTCCACGTTACATTTACCCGGTCTGTCAGAGAGGTCTGTCAGTGGTCGTCACATGCTGCTGTGGTGCCTCTGCTCTCCTCTGTCAGAGCTGCAGCAGGGTCTGGATGGTGAAAGGTCACGTTTTGATTTATTTTTTTTCTCCTTCACCACCAACAGATAAATCATCATTAGTTCTCCAAATTAAATTAATCCCTTTTCTTGAACAAGAAAGTACCGATGTATATATCTTCATAAAAAGACAGTGCCCCAGAGTACAGGTTATAATGCAGTGTGCCTAATAAGAACCTCTACACATATTTAACACCCAGTAAAAGCCATGAAACATAACCTTAGTTAATCAGTTACTTTACTGTGTATACTGGCAAAGTGTCTGTTTGTAATAGATACCAGAATAATAGCACATTTTAAAACTTCTATTAATTGAGAAGATATTCATTACTGTGATTCATTCTAACTAAAATAATGATATCACCTAAATAATGGTGTCACCCAGTGGTTTTACTGTTGCTATGAGCTCAGATTATTAGTAGTATCAGTGCCAAGAAGTACAACGCTTCCTATTCCAGGAAACAGGCCTGACTCCATGGATTGTTAATTTCCATAAACACTGTCGGACCCAGAATTTTTCAGATTCCAAATCTTTTCCTTCCTTCCTTTCTGTTTAATGCTTGGCAGACAGTTACGTACTATATCTCTGCTGTGTCATGTTTTTAACATCTCGCAGGGGAGGACGGAGGAAGGCAGGGGACTTTTAGTTTCAGTAAGTGGAACTGTGCCTGTGGTGAATCTGGTTACTTGACAATGTCTTAAAATTGTACAGCAATTTTCTACCACTAATTCATACCATCACCTTGAAACACTACTTTTTGAAAGTAGAAGAGAATAGTCATCTGACAGCATGATTCTCGCAGACGTGTTAATTTACATGTGTGTCACAGTTTCTAACCCCTCCGTCATGCCAGACAAGTTCAGTCCAGTTTTACACGTAAGTCTTTAGGGACCGCAGAGGAAGCTGCGTGAAATCAGATGAATTTTTAAATTTGGGGTTGAAAATGAGAAAGAACTGGGGCCGTGGAGCAGTGCGATGCTAAGCTGATGGAGTACTCCTTACACCATTCTGGAAGCCTTGGAAACCTGGTTGGTTTAAAGGTTCAGTTCACCAAAATTATCACCAAAAAAAAACATATTTACTCAGCTACCTTCAGTGGTATTAAGAATCTAGAATCGAAGATGCTGTTGATTACCACACACCTGGAATAATTAAAATATACTGATGTACGTAGCTAGATATTGTAAGAGGTAAATGAGAAAATAAATCTTCTTGTACTTTAGTTAAACTGACACTTTAAAGATGGCGCTTCTATAGCACTGATCAGCAGCAGATGAGAAGCCAGTTCTCCGGCAGCCTGTTTAGGATTAATCAGTGATCCCATTATCAAACTAAAAAAAACAGGTAATGCAGTGATGGAGTACTGTAGCAAACTGCCAGCTACTGAATTATATTATCATTCCTAACAAACTCTCCATTAGAAGAATATCTTAGCTGTAATTCTATGCTTTCCGTGCCATGCCATCTAATCCAGTTCTTCACTCTCCATTTTCTAATTTACTGTCACCATTGCTTTGAAAATAAATGTAAAAACAACACAGCCTACAACCTTTCATATCTCAGAGTGTATTGAATTGACCTTTACCCTGTTATTATGTTGGGTTTTGTAGGGCAGGCTTGGCGCTCTGTGGTTTGTTAGTCACCAGTATATAACCATATGAGTCTGTCATAGTTGTTAAGGATAACTATCTCACTGGAAGAGCTGATGAGCTCATAACCTCCATCTCAGCTCTCCGTCTAAATGCCACTCCTGTTTCTGGTTTCCATTCTCTCTCCATCTGCCTCCGGGAACGAGTCCAGAGGTCTTGGGGAATCCATCGTATAGACTGCTCGCAAACATACCTTCAGACTCCTAAAGTGAATAAATATGGAAAGAATGTTAATCCAAGCGTGAGCTCCTCGCACCCTTAAATCTCTTACATGTTAAGCCAAATACTCGTGCCTCTGAGGCTTTATTATTCATAAGCCAAATCACAGAAGTGTGTTAGAAGCGTGGGGAGTTTGACATGCATCATGACGTGTGTTTGTTCTGTCGGTTATGTCATATATAAAACCTCTGCTTTCACAGGACCGCTCCAGAATGTACGACAGTCTGAACATGCACTCCCTGGAGAGCTCTCTGATTGACATCATGCGAGCCGAGCAGGATCCGATGAAAGGTAAGATTCCCTTTCCCTTTCTGTCTACGTGTGGGGGGGGTCAGAGGGAGGTGATCGTGTTCGGATAGGAAACCCAACATCTATGCAAAGCGACTCGGTGCAGGGAAGTGAAACGGCCCGTTGCTCTCAGAGATGTGTTGCTTTTCCACACACCGGCTTATTTTCCCCCTGCTGAGAGCTTAATACTTCTGCCACCAGCTGCACATTTACATGACCCTCCAGCTCTGATCCTGTTACTACTTAACCTGGGCAGCACTCAGAGCAGAGTAAGGAGTGGAGGAGAGAGGGAGGAGGGGCTTTTCGTTGCTGTTAATATCTCTAACTAGTCACAGATGTTTTCTGACAGATCAGGCGTGAGCAGATCACAGGAACTTGGAATTTTTCAACTAAAAGATGTACATATATAGTACTTGGTCTCTTTTGAATTATTCCTCATGGAGCAGGCAGAGAATGTACTGTAGTGTGACACTGTCCTGGCCTCCTGGGCTCAGCTGCTGGACATCAGAGGAGCAGTGTCAAATAACCGCACCGTTCTTACCCTCCTCTTCCAGTGACGGCTGCTTGTAGCTCATTTACAGCCTCACAGGCCAGCTACACTCTCCCTTTAAAACCTAACCCAGAAATAACAACGCTAGTAAAACCAAACCATGCATACAGCCTGTGTATTTGTAGATTCTTGAGCAGGTTTGGTTATTTGTCGTCTTCATTAAGACCCTGCTGAAATCAGGACTCATCCTGTGCCCTCCTTCCTTGGGCGAGTTTCTTGTTTTTCCTGCTGAAGCAGATGGAGAGGACATGGGCCAGTGTGCACAGCAGAGAGAGGGGGATCTGGACTAATTTTAGATGTGATCACACTTTCACACACTGTGTATGACAGCCAAGAGAGGAGACGAGAGCGAAGGAGGGCTTGCAAGGATGGGCTCTGCCATTTATAGCATTGCCACGGCTAACACAACAGTGTATTCTGCCATAATGGTAATGCTGCAAGTGGACGTTAAATGCAATGGCAATGAAATAAAACAGTGCTTTGTTAAGAAATCAGGCGATGAAGATTGATCCTTATTCTGGACAGCACTTGTTAATAATGTTTTTAAAGTCGCTATGTAGAATTTGAAAATTTCTGATTTTGGTGCCGCAGTGTGGTGGACAACAACACACACCAACACATATTTTCCACAAACAAAACCTTGTGGCATCAGAATAATTTAAAAGATGGTATAAACATGTTAAAAAACCAACACACAGGGGCTTTAACATTTGTATATAAAGGCAAAACTTAGACTTAGAGATTATAAAGAGATCACATGAACAAAAATAGCAAAAAAAAAAACAACGCAACTGAAATGTGATTGAAATGAGCATTTTCATCACTGATTAATCTGCAGATTATTCTCTCTGTCTGTCATTCAGTCTAAAAAAATGTTAGAATAATGTGAAAACTATCCATCATAATTCCCCAGAGCCTAAGATGGCATTTAAATATAAAGCTTGTTTTGTCCGCTCTGCAGTCCAAAACACAAAGATGTTGTTTAGCAAACTAAGAAAACAGTAAATACTCTCATTATCAGGCTTGAACAAGCATTTTTGCTTAAAAACATTTTGTGAGTTAATCGGTTTGTTACAGATTAATTTTCCGTTGATCAGCTAATTGTTTGATTGACATATTATTTCAGCCATAATTGAAATACATATCATAAACGTGATTCCTGGCTTCAGTCAGTAACGAGGTCACCTCATAGTGCTGGTGGAGAAGTCGCAGTCGTTCAGGGCTCACACTCGCTGTAGACATGTAACATGTAACATGGCTGTTTTGAACACATTCGGGGGCAGGCAATGTAGATGTGTGTGTGTGTGTTTTGTGTGTGTTCTTGCTCTCATGTATACACATTGGCCTCACCCTGTCCTCTCCATCTGCTCTGTGTCTCATCCCTATTTGTGTGTGTGTGTGTGTGTGTGTGTGTGTGTGTGTGTGTGTGTGTGTGTGTGTGTGTGTGTGTGTGTGTGTGTCTGTTTCTCATGTCAGGCCGTGTGGGATGCCCTAACCCCGGGGCTGACGGCCTACTCATGCTCAATGGTAATTATCTCTTAGCACCATCTTCTCCCTTTGTGTCTCCAGCTCTCATGATGCCTTCACTGTTACTGTGTAGCCTCATTAGAAACACTCAGCAGACCTACAGTGGTACTCTAGGGTCACACTAGTTGAGGTGTGAGGTTTGGTGCACAGATGAGAATATGAATCCTTATTTTTTAATCTGTATTCTGTGTTTTTAACAAACCCATACAGAGTAACTGTATGCTGACTGCACTGGCTTTTCCATCAGTTTCAGAGATCATACTAATGTTACCTGATGGTGCTCACGTGGCAAGCAGTGTTACCATTGTTATACTGACTCCTGTGGGGACTTTGAATGCACCACAAACAGCACTTTGTTACATCCTTTCATTAAGATGTAAATTTTCAGTGTAGCCCTGCAGACTCACACGTGGACACAAGTCATGTGGGTGTCAAAAATAAAATCTGGTTTTATAACAGGACACAGATCTGGGTCACACGGCGTTTGGAAATAATTATGAGCGTGTTTTTTTTTTATTCTTATTATTTCTGCTGTTGTCTGGGTTTTTCTGTTTCCTCCTGAGACTCAGGAATCATAAATTCATTTTTGTCTTCGGTTGGACGCAGTTTTTATAGCAGTGATGAGCCTTGTTTTCCTTGATAAAGGACATCCAGAGCTTTTCAGTGATGTAACGTGGAGTTGGACCTCGACAAGTGTCTTTCTCTAGTTCTCCAAATGGCTCCCCTTATATAATTTTGATGTTTATTTAATTCCTGTGTTTCACCACACAGAGCTGACGTCCATTCTATGTCTTGATGTGCTCAACAAAGTATATTTCCTGTTTTTCTTTTCTTTTCTATATTTTTTTTCCCAAAGATACTATAATTATAAATTATAAATCTTGTTCTGGGTCTCAGGAGGATGTAAATGTATGTATTTTTCTGACTTATAGCTCATTTGACGTTGACTAAATTACCTCTTACAGGTAAATGAATTATAAGACTCTGTAGATTTAAGTTTATATAGAAGTTACATATGTCCTTTACGAAAAATCTGCACAGCTGAAACTTGAACTCTGTACTTTTCTACATGCAGCCAGGAGCTATGGGAGACGTCGAGGTAAACTCAGCTTTCTACAACATACCTTTTGCCTTGTGGCTTATTCTGTTGTGGCATGCTTTACTGCTTGAATGGGAACCAAACTGCTGAGGCCTTCAGTCTGTTAGTTATGAACTAAATAATCACTTAAGTAACTTATGTAAAATATATAAATGAACGAAGTGTTTTCACCTCCCCCCCTCAACCTTCAGCCAGTCACACAACGCCTGCTTCTCTAAAGCTAGCAAACTCAACAACTGTAAATTTAGCCAGTTAGCTTGGGTTAGTTAGGTAACAACAATGCTAAAGTTACGGCCTGTTGGATCAACCCATCAGAGGCTGCTGCAGTAAGTACACAGCCACGGTATCTAAACCCTGACGGCCTTTCAACCTTCGTGTAACAAGGCTGCACATGCTACCTGGCTACAGCGGGAAAAGGACAATAGACAATATGGCAGACAGTAGGTGGGAATGGTGGGAATAAGCCAGTGTATATTCACTTGGAAGTGATAACGGCAGTGACAGGCAGAGAGCGACTGAATGCATGAATGGAGTGTGACACAGGAAGAGCATTAGAATCAAAAACAGCACAGAGTGAAAGCTGAATTAACCAGCTAAAGTTAGCTGTTAGCATTAACAGTGTGACTGGCTGAAAGGTGAGAGAGCAGCTGGAGCTCCACAGTCACCAAACGTCACATTATTAAATAAATAGTGGCATGAAATGAAAGTGGCTTTGAGGAACATGCCATTATAAAATAAGCATAAAATAAAAGCATAAATATGCAGTAGACGAGCTTCGTTTAGTAAATTATGTCATGTTATTGTGTCATTTATATGTTTTACACAATTTATTATGACTTTTTTATAGATGTAATACTGAACACTGTGGGGTTCCATACTGCTCAGCGATGTTATTAACAGCTCTGTTCCACACCTGCTTCATGCACCACACTGCTCAGAGTGGAGCACACATGGTTGCGTGTCCCAGTCACAGATCTGTAAAAACCAAACTGTATAATCCTCACGTTAAGCCGGTGCTTTGTCTCACAGCCGCTCAGAATAGAGCTGCAATAAAAGCAGACACATTATTTAATAGATAGCCTCTCCTCTGGAATTATCCATGTCGCAGCAGAGATATAAAATACCAGAAAGGAGAGGCGGGTACTGTGATTAGACTGGCTTTAAATACATGTTTGTGAGTGTTCCTGCTTGTGAGTGTTTAATAGAATACTTGACATTTGTTGTTACTTTATCTGCGTTTATTTTCCACCAGGCCGCTCCTCCCTCTTCCCTATTGATGACAATCTCCTCGATGATGGCCACGGCAACCAGGGTGTCCAAGGAGTCCTTGGCTCCCCCAACTGTTACCCCCACCAAAACGGGGAACGCATTGAGCGCTTCTCCCGTAAGGTGTTTGTGGGAGGTTTGCCCCCTGACATAGATGAAGGTGAGACATAAAACAGTCTTTCATGGTTGCATTATACCACCCACAGTTGGTCTTTCGTTTTTATCAAACACTTTTCTGTCTCTCTTATCTACTTTTCCACTTTCCCTCAGATGAAATAACCTCAAGCTTCCGCCGCTTTGGTCACCTGGTGGTGGACTGGCCACACAAAGCAGAGAGCAAATCCTACTTTCCACCGAAAGGTACAGAAAAAAAGCAGCTGTTCTCCATATGAGACACACGTTTATGGCTGACGAACAGTATTTACATTGAGATTGGATGGTGTGAAGCTATGATGCTGCTGAATGAGGAAGCATTAAATACTGATAAACAGAGGTAAGAGCATATGTGTTTAATGCTGACACTGAGGCTGTGCATGTGTGTATGTGTGTGTTTCCTAGGATACGCATTCCTGCTGTTCCAGGAGGAGAGCTCAGTGCAGGCCCTGATTGAAGCCTGCATGGAGGAGGATGGGAAGCTGTACCTGTGCGTCTCCAGTCCCACCATTAAGGACAAACCTGTGAGTTCTACAGGACCAGCTCACACTGAAAAAGCCAAAGTACATTCACTGAAAAATTTCCAGAATAATCAAAAATTTTCATTTGATGTTTAATGATTTTGACTTCAGGTGCAAATTCGACCTTGGAACCTGAGCGACAGTGATTTTGTGATGGACGGATCTCAGCCCCTTGATCCCCGCAAGACCATCTTTGTGGGAGGTGTACCTCGTCCCCTGAGAGCAAGTAATTACACCAGTTTTCTTATTCTCGAACAGTTTCTGAGAACAGACAGATCTGAGACCAGAAATCCCATCAGGGACCACAGTCTGACAGCTTCTCCCCCCCCAGTCTCTCACATCCTGCTGTGTAACTTCCTCATCACTTGTCATCACTCTCGTCCTTTCACTCATCTGTTCTACTTTTCTCCTTTTGTTCGCTCTCTGACAAGTTGAGCTGGCCATGATTATGGATCGTCTCTACGGTGGAGTCTGCTACGCGGGAATCGACACCGATCCGGAGCTCAAATACCCTAAGGGTGCAGGGCGAGTGGCCTTCTCCAATCAGCAGAGTTACATCGCCGCCATCAGCGCGAGATTCGTCCAGCTGCAGCATGGCGACATTGACAAGCGGGTACATCCTCCCCTTCATTCCCAAATTCCCTACTTTTCATGTAGTGTGTGACTCAGTCGTTAATAGGATGTGTCATTCACTCATTTTGATGCATGCCTGCGTGTGTGTGTGTGTGTGTGTGTGTGTGTGTGTGAGTGTGTGATATCAGCATCACCACAGACAAGCAGCAGCTTGTTGCTATGGTGATCAAAAGCTAATTAAGGCTGATTGAATTAGCTTCCTTCCCCATCTCTGCTTCTAGAGGAACATGTTATATTCCTGCTGTATTTCTTGATGCACTTTCCATGTTGTCTCCAAAAATGTGTGCGCGTATGCAGGTGGAGGTGAAGCCCTACGTCCTGGATGATCAGCTGTGTGATGAGTGTCAGGGCGCACGCTGCGGAGGGAAATTTGCCCCCTTCTTCTGTGCTAATGTCACCTGTCTGCAGTACTACTGCGAGTTCTGCTGGGCCAACATCCACTCCCGCGCCGGACGAGAGTTTCACAAGCCCCTGGTCAAAGAGGGAGCCGACCGGCCCCGCCAGATTCACTTCCGCTGGAACTAGAGATGAGGCCGCAGCCATGGTGACACAGTCAGAGGGAAGGGAAATGAAACACTGGCTAACAGGAATAAGAGCATCGCTCTGCCTCTCCTGCTCTCCTAAGCTATCAGTATAATCGAGTGCGTAACACTATACAGTATATACTATATATATCTATATATCTTTTGTAGCAGCCAAACACCACAAGCCTCAGTTTTTCACCAAAACCCCCCTCACATCTCAGGCTCTGACAACTCTACAACTCTTTTGTGGTACTTTCATCTTTTCTAAGAGGAGATTTAAAAAGAGATTGATTTTTGTAGGTTTTTTTATCATTATTATTTTTGTATGTGAGATTTAAAGTAGATACGGGAATGTTTTTGCATGGGGGCAGCTTGTCTGTCTGTTTGTCTGCTGCTAGCCACCCCACAGTGCGTGTAGTGCACACTTGTTTATGGGAAAACCTCGATTCTCTAACGTTGACGCCTGCCCCAGGTCATTAACCAAAGGTAGCAAAATGATAGGAAGCTTAAAATGGACACATTTCTGCCGCAAAACAAATGGTTGTTTTATAACGTCGCCATGGGCTCGCTCTTCTTGTTACAGAGTTTATGAAAAAAAAAAAAGATTATTAAGGTTATTTCTGCGCTCACACTGACCCATAGAGTGATACCTCAAAATACAAAATCTGGTTTCTTCTAACTGTATTCAACATTTATACTTAACAAGTTATTTTAGAAGCTTTGCTGCTATATATACATATATATGAATAGATGTGTAGGTATTATATTTAATGCCATTTATAAACCAGAATCATGTAAAATGAAATGCAGTATGCACTCGACCACTAATGGCCCCCATTGCCATGGAAAGAGTTAAAGTGCATGTTATGACAATAGGCTTAGCTACACAACTAGCATGCAGGATAAATGTGAGAAAAAAACACTGAGAAAAAAAAAAATAAACAAACCACTGAAATCATAATTAAAGACAAGACATAAAATTCTATAGTCAGTAGCATGACCATCTTTTACAGATGCCTAAGAGGGAAAAAATTCAGACAAAGCTAAATAACTAAAAAAAAAAACATATTTAAACTTGCATGCATTGATGTTTATCTGTTGTTTGATCCGTTTACATACTTAACAATACAAAAAGTGATATTGGTTCTACTGTAGACTTAGTGGACGCCATCATTTTGTGACATGGTGGTTTGTATGGCAAAAAAAAAAATCCTGTTGAGAAGCAGAGTGGTGTTCAGTGGTTTGTGTTCGTGTGTCGTCCCTGTGCTGTGCGACTGTTGTTAGTGTAGACTGAGGCTCTAGTTTAGTTTCCAACATACTACGTAGAGGAGAATTAAAACATCAAAATAACTTTTCTTGCCTTCACCCTTCCTGTCTTGTATCTTTGTACGGTTCCAAAGGTTAATCTGACGTAGCATCGCCCAGGCAGACCAAACACAAAACAAAAGACCTGGTCAGCTTGGAAGATTTAAGTGGGAGAAGTGGGCCTAGACTGAAGGTCGTGTTAATAAGCATCTCTGGAACATGTTCATTTTGCTGAGCTGCTTATTTTGTAATGACTACTTGAGACAGTTGTTGTGTGTGGCTGCAGCTCCATGACACTCTGGCCCAGTTACTGGAAGATGAAGTTTCTCCATATCTCCTAACCAAGCTGTTACAGTGTGGATGATGACACTTGGTCTCTTGGCGTGCTAAAGATGTTTGTATTGTTTGTCCGTTTGATTTCCCACCGTGACCCTTGAAGTACTCTTAAAAACTATTTAGGGACAATCTTTCTGTGAGGACGGTGGCCCAGCCGCCCGTTCGGTACTGTACACGTGTGTTGTTCTCGTGTCGTCGTGGTTTTTGTGTTCCATGCCCTGGTGTGTGCTCCTCGCTGTCGGTGTTCAGGCATCAAGCGTGTACTGTCACAAACCCTTAATGAAACTGATTACTTATTGCTGATTCACATATTTTAATTTGTTTGTGTCAACTACTTACCCATCACTGGCCCTTCAGTATGTTTTTGATGATATATATTATGCACTACTTTTCTATATCCCCCTCATTTTTCTCCTTATTCGCCCCCTGAAGTGATTTCAGTCCAGATGTGGATTCTCTGAAAAACCTCCACCTATTTATAATTCTACAGATGATTTATTAAATTTTATTTTTTCATGATTACTTATTTAAGATGTAGCGTGCAGCAGTGGTCTTAAGTTATCTTTGTTCTGTATGAGTAGAGCAGGAATCCAATATTTTCTAATATATTAACTAATGTAGTCTGGATGTTGTGAGGAGCGGGAGTCGGAGTGGCGATCGAGATGAAAAAAAGAAGGAGCTCCCGCCGTCCCCCGTGGCTTTAGTTCTCATGGTGTCCGATGCGAACATGTTTGAATATCGTCACCTGTAACACTTGACTCGTGCTGTTCTTGTGAGGTTCTATTTTCTATGTTGAACACTGTTTCTTTGTTCTGTACGTGTCTTTGTTTTTGTAAAAATCATATTTATTTCACTATTTTTGTAGACAAAAAAAACCTATTTGATTTTGATTGTATTTTTCTATTTAAATAGGATTATTATACAATTTATTTCCCCCCCTCCAGCGATAATTATGTCCAAAAGTTCTGTTTAAAGACAAAGAATCATGTCATTAGTAACAACATCAAATTTTTTGATATACAGCTGATTCTTATTTTGATACACATGACACATTTCATTTGAAGGAAGGAAACATGAAGGTTTTATTATATTCTTGGAAGACACTTGAGATTCTCCCCTGTTGCATCGAGGCCCCAGCTGCCTGTCCTCGTAGATGCTCTGAAACTTGAATATAACACATTTTGAAAGGCTGACTAACCTCGAATCTGTGTTGTGATGTGCAATACTGTTTCTAATGTTTGTATAAAAGTAAGAACTACAGTGTAAACCTTTTTAATGCAGATTTATTTTTTTCATTGCATATTTTGCAGATTTCTGATCCACAGTGTCATTTTTTACTGTCAGAAAAAATAAACCCCGTTTTTTCATTGCAACTATTTTTAAATCCAGATATCTTTGTACTGATGTAAATGATTGTAGTTATTTTGGATAGTGTTTTGCTAACAAAAGGAGAGACTTTTTCATGCATATTTCTATTTCATTTCATCTTGTTTTATCCCACGTTTTTATTTCATTTAATAATAGCAGAGTTCTTGGAATAATTTTTCATATTTAAATGTCATTGGTATTATTTTGTATTTTTATGTGGAAATACACTATATATAATTTTAAGATGCTAATTGCTAAGATATTATTTTGAGTTTAATTATTTTTAAAGCTAAATATTTGTAATTTTATTGTTAAAGTGACTAATTTCTAAATCAGAGTTTGTGTATAGATTCACAAAAGTGGTTTATGAGGTGTTTGGATTGTAATTATAACTGAATGGTTCTCTGATATGCAAAATGAATATCATGTTTATTTTTATTTTTGTTGGTTTTGTATTTAAATGGGGTGTTGATTACAATCTTTGTTTTGTTTTTTCCTTTCACTTCCTGAATAAAGACCCATTCTGTTTGGACACAACATGGCTGCTGCTGCTGCTTCCCTGTGTTTTCTCCGTGTGTACTGAGCAGGGAGACTTTAAATGAGCTGTGCAGTATATATACTTTGACTGTCCGGTGAATGAGGGACCGTGGACCGTGCTTCGTATAATCTGACTGCTCCTGACTCGTTGTTTGTAGCATGTCCAGTATTTCTGCTCGTGTTCTGAAGAAAAACAGAAACGGTGTGCTGAACCAAAATGTACATTTTAATATGACTGAAAAACCATCACACTGTAATCTACTGTTTTATGTCAGCTGATTTTGGAGACACGTTTTTCACACAGTACCTTTAAAGGCGACCTCCATTTAACCAAACGAGAAAAGGAAATAATCCAAGAAGACGACTCACTCACATAATTGTTGGCGCCATCTAGAGGTAAGTGTGAGAAATACGGCTGAGATCAACTCTGAGGTCAACGTGACAAATGACTTCTGGCATTTATTCATCTGACTTTTCAGAAAAACAGCTTTATTCTACAAGATCCAAGTTGCTGACTTCTACACTGGAATGTCTCATATTTCTTCATCCATGACATAATGCTGTTGATTCTGAAGCGCTTGCCTGGAGGACAGCTGTTCGCCTTGGGAAGTTTATGAGGCAGGGAGAAGGGAGTGGATAAGAGGTGAGGGGAAGGAAGGAGGGTTGGATGGAGGGAATCCAGTCTGCTCCTGCTGCTGCTGCTGCCGCACTACAACACGCCGTCAGCAGCAAAGCAGTTGAGCTCTGCTTGTCTGGGAGCGCAGCAGGAAAAGGCAAGTAACATGTTCATCAAGGACTCAAATCATCAAAAAGACCGGAATCTGAGCAGATAGGACGAAGACACTGAGAACTCTGATCAGCTTTGGAGATGAACAGCTGCCGGCTCTGGGGTAAGAACATTGGTCACATACTTCTGTCTGCACTGTTTGTTGACTATCACAGGACGTCTCCTTCATTCAGAAGGATGACAAAAGTAATGGACACCACTGAAACACTGCTGTTTTCATGATTTGACCTTTTTCAGCAGGACTTGCTGAGTGAATAACTTGGATAACTTTGCAAATACCTGTCTGTATGTGTCAGTATTTGTTTGTAGAGTTGTCTCCACATGTCCTGTAAGCGTGCATGGCTTCTTAGTGTGTGTAACTGTATTTACCCAAACGTATCCACGTACTGTAAATGGTACATGATCTCCCTGAAAGGATCTGGTTACTTCTTTTTAACACGAGGACGTGGAATAACAAATCGTCTCAGGCATTATTGTGAGATTTGTATCTGATGTCAGTCAGAAACATCACAGAGACTGCTGTTTGTCAAAGTGGACACAGAACTGTTCAGTGAAGTAAACTCAAACACAGTCTTTTCATTTTGTCTGAAGAACCTGCCGTACTCGGAAAAACATGACCATAACCAAAGGACAACAGTAGTCAGAGTTAATGATTCACGTGTACATCTGTGTGTGTGTGTGTGTATGTGTATGCATGCATGCACTCCATGACCTCATGCACATGCACTCATGCCTGTGTGTGTAAAGAGAGCACCATTTTTTTTTAATAATAGCCATTTTACTGATGCTGACATCATTGCTGCAGAGCGGGCGGGGTTTCTGTCTCAGAGGACTTCACACTGGCTCTGTGACCAGTTCATTACCCTCAAAATCAAAAACATGCTACACTAATGGCTCTGCTTGTTCATGCTGTGTGTGTTTGTGTGCGTAAGCGTTTTAAGTGTCCTTCCTGTTTATCTGATCGTGTTTATTGTCCCATGGTACACACATAATTTGTCTGATGTGCTTGCAGTGACGGACAAACCAAATGTGTAGTGACAAGCAGAACATGCGGCAGTGAAGAGACACTTGTTTTTATAGACAGACATGGGGAAGATCCCGCTCTGCAAACCTGACACACATTTTCCAAAGCCGCCCCCCCCCCCCCCCCCCCCGACCAGTGACAGCCAAAGAGCAGATGCAACACTTTCATTCTCACACCCACAAGGGCAGATATGCAAAGAACAAGCATGTGCATTTATCAGATCCACAAATCTTACTTTGTGCTTTTGGTCAAACTCCCCCAACGGATTTTCTTGTTCAAGAATTTGGTCAGCAAGTGTCCGTATGATTGCATTATTTCGAAATTTTGATGTCCAACATCTGGAAGGTTGCCAGATTGGACTGAAAAGAGTAGTCACTTATTCAGCACAGCTGGATTGTCATCGTTGTTGTTACTTTTGATCTTGTGGTTGTTTTCTGTTAGTGAAACAGTTATGATGAGATCGTCTCTCTCTCTTTGTGTAATATAAATGTATAATGTCTCTATTTGCTCAAGTGCCATTGCTTCATGATGAGGTTCCCCTGACAGAAATTGTGCTCATGGATATTATGTCATGACTCAGGAATGTTTTGGCAAAAAAAAAGACTTGGAACAGGGACAAAGTTTTCGTTTGAGGTCCCTCACATGCAATTGAGTGGTGGATGAAAACAACAGTGTGTGAGACAGAGTCAAATAGCAATTGCTTCTCATTACAAGACTCACATCTGGCCTCATGCTGTATTTGATCAGTAATTTGATTCGCTGATATGCTTTTGTTCTGTCTACGACCATGACAACATCCCTTCAGTGTTTGATAGTGTTGTGAAAACTGATTACAGGTTCATGTTTCTGGTCAGAACCTGTTTGAGTCTGGCACTAGGACATCCTGTTTGATTTTTATCTTTTCCCTTTGCTTTTGATCTCTTCAGACACAATTACTAATATATGAATGAGGCTACAAATTTTCAGGTAATTGTGAAAACACATCAGAGATGTTCCTACAGACACATCATACGTCAGTAATGTTCTCCCAAAATGCATGTTTGTATTTGCAGATTTGAAGATGTGGACGTTGATGGGGGTAGTCTGTCTGTGCCACTGTGTCTTTGGACAGCTGTTTGAACCCAAGCTGAAAGGAGCGTCACGTCTGATCTGCAGCGTCCCCGGGTCACCGGGCCTGCCCGGCAAACCCGGTCCCAGCGGGCCCCCAGGAGCAGATGGGAATGTGGGTATCCCAGGAAGAGATGGCAGAGATGGCAGGAAGGGTGAAAAGGGAGAAAAGGGAGACCCAGGTATAATATGAAACCAAAACAGATACAGCATCAGTTTATGTGTGCAAAAAAAAACATGTTAATACCACCAGTCTCTGCAAGAGAAGAGCTGGCACAGAAACGTTTTTTCATCTGACAGCTGGTATCAGCAGAAGCTGGCAAAGATGAACTGATGAGTTCCACAGAAAAAAAAACCTTGTAAAAACCTTGGAAATGATGTGTCCGACAAACTCTGTAGGAGCTGTTTAGAACAGCACCCACTGCAGGCTGAGAGGTGAACGACAGGTCTATGTGAGCAGGCCTCAGGCCTCTGACTCCTCCAGAAGACTATGATTATCATGGACAGTACACAGAAAATGGATACTGTGCTTGAAAACATCCTGTGTAAATTTTCCTAACTGAGACTGGAAAACTCAAGGTTCACTTACTAGATTTTATTTCAAGAACTTTCAAGCATCATCAACAGCCTTCCTCTTTAATGAATGGCACGTGGGCTGCCCCAGGGGCTTCGGAGCTAAGACACTGATCATAAACCAGCCTGGGGCCTTTGTTGAATGTCATTGGCTATATACAAATTTACACAGTGATGGATGTGTGATGAGGAAGGTACTGTGAGAAACGATATTGCAGTCCTGCCATAAACAGATGAAAAGTTAGACCAGACCAGAGTACAACTAAACAGCTGAGCTGTACAGTCTGACAGCAGAGGGAATGAAGGATCTGCAGTAGCGCTCCTTCCTACGCTGTGGATGTCAAAGTCTGCCGCTAAAGGGGCCGCTCAGCGCTGTTTCAATGCAGTTTTTAAGGCATACTGTTTCGTGCCATCTGGCTGCTGCTCTGTCATATTTCATATTTTACACGCATTATTACGGGAGACACGGTGCTGGCTAAGCCTGGATTTTTATGAGGGCTGGAAAAAGTCTCATCTGCAGGGGTTTGGCTGAGCGTGTGTGGATGGCCTGCAGTAAATGTTTCCCTAACATGCCTTTAGGTTTTACATTGCAGCAATTCTACCAAATTAGGAGATGTTATACAACTGGCTCTTCACCCACGTGTAAACTTTTCCAAGTTTCCAACAACACAAACAGTTTATCATAGTTGTTCACAGTTTGGTATGCCTCTATTTTCTTTTTTTAAGTTATTCAGAGGGTAAATATTTAATCTATTTAAAGCTGACATGATGTTGCAAAGACATTTTGAAGGACAGCATCAGCCGCATCTAACAGAAATACTGCACTGATTTCATCCATTCAGTCGGGCCTGCAATAAATCTGTCAGTGATAAATGAATGTCATGCACCTGTGTTTTCCATTATGTGTGGAAACAGGAATTTCAGATACACACCTTCACCTGACAGGAAGCTACATATTCAGCATAGCCCACTGATCTTGCACAAACATACAGCATGTGATTCACAGTGTTTCCTAGCTCCAGGATATTTCCTCTGCAAATTAAGTCAACTGGATATAAGGCAGTTTGGATGAATGAAGCCAAACTGAGCTGTTTCAGTGTCAAGGTGGCTGGGTTCCAAGGGTGACTTCATAAATGACACTGGGTGGGGTAGATAAATCTATTTCTATTGACTGTTCCTTCCATAGTCTGGTTCAACAAGTGCAGAACAGAAACTCACATGGAAGGGGATTGACAAAGACAGCGATAAAAAAGCAAAGGCATCAGTTATGATGTAGAAATTATGATCCCGTTTTCTCTGTTTCAGGGTTGAAGGGCAGGGTTGGTCCAACAGGTAAGATCGGAGGCCGAGGTGACCGTGGCCCTGCAGGGAAGCGAGGCCCTGCAGGAGAGAACGGAGACGTGGGCCAGCCTGGTCCTCCAGGCCGTGAAGGAGAGAAAGGGGATAAGGGCGAACGGGGGCTACGTGGCACTGCAGGAATCTGTAAATGTGGCAGCCTGCTGCCTAAATCTGCCTTCTCTGTGGGAATCACCAGCAGCTACCCTGCAGAGAACATCCCCATCAAGTTCAACAAGGTCCTCTTTAATGAGGGCGGACACTACAGCCCACAGACGGGCAAGTTTATCTGTGCATACCCTGGCATTTATTATTTCTCGTATGACATTACACTGGCCAACAAACACCTGGCTATTGGTCTGGTGCAGAATGGACAGTATCGCATCAAAACCTTTGACGCCAACACAGGAAACCATGACGTGGCGTCTGGGTCCACTGTGATGTACCTGAACCCAGAAGATGAGGTGTGGCTGGAAATCTTCTACCATGACCAGAATGGTTTATTTGCAGACCCTGGCTGGGCTGACAGCTTGTTCTCTGGCTTCCTGCTCTATGCTGACACAAACTACTTTGACACACTGGCAGAGGACTATGCATAGAAGCCGGAAAACACAAAATCAAACCAAAAACTGCTAGTCACTGTTGTTTTGAAATGATTTGAGTTTTATTACACACATGGTATTGTCAAACTATATTTTTATACAAATGTTTGTACTGCTAGTTATATTATGACTGTAGAGACGTATCTACTGATTATATCATTTGATAAAAAAGCTTGAACGAGTTTCTGGTTTATTGTTTTGGGTGGGACTTAATAATAACTTGAATAAACATTGTTGAGAGGTAGAACTTGGTTTGGGAGTTTTCATTTAGAGGAGTGCTAAACTGAAATACGTGTGAGAAGATATTAAAATAAAATAAAATCAGTCAAATCAGAGCAGTATAAATGCGGGAATTGGCAAAAACAGCTGCTGGAGCTTCTCGGACTCCGTAGCGAAGGGTTCATTGCGTCACTAAAATGTTTGATTGACAGTCCGTCGGACGAACGGAAATCCAAGACGGCTGAAAGCGGGTTTGTTCTCACCGGCGCTCATTTGCAAGGTAGGTCGAGAAGTAGTTTATCTCGTTACTAGGCAGCGATAACGGCGGCGGAACTGAGAGGAAATATCTCGCTTGGGAAAATTTGTTAACTTGGGCACAAGCGATACGAGCGCAGGGATGTAAACACTGCACAAAGTTAGCCGGTTATAATACAGAGAAGACCACAACAACAGTGGACACAGTCAGGCTGCTTGAAGCACCAGCTAATCGCTGTAAAAAGAGCTATCGTCGTCGCCCTGGCCTCCTCAAGGTACTTGTTCATGCCTCGGTTTCTTTGGTAAACGACTCTAATGTGGCTACACGTCTCCGAAATGCCACCTTTAGCTTTCTGAGTTAGCCTGACGTTAGCTCTGCTTCAAAATGACCGCCTCTCTCTCTCTGTTCTAGTGACATCCGGGAAAAACTGCGAAAGAAGGGGCGAGCTTTGCAAGACACTTTGGCCAAAAACAAAAATGAGGACGACGTTCAGGTAAAGTTAACCTACATGGATGCTGTTAAAGATAAACTGATGGCAACTTGCACAAAACTGTAAATATGTGTACATTCACCACAGCCATATCTGTATATATTGCAAGATTCATATGTACATCTACCACATGTAAATTCTGATCCCTGGTGCCCTCTCATTTATATTTATATTTTGACTGTACTTTCTTTCTTTTTTTTTCTGAGCACCTCACAGAGTCTAAACAAAATCTGGTTGCACTGTACAACCTGTATTCTGCAATGACAATAAAAAGATTCTTATAGGAGCTTCTCACTTCATACACACTCAAAGTCAGAAACGCACAGGAACACAGATAAGAGAGCTGCTAACGCTTTAGCAAATGTAATTGTACTCAATAGGCACTGGTTCCGTCCACCAAGTTGAGTGAGGAGAAACGACAAACCATAATGAAGGTTGGTGTGTGCTTGTAGCTGTAGCCTGTAGTTGCCCTCCTGTGTGCTGCTGGCTGCCCAACACAACCTCTCTTCTGTCTTTCTCCTGCCACTGAACCCTCTTTCAGCTTTAGTGTGTAAAATAACAGTGTGGATGCAGGTGCAGGTTGCTGATACTTTTTGCCCTAACTGCATGCTTGCGCTGCAACAGGAACCTGAAGGCAGCGAGGAAGATCCAGGAGAGACACTGAAACGCACGTTAAGGGCTCAGAGGCAGCGGCGGAAGAAAAGGGTACATCTTCCTCTGGCACCCTCTCATTTCTCGTTCCCAGATTCTTTTAATTATACCCACTTATCAGCTCTAACAGGAAAAGTATTAATCACTCCTCCATTTCTTGCTATAAATATAAAGCTGCTTGAGCAGTCTTCAGCCCAGGACTCCCATGATGATGTTGAAGAGATATCCACCATTCAGCCCCACAGTGAAGATGAGGGATCAGCTGACCCAGTGGTTTTGTCCAGACCTCCAACTGGTTCTCAGAGAGGTTGGTGTCCATGTCCTTATTAAATTTGCCTCACCTTTTATAACTTCTGGACCTTTTTGATCCTTTATTTTGAAGAGCATGGATATGTTTCAGTTTCATTTCAACATAACAACAATAACAAAACAGGTGTTTAAATCTGGAAATATCTTGTTGAAGAATAAGTAAAAAAAGGTCTGAGAAGCTGACTCAGTGCCAACAGTTGGTATAAGACAGAGATGATTCAGTCTGTGTGCTGAAAGGTGATAACTGGCACTATACAATACTGAGTAATGCATTTAATTGTTGTTGCATGACATGCTTATGTGTTCTAGGTCTGTCCTCAAGAGTTCAACACACTGCCAGCTCTCACAATTTGGACGATTTTTTGAAGCGACGCTTGGAAGAGAAGCTGAGAGCAGCCAGAGTAAAGCCAATTTCCTTTTTTTTTCAACACAAACCAACTTTCGTGTTTGAATAAGAATTTCAAAATCCACTTGTGCAATAAAAATGTTTAATTGCCAATTCCTGCTGATAAGTGTTGATGCATAATGGATGGCCTCTCGTATTCCAGGCTAAAGGTGAGAGCCTTCAGCTGGAGGAGGCTGCTCTTGAGCCAGCCAGTCGCCTACAGAGCCTCAGAGACAGAGACACTGTAACAAGATTTGACAGAGAGGTGAGCATCTACCCCGGTCTAACCATGACTGTTCTCCTGTAGTAAAATCCGGCAATGGAGGTTTAACTTTGTGTTTTACAGGTTGATCCCGACAGAGCCGGAAGACAGGATGTCCCTTTGGACCTCGGAACTAGGGTCAAGTTCCGAGAAGCAGCAAGACGAGTGAGGGTTAAAAAAAGGATTCAGTCCTTTATGTACAAATCATTTGTATTGTTTTAGTTATTTATTTGTTCTTTTCAAATAAAGGCAGAAACAGGCCTACCGACTGCTGAGGAGGCATACAACTTCTTTACGTTCAACTTTGAGCCAGATCCACAAGATAGGACAGAGAGGATTAGCAGGAAAAGACAGAAACAGAAAAGAAAATCTGAGGAGGACGGAGACGAAGAAGGGGGAAATGAAGCTGAAGAGCAAGAAGATGGTGAAGCAGATGAAGATGAAAACGAAGACCAGGTAAGACACCAACAATACTGTAAGACAGTCTCATGTAGGGTAAACCTTTCCAGTTATGTGACTGTTTCTAATATATTGTGTCAACAACATAAAAACTGCAATTTTACAAAATACGTTAAAGCTCAGCACAAAGTACATTTATATGCATTAAGTGAGAAATTACTTTAAAACTCTGTTTAAACTGTATGTAACTCTATGTGTGTATTATTATTATTTCCACATGAATTTGTAGCTGCAGTTGAATAAGAGACAACCAGGTTCCAAATGCCTCATATTCTTTGTCCCGCCTTAGAGTGAAGAAGCTCCTCTTGTACGAGACGAAGAGGATTTATTCGTCATTGAACAATCGTCCCAAGACTTCCTGGAAGTGAGGAAAGCAGAGTATGTTGGGTACCAGAAACTTATTCAGAGAGAGAGAGGAAGTGAGCTTCTCTTTACACCAAGTTTTCGACCAGGTAAATACTGTATTATCAGCTTTAGTATTCTGTTCAGGATAATGTCTGATTTTTAAATGTTTTAACTGCTTTTATTTCTCATCACAGTTCCAACCTCCATTAAGCTGCCTGAAAACATGAAGCCTCGTTATCTAGAGGACGAGGGTCTGTATGTAGGGGAGAGGCCCCCTGTATCCCTGACCAATGAGAACATTCTGGAGAACCGCATTTTGAAAATGGAAGAGGTAACCTCAAGCAACGTGCCAGACAGCTCAACAATGTCACTGAACCTTCCAGGAACTCTCTGAAATATGTCTTTTTGTTATTATTATTTGTTAAGGGAAAGAAGTGGTTTGGAGATGATGGCAGGATCATAGCTCTGCCTGACCCCATAAAAGAATCATCCACAAGACCCCCTCTCTTCCACATGGAGGAGGACCTGGACCCTGCGCTGCAGACCGTATACAGGAAGGTCAGACACATGCACACCGTGACTCTCACTTCGATCACCCTATTTATTTGCCACATCTGAAGCGCTGTGCACACTGATACACTGAAAGTGTTGTGGCGCCTTCACATTTGAGTGTTCTCTAACCCCTTTGCCATTTTGAAAAAAAAAAAAAGCAAAAGGGCAGTTTGGCATTTGGTACAAAGGAGCAGGGGGGCGTTTGTTATCAGGGAAGAGAGTAGAGGTGGAGGCTGACACATCTGTGATATCATCTCTGCAGACAGTATACAGCTACATCAAAACTCCAACTGAGCATTGTGGGCATTCAAACTAATACAAGCTGTAATGTTACCTTTGAAGGAGAGCGAGCGTTCCCTATACTCATTACTTTGGTTCTTAGAAACAAGAGTATTTTCTTTATCTGTTAATCTGCTGATTATTTTCTGGATTTCTTGATGATTTTTTTGATCTTTAAAATGTCAAAAACCTGTGAAAATGTCCATTACAGTTTCCTACAGTCCCCAGAGATGCACTCAAATTGCTTGTTTTATTTGACCAACTCTCCAAATCCCAAAACTACTCAGCTTACTATCAAATAAAAAATGACAGTAGAGCCAGGTACAGTCATGTGTTTTGTTTGGAACCATCATATGTTTGCAATTTAAAACTGTAAATCTGCTATGCCTGATGAACTAATCAATGAAAAATAAAAACAGAGATGTATTAAACATCTCCTGGGTTACCACTGATTAACTTATCCTGTGATTCATAAAGGATGGTTAGATTACACTGTCCATCTGTATCATAACGAGAAGCAGATAAACTCTGGACATTATTTATTAATCTCAGATTTGACGGTGGTGAGACTGACAGTAGAGCCAAAATATAACACATGTCAACTTTGAATGAACTAACAATGCAGGTCACACAGATCCAAAGCAGGATTCAGATCTGGGTCACTGGCTGGGAGTGTCTGAGTGGGAAACAAGAACGGATCCCCTCAGTATCATCAAAGATGTATTTTCTTTTTTTTTTTTTTTTTTTTAATCAGGAGACAGGCACAGCTGTCATATGTGATCATCCAGAAAACAGAGCGTTCGTTGTAGTTCATTTGGGTGTTTATGGCACATCGTTGTCATGCATGACTTTTCATGACATCACTCCCTGATGGTGTTATTAATCATGCCAACCATTTCACGCTTCCTTTAAGCTTGCACTCATACTTAGACACACGCAAAGCAAAGCAGAGGCGCTGAATGTATTTCTCAGTGATCATTATTTTCAGAACGTTGCATGATGGGTAATGTTATTCAATCCCCCAGGCACTGAAGTCCAAGTATGCAAATCTATACATTGCGGGTACAGTGGATCCTGAAGGAGACTACCAACTTGATGTTGATGTCTCTGGGCTAATCTTCTCCCATCACCCACTCTTCAGTCGCGAACACGTCCTGGGGGCCTCTCTTGCTCAGCTGTATGATCAGTACCTCACCAGGCAGCACAATAACCTCACAGGGCACCTGACTGACAAGGTAAGCTCCACCAGCTGACTGCGTCTGCATAGCAAAGCCATGATCACTGTGAAACTGTATTCAGGTATGTCAAATGTTTGTATTACTCAGAGGGCATATACACACAGTGTGTGGAGTGTTTTGTGTATCCTGTGTGCTGCAGTTGAATGGATTGAGGAGAGCACTGCGCAACATGCTTGAGATCCATGGCGGGCAGAGCCTCTCTCAGACCATGCAGCAGAGGATATCTGAGTACAGTCTGGAGGTTCGGTGAGTTTTCCTAGATTGTCTCCCACTCAAGTCCTGTTCAACCTGGAAGCATGCACAGCACCCTTTTCACTATGACAATCCAAATTTCTGCTGTATGTTTGCCCCCCTGGATATCATAGAAATACCCGACAGCTGCGAGACACGGAGCAGGAGAAAGACCGGACACTGCTGAAGAACATAGTGAAAGTTTGGAAGGAGATCAAGGCCCTGCGAGAGTTTCAGAAGTTCACCAACACGCCTTACAAGCTCTACCTCAGGAAGTAAATCTGTCATTTTTCCCCTAACAAATGTTTACTGACTAATGTGTCTGTTATCTTTTTCAAGTGTTCTACACATTCTCGTTTCCCTTTCACTAATGTGCTGTGTTGTCTACAATTGCTCCAGAGAGAATGTAGACCGGGCATCAGACGAGCGGGAGTATGAAGATGAAATCTCGGCAGAGGTTGTGGAATTGGAGGCTGAGAGCGAGGACGACTACCAGAGAAAGCTGGCCGAGTACAAGAAACAGCTGGAGGAGTGGAAGCTCCTGAGAAGAAAACAGGTGCCTACCTATTGACTATTTATGTAGCTTAGCTTAGTCGGTTTCTTACACCTGAACAAATAGAATATGTTAATTAGCGTCATTAGCTTCTGGGAAAATAAATAAATGAAGTTCAGGATCAGGATAGCCTTGCATATTTTGTGTATATATAAACATATACTGATACACACAGTATGTTCTCAGAAAGCCAAAAAAAAGAGGAGAAAAAAGAAGAAGAAGGGCCAGGCACAGGACGACACAGAAGACGATGAAGATGAAGAAAGGGAGTTGAGCGAATCAGAGGGACCCGTTGACGAAGCCCCCCCAAAGCCAGAGCCTCCTAAGAACCCAGACTTTGACTCTATCGAGCAGCAAGTCAGAGAAAAAGCCTCCAGGATACGCAGGAAACCAGGAGAGCCCCTCCTGATCCCTGAGCTGTCTGCATCTGGAAACATCACGGCCAGTGAACTCTGCCCCAGGTCTGAGCAAAAGCATCGGGAAAATCTGTTTCTTACAAAAGATTTGAACTTTAATTCAGATTAGAGAGCATGCTGAAATACAGCAGATAAATCTGCATACTTCGAGATACCGCAACTTGAATGAAGGCGATTGTGAAACAGCTTCATTTGTGTTTGTAACTAGAGAAATTCTCTCTCACCCTGGCAGATTTTTCCGTGGTTTTGTGAAAAGTAAAATGATAACACTCTTACTGTACTGTACTGTACTGTGGATGTTTTTCATCACTTTTGTTTTCTCCTGGTTCTAGGGCCGAAGTAGCTCGAAGAGAGGACGTTGCACGACGCTCGCTTTTCATCAAGATCCTATACAATGACAAAGAGGTTTCCCGAACTGACAGCCGCTCCCTGAACGCTGATTTCAGGGTCCACTTTGGTCAGATTTTCAATCTCAAGATTGTTAACTGTCCCCAAAGTATCAATTTACAGGTAGAGTACAGACATATTAAGTGTGCTGCTGTAGATAGATGGCTACAGGTTTGTTTTCTCACCGTTCCCGCATGTGTGTGCTGTTTATGGGCAGGTGTTTGAGGAGATTGGATCGTCATGTTTCCTGCTGGCTCAAGTGTTCGTCCCCGTACCACAGCCCTCGGTCTTGACGGGAACCGTCCCTCTTGAGGAATTTGAGTTTAGCAGCAACCAGAGAGTCATGTTTGACCACGAGGGAGTTGGAAGTGGTAAATGTCCTCAGTCGACACCAACCCAGATCTCAAACACTGTCACTCAAAAAGGCAGTCCCACTCCATGAATACCTTATATTTCAGTAACACACCAACTTGTCATTTCAATTATCAGTCGGTCCCTGTCCTCCTGTCTCTCATCTGTCTCTCGTGCTCTCTGTACGCCTCGTCAGATGTCCCCCTCTCTTTCGAAGCTGATGGCAGTAACAAACAGACCCTGCTGACCTCTGGTAAACTGTCGTGCTGTGTTTCTTGGGGAGTTGGGGAGGATGATGTACCACTCGCCCCTCCTGTGTCTCAACAACCTGGCGGCATACACAGGTAGTATCACTTAAAGATACTACCATTGGTTTTGCTTTCTTTGGCCCAGGAACTACAAATCCTGGATGAGTTAGTCTGAAACTATTTATGCAAACTCCACAAAGACTCTTTGTCTTTCTGTAACAATCACTTTCTGTCTCTGTGTTTCAGTGGCTTGGGCCGTCTCGATGCTGTCACATATATTGGGGCATCAGGACTCTACGACATGAAAAAAATTGGGGAGTGGGCAACACAGTCACGACTGGACCCCAACGATCCAAAAAATGCCTCCATCATGCATCTGCTGAAAGTGGGTACCAGAATACAGAACTGTACATAAGGAGGAAGTCTCAACAACCCAGGACACCTCCACGTTTCTTATTTCTGTAACAAAAACATTCTTTCTTTGTGTCTGTGGTTCACCAGGTGGCCAGAAGTGGAGAGGTGACAACTCCAGAGTACTTCCGTCTTGAACAGCTCCAGGAGGAGTTTAACTTTGTGACGGATGAAGAGTTTGAGAGGTCCAGAAGATTTCGCCTGCTCAGGCTCAGGAACCAAGAAGTTGCAGAGTTTCGAAATTACAAATATGTTCCTGCTCTGGAGAGGGAGGTCACTTATAAGGTGTTCCAGGTCAGCCCTCTAAATGTTTATATGTTGTAGATTATTATAGATATGGCAAAATGAGGATGTATTAGCTCTGTATGGGTGCAATTATTTTTCCTTTGGTTAAAATTATTTCAGGATTATGAGAAGAGACTGAAAGAAGGAGAGATAATTGACACCAAAGAACATCTGGATTCACACAGAGCTTTAGTTGCCAAATACCTTCAGAAGGTGAGCAGACACGTATGATGTAAACGTTTTTACCCCGGTATTTAGCACGGGATCGTACCAAGTGTAGCTTATTTTGACATTTTCCCACAGATCCGAGAATCAGTCATCAACAGATTTCTGCTTGCCAAGCATCACTACCTCCTGTCTGACTTGGTGATTGAAGAGGAGATACCAAGCATTGGGTAAATACTCCCACAGGAATTATTAACTGAATAAATAGTCTCACTTTTAACTCCCATCTTTCACAGCTGGCATTACTTTTATGTTTGCATCTCGCATGTTACGTGTTACAGTCAGGATCTGCCTTTCTTCTCAGTCCCCTAGATACTAGTTCTAACACTAAGGCTTTCTATATTTTATAATTTATGATTTGTGTATTTCTGAGTGGTGGACAGAGACAAGTGGACTTGCTTGATGTCCTTGAAGACGCTTCACTTCTCAAACAAAATTCTTCTTCAGTTGTAACTGATAGATGAGGATTCCCAAGTATTTAACCTCTTTTGGGGTCATTAACAGTTTGAGAGGTCACATGTGAGATGCTGAACAGAGAAGTTGGTCTATGACACTTATCAACCACTTACAATGCAGTCCTGAGATCCCTCCCCCGGCAGCTTAACACCCGTTCATCCTATGACTCATGTGACCCTAACAACTCACATGATGGCCTTCACATGTGACCACAACAACTCTAATGACGCCACAAGTTAAATACCCGGGACTCTCCCTTCAGTTAGCTCTGAAGAAACGTTCTGGATGAGGTGTGAAACATAATCAGGAACTGGAAGCTCAAGTCCAGTTGCCTCCATATAAGAGGAAAAGGTTCAATAACTACCTTGAACACAAGTCAGCATGAACCGATGAACCGATCAGAAGGAGTGACATGGCCCAAATAAATCACAGGCCGATGGACGTATGTTTCTTGGCCTGATGCAGCTTCAGTCTATTTGATCTTGAGCTCAGCAGTGCATTCCCCTGGCTGAGTAACACTGTTCTCTGGAACTGTTCAAGGTGCTGTTTTAGAGCAGGCCTCACAACATGTGGACGTGATAAATGAAAATGATTTAAGTCTTTGATGGCGTTTGAGCAGATTTATTCATAATAATGTACGTCAATGCCGGCCACGCTGTCGAGTGTTACTTTGCACATTTTATTCATTATTTGCAGTGAGTGTTATAATTTTTTTTCTGCTGTTCTTCTGCTATGCGTTTTTAACAGTGGTGCAGGTTCTGGGTATGTGCTTAGAGTTTCTTTCTTTCTCTCCCACCCTCTGTGTCTCTGCTTCCTCCATTTAGTTCGAACCCTGAGTACCGGTGCAGTAGTGACAGTCGACCCTTTGTAGTATTCAGTCCTTTTAGGAATTTGCAGAAGATGAATTGTAGACAGTAGTTACATGTTAAGCAGCACAGTATGAACCAGTTTTCACCTTACTGGTCCAGTTTGACATTTCTCACTGTGCCATCAAAGGTCACGTGTGAATGACATGTTGAGATAAACATTCTACACATCAGTATTGTGATTATAAAATCGCAGACGCCTGGAGGGACTGAGCACTGCCGGTGGTAATAATCCCATCCCACACTTTCGATGGAAAATATTTGTGATCGATAAATAAATACTCACTGACATTCAGTCTGATGCCAGTTTGTATGAACGACTGATACGAGGCGTTTGTTGTGACAATCAGGATTCTGGGAATCAACCTTTTCAAGCTGGCTGAACCCAAACGGCCGCTGAAACCTCAGAGGAAAGAAAGAAAGAAGGTGACGGCTCAGAATCTGTCCGATGGAGACATCAAACTGCTGATCAACATCATTCGGGCTTATGACATCCCCATCCGCAGACCTCAGACCAAGTGAGTGTTCAGTGCACCCGGTTAAATTCAGAATACTTTACACCAGAATGAGAATCCTCATTTTCCTTATTTCACTGTGCTTTTATTTCAGTAAACGGGGACAGTCGCCTCAGAACGCCATCGAGGGCAGTGACTGGCTCCTCAGCCAGGTACCACACACCTCAGCCTTCCTGCAGAGCTGCCAGCAGTGTGCCGTCTGCATGGTTCATGTGATCTTTTGTGTGTGTGTTTCGTGTGATGTAGGTACAAGTGAGGCCATTTGTGGAGGTTTCCTTCCAGCGCACAGTGCTTCAAACAACCACGGCAGATGGACCGAACCCCTGCTGGAACGAGGAGCTGCAGCTGCCATTTAGGTGAACAACAGTGTGTTTCATGACCTGTGTCTCGTGACATGTTGGTTCAGGACAGCGTCAGTACGTCCGGTGGCTTGTTATGTGTATATCTCGCTGATTTAATAGCTCCCAACTCTTAGTCACTACGTCATAAACATTCTCTGGTGACAACATTCAGGACCTGTTACCACGCTGTGAAATATTCCACTGAGAATTATCCCAGAAAAAAAAAAATGAATGGAGGACGTCAGTGTTTCATGGTCACTATGTGCCAATACCAAGACCTGCTTTATCTACTGCATTCCCACACACTGTAGTTACAGTATATGCACTTAATTCAGTGAATAAATTCTAATAAACTGTCTGATTTGTAAACTGACCTTCTTCTTCTTCTTCAGCGCCCCAAACGGTGACTACAGCACCGCTGGCTTGCAGTCAGTCAAAGATGAAGTCTTCATCAACATATTTGATGAGGTGGTTTATGAGACTGGAGCGGTGAGTAAAACACTGCGACCTCCTGTGACCTGTCTCTCATCTCGCTCGCAGTGAGCACATGTTCCTCTGACTGCAGCGATTTGTTTTTCAGAATGACAAAGGTAAATCAATACGGATGGAGAAACACTGGTTAGGCTCCGTCAAGATTCCCTTCAGCACCATTTATTCTCAGTCCAGGGTGAGAGTCCTTACTGTGTATTTGTTAACAGATGTTGTGTGTATTTACAGAAAAGCACACACTGCCTGCCTGCCTCGACTGCTGACTGATGGTTTTTTTTTTTTTTTTTTAATTCCATCCGGCAGATTGATGGAACATTCAAGGTGAATACACCAGCAGTTCTGCTGGGGTACAGTAAGGAGCAGAGCCACGGCACCAGTGGTGGTTATGATATTTTGCGGAGCCTGAGCGAGGGAACATTCATCACACTGTTCATCACCATCGAACCTCAGCTGGTGCCTGGGGAGTCTATCAGGGAGAAGGTAAGTCCTGTCTCAGGATGGATAGGTTCTGCTTTTTAGTTCCTGTTCTGCATCACTGAGAGCTAGTGTGTCCCAGTTCATTTTTGTGTTTAGAGAAGTTTCTTTTTTATATTTTTGCATATATGTTCACATCCACTTAATTTCATGTAAGTGTACATGTTTGCCCTGATAGGTTTTTACATCAGTGTATTAATTTTCTCTTATGTTTGTCGTCCTTTTGTGCCATTTACTTGATTTTGCTCTGCTGCATGTACTAGATAAAGGAAGTGAAGGTAAAAGTCCATTAGAACACTTCATCTGATTCATGACCACATCATTCTAAAGGCATATTAATTCATGTACAAAGTGCTGACCTGAGTTCATCTCGCTCAGTTTGACAGCCAGGAGGATGAGCGTTTACTGCAGGCTTCAGAGAAATTTGAGAGGGAAGCAGCACAGGGATATCCGGACCGGCCCTGCATTACCACCGTCATAGACCTCAACGGGAAGACGGTCTTCATCACGCGTTACATTCGACCGCTCAACCCCCCACAAGAGTTACTAGACGTATTCCCTAATAACCCTCTGGAAGCCACGGTCAGTCTGATTGAACTGAGTTTAGAAAGAGGCTGCACAGTTGCCTGTGTTCCTTATTTATTTGGATGTGCTCTCTCTGTCCCCACACAGACGCTGGTCGCACGATTCGTCTCGCTCATCCCGTCTCTGCCAGACAGAGTTTCCTTTTCTGGTGCCTGTGACCTGTGGAGCACCTGTGATGTGAGTGAAACTCTCTCTGAGACATTGTTACTGTAAGAGGAGGGAAGTGCTCAACTAACAGAAGCTTGTGTTTCCTTCTCTTGTTTATAGCAATTCCTCACCCTCCTGGCAGGAGATGAAGAAGAACATGCTGTACTGTTGTGCAACTACTTTCTCTCTATGGGCAAGAAAGCCTGGCTGATGATTGGCACTGCGATACCAGAAGTGGGTAACATTTATTTGTAAAACGTGGAGATTTTCCCCTACATGGAGCAGAGCTTTACTTTTTTCCCCACTTTTTCATTAGTCAGTGAGATTAAAAGTGATTATCAGGTGTGGACATGTATATAAAAATAATGGGGAGCGTCTGAGGCCTTCAGCAGCAGCAGCAGCACTAAGCAGCACTGATCTTTTTATTTCCCAGGGACCCACAGCTTATGTCCTGACCTTTGAGCAGAGCCGCTACCTGATCTGGAATCCCAGCAGTGGTCAGTACTACGGCCAGTACGACACCTTCTGCCCACTGCAGACTGTTGGCTGCCTGGTCAATGCTGACAATGTGAGTGAGGGGAGAGCAGCTACACGCCGTTAAATGAACTGTTCACATGTTGACGTTTCAGTCTTAATCATTTCCTGTTGTTTGAAGCAAATCAGTTAATTCTCTGTGGCTTGTTTAGGTGTGGTTAAATGTTCAACAGTACACCTCACCAATGAGGATAAGTTTTGACATCACAAAAGCCAATTTGTGGAAACCCTTTTTCTCCCGGTCCTTCTCCCACCCTGGGCTGTCTAGTGTACAGGTGAGTGTTCAGCATTTCTGTACAGTCTTATTATAGGTTTTCTGGTAACGTCATCCATGTTTGTACTAAATCTAATTGTCTTTAGCCAGAGGAGCTGGTATATCGACGCATAGACAAATCAGCAGCAGCAGAGCTTCAGGACAGGCAAGTTGTGGCAGCTGACTCAGTTACTTCTAACACCATGTCGTGTTGATTTTTTTTTTTTTTCTACAATTACACACAAGACAAAACACATCTCACTCTCCACAGAATTGAGAAGATCCTGAAGGAGAAGATCATGGAGTGGCGCCCTCGCCATCCAACCCGCTGGAACCGCTACTGCACCACCACCCTGAAACAATTCCTGCCCAAACTGGAGCTGAGCAGTGGGCGGGACGTGGCTGAGGGGCACCGCCACGAGTTGCAGAGCCTGCTGGGAGACAACAGGGTAAGTCTGAAATGGACGCGACTCTAAAACAGCTACTACACTGAGTCACTATATGATATAGTCAGTCATCAGTCATCAATTATTTGATCTCACTTGGACAAATTCATATCATAAATTACCACAAATAGGCATATGTTTCTTTTTAGATTTCAGGATTCCCCCTGCATCTGCCGTTCTCCGAGATTCGGCCCATCATAGAGGCAGTGTACAGCACTGGAGTTCACAACATTCAGGCATCCAATCTGGAGTTTGCCCTGGCTGTGTACGTGCACCCCTACCCCAACAACGTCCTATCTGTGTGGGTGTACCTGGCCTCACTTATCCGCACATGATACAAGAGACACTCATTTATCTCTCTGTGAACTTCAGCCTTAATAAAGCTGATGACACTACTCGCATGTTTGCAGATGACTGTGCAGTACATCACATGTGTGAAAGGGTCTGTCAGGTAAATTTTAATATTTAGTAATGAGTTTAATATCGACACATCAAATCCCCCTTTCTGTTAGAGAGGAGCCATTTGAGGCTATGGCATGTGTTCATATACATGGAGGAACAGATTTATATAAATATAGCTGTATATACATGTATATGGTTAACTGATAACTCAGTATGCTGGGTTCTTGAAATGCTCCCAACATAAATATTTTGCGAAACTATGTCACATTTGCAAATTTTGTGTTTACACAAGAATTAAAATAACTTTATTATTGTTGTCGTATTGTTCTGTTTATTAACATTTCCAATAGAACATGCAGGACTTTTGGTCATCCTGCTGCAGAGCGATCAGAAAGTTAAAGTTACTGCGGTTGACTTTTCAGCTCATGGCTTTAAGAGTCTCACCAAGACGCAGCCAGCCTGCGAGACATAGTTTGCTCATGAGTTAAAAGGACTAAGACGCTGACGCTGACGCCTTTAGTCCAATCTGTGATTTTAAAAAATAGTAATAAATTATTTGAGTTATTACTGTATTACTCATTGATGGCATCCATCGACCAGGCTTAATTCTTCTGTTTGAAATTCAGCAATCCAGAGAGGTCTCACACAGTTTAATAAATACCAGATCTCTAATCCGAGTATGTCACAGGCAGTAAGAGCTGCTGCAGAGACCTCGTCAGCCTAACGTTTTAATTATCACAGATAATTATCCCACATGTGTGTACATCATCATGACAACTGTTCACAACAGTCAGAATCACTCAAAGGGGAGACAGTGATCCGTTCACTCCTGTTTAATTTTCCACATCACCCTCTCCATTAAATGACAAAGCTTGTTTAAGGTAAAAACAGAAAAGTTAAAACAACACTTTGACGCTGCAGTCGGTCGGTTAACACTATGCTGATTATAAATGGGTCAACTGAACGAGGGGAGAAGCAGACTTACACAAATCAGTATAGTTTTAGTGAAAAAAGAAACTTAGTTTAACTACAAAAAACACTAAGTACGTAGTGTTCATGTTTCTCTAGTTTTTACTTTTTCAAAACCGAAACAGGAAACAGGAAGTACATTTGCAGACGTTTCAAATCCTTAATCACATCTTCACGTTTTTTCCTTTTCTAAAGGTTTGTTTCCATTTAATATAGATGGAAATGGAAATAACAGGAGCAAAATTACAGTTTCATCCAGAAATATTTTTTTGAGTGATGCAAAATACAGCAAATGGTATTCCCAGGATAAAGTGCAATAAAAAGCAGACGTGACATTTTTAGGAGAGCGCTGCTCGGCAGGGTCACTCTCCAGAGCGACAGCAGGCTCTGAAGCCACACTGCAGGTTCTGGCAGCCGCTGGCCGTCTCTGCGTGAGGACCTGGAGACAAACACCACACAGTGGTCAGCTACTGAACTGCATGCCATAGAACAAGATTAAAAGCTCACACACAGCCTCATATCCACAACATTCTAATATTTTTTTTATATTTTGATATAAATGTAAAGCACACAACTGGGTACATAAAGTTCAGACAGGGAATACTGGAGGCATCATACCGGCTACTGTAACGCCTACTTACCTTCCACCCCAGCAGCACCCGTTACTTACACTAGGACACATGCTATGCGAGTGGGGTTAGTAATGTTTGTTACAGTTGCCACACAGTGTAACAGGTCCACTCACAAATCACTTCTACTCACAATCACATCTTCATATACAGTTAAACGTTAACACAGGTCTTTCTCCGAACATCTTATTAGATCATGAGCGTGTATGATTTTGTGTTTCGGAGGAAAAAAAAAAAACAGACCCCTGACAGTTTCACTTGTGTTACCGTTGATGTTGTCGCAGTAATAGAAGTGTTCATCATTGAGAGAAGGACAGGCTGACACCAGCTCCTGCAGCCCCACCTCAGTGATGAAGAGGCAGCCAGACAGGTTGAGATGCTCCAGGACAGGAAGTCCCCCACGCTGGGACAGAGCCCTGAAACAAAACGCAGTGCAACGAAACCTCATTAAATTGTACAACAATGTGCATACCAACAGTGGGAACATCTAGATGAGCACTGATAATCCAGTCTTAGCCTAAGAGGGGCAGTACTGTTGACTATAGCAAATCTAGTGAAATCCTTGTGAAGAACACTCACACTGGATCTTACCCAAGTTTCCAAATTTAAGTGTCAGTGCTTTCACTCTCACAAGTTATTACACCATCTTCTGTTTTTTCAGCTGGCAATGACATGAACTACACTTGCCACTAAAATGTTTCTTTGAAACCGCATCAATGCAATCTGACAAGATTTGGCATTTTACAGCTGATCACAGATGACTCATCATCTCGCTGCATCGCATTGGTTTCTGAAAATGCTAACCTTCAGATGAACTGATGTAAACCCACATTAGTTTGGAAAATTATGCAATTTCAAGTATCATGTTGTTGTTTTTTTTAGTTTGTTTGAAAAACAGCAATGCGTGATGTTTACCTCAAGCCCAAATCAGTGACTTGATAACATCCAGAGAGGCTGAGAAATCTCAGAGAGCGTTTTGCCTCTGACGGGTCAGTCCTGTTCTCATGCTCCAGACACTGCAGGCCCCCAAAGGAGGAGCACTTAGTCCGAAATTCTGCAGTGCTGTTTGGGATGGTGCCTGACTCGCACTGTGGCCCACCAAAAGTCCTGAGGGCCATGTCACTGGTGCAGCAGGTCGAGTGACCACAGAACATTTCCCCAGACATGGCGTACTGCTGATGTAAATAGGAGGCATCTGAGCCAGTCCTGAGCCCGCGCCTCCTGCTCCTCCTGCAACAGCAGGAGCCTCCCACAAGCTGCGTCTCAACAAAGCTTTCTGCATCAGGAAGAGACATCCCACCACGACGGCTCCACTCAGCCGCATCTTCAATATCAGCAAGGTCTGAGGAGTCCAGTACCCACACTCGCGTGGGCGTGCAAGCAGTGCCCCAACGACCAGTCCCATGCTTGAAAATGAAGGCCTGCCGCTTCCGCCCCGCTGGATGCAGGTTTCTCTCATCCATGAATGTGATGGGCACTGGAGAGCTTTTAAGGAGCTTGGCTCGCCGGTCCAAACGCTGGTCAACGCAGGTGGAAGACGTGAGATCGCCCAGCCCAAAGGACAGTTTCTTCAGGGTGTGATCAGTGATTTTCTCACACCCCGACAAATCCAGGTGCTCCAGAGAGAGACAAGCTCCAAGAGATGACCAGCTGTAAGAGAGGATAGAAGGAAGGAACACTGTGGTGAGTACTGAGTTTCCTGTACATAAAAAGTTTGGCCCTAAGCAAATTTAGAACTAAGAAACTTAGTGGATGTAGTGCAAAAACTTGTCAATGATGCAAAGGCCTCTGTGCATAACCAAAAATCACTCTGTTACCTCTGTAATGAGTTTTGATGTTTACCTGTCAAATGCAAAATCTGTAACATCAGTCTGGGTCAGATCCAGATGAGTAATATTGGGGCAGAAACTGAGAATTTGACGGACCTGAAAAACAACAAAACTACAGTCAACATTCATTTTCATAAGATGGTTTAGTTGTCTAGCAAGTTTCATCATCAGGTGCTGGGCGATCACGGTGTAAAAGTAAAGATTCTGCACTACATACCATTTTACTTGAGACTGTAGAACTGTATGCCAGAACAATGGACTTGACAGACGGACCCACAGCTGGCAGAAGGTTCTGGATAATCCCATTCAGAAGCCTCTTTTCTCGCTGAGCAGTGCTAATTGCCAGGAAACCCACTGTGCGGCCCGACACATCTGACAAGACAAGGAACCATAGCATGGATGACATGATTAACTAAACTTATTTAATTATTTATTTATTTTAATCATTACCTTAATAGAATGGGCTACTGGGCATTGCCAGTCACTATGCTGCAGGTCTGTTTACTGCCTGTATGCCAGAGTGCAACCTGAGTATAGAGGCAGTGCCTTTCTGACTTTGGTGCTAACTCATCAAAGGTGAATAAAGGCGACTGGTTTCACCACAACAGCGTGTTAGCATATGTGGAATGACTTTTTTTTTTTTTTTTTTTAAATGATTTAGTCAGTAACATAGGTGTGAACACAAAACCTCACCAGACTCATCAACATCAGCATCCTCATCCCATTCCTGATATGCCCGACCCTCATTCTGCCGACTCTTCACCCACTCATCATCTGGCTCCTGGTCAAGATCCCCGGGTGGGCCATTGTAATAATCACCTACATTAAAGACACAAAACATTTATCAGCCGTGCGCCGCCACCACCACATGAATGGGATTCTAAATTGCAGGAAAAATGAAGCTAAGTGATCAATATGTTAGTCCTTAGTGTAATCACCAGCTTTGAGCAGCCTACCTCTGGCCCAGCGCACAGGGTAGAGGTGCCTCCACAGAGAGCCAGTCTTAGCTAGCTCTGACCAGGAGCTGCACACCTGACTGCAGCGACACAGATCTTCAGGGCCCAAATAATGGAACAGCCTCAGCATAATTTCTGTAGGGAGCTGAGAGATGTGGGCTGAAGAATCCTTTTTCTTTTCCAGTTCTGAGGGAGAGGACAAAAAAGCTTCGCTTGTTACTCAAATACCACAATTATGAAATGCACCTTTTACAGATGTCATCCACTTCCAATACAATTAGCCCTTTCATGAAGCTACTGACTTAAATAGTTAAACACTGTACTGCTTACACATTGGACTTTTTGAAGGAAGACATTTTACAGTAGGAAAAGCACGAGCCACAACATTGCTAGTATTATTCAGACAAACCTTCCTATGTACATTCATTTGAAGACTGTACAGAGAGAACAAGACATTCGTTAACTGGCTGAAACCAGTACTGAGCACTGGAACTCAACTTGACACAGTAATGTAATGAACACTGGTGATATGTTGGCTCGCATACGCATGAACCTCAAATCAGGTATGAGAAACATTTAAAAATTTCTTCATGACCCTGATGACTACCAGCTTGAAAAAAAAGGAGTTGTAAACATTTGTGAATATGCTCACTAACCATAATCTGTCTTCTCGTGATCAGCATATTTAAAGGCTTTCTGCAGCTCCTCCGCCTGGCTCCACAAGCTGAAGCCCTTCAGCACCTCAGCGGCACAGTCCCATTGCTGTTGGCTGCAGTGCTGTGCTATCACCTGTTTCTTGATGTCCTTGAGCTCCTCATAGGTGAAGTACTCCATAAGCATAGGCTGAAACACCTGCAAAGAATCTCCTTAGTTTACCGGGTGTGAACAAACACATTTTTAAACAAGTTTCCATGCATTCGTTTTTTTTTTTGTGTTTGAACACAATTTAGTCTTACCCATTCTTTGTGAAATTGCTCATTAAAAGGTGTTTATATTAAAAACATAAAGAAGTCTGAACATCTTATACCTCTTCTTCTTCCTTCATGTGGGGAAGAAAGTCCTGTGTGAAAGCTTCTAGTCTCTCCTTCAGCTGCTGGGCATAGTTAAGCTGCTCATATTCACTCTAAAAACACATAACAGTTATTAATACATGGAATCCCTTAAAGAACATGGCGGCTGAGACACCTTTACAATCCCATCTACAACACCCCGTGTTTCAGTCTTTTATTAACTTAATTACAAAATATGTGCCACCCACATTTTGCACTAGCTCATTAATATTCTGAGAAAATCTCTATGACAACTGAGGAAAAGTCAATATAAGGTCATCCAACTATTAAAAAAAAACCTCAGCACAGAACTATTTATCTCAGGAGAAACATCATTTTCCTTTGGACAGAATGCAGGATCTCAGTCCAAAGCTGAAAATGTTCTTTTCTGTGTAACAAACTGACTGGGGCAGGGCGGAAGTTAAGATTTACACAATTGCATCATTCTGGAGAGCCCATTTTTTTGGATTACCCATGGCTTGAGAGAGAACAATAAGTCTTGTCTCCTATTAAGCAGATCACAAAAACAACCCTCCCTCTATTATACAGTTCAACCTACTTTTTTATGTAACTGGACGCTACAATTTGTCAAACAGCTTTGATATAAATGATCATGCATTTAGAGTATAATTTCCTGTCTTTACAATTAACCTGTGTACATGAAAAATACCAATTCTGATGTTATTGTTGTTGCTGCTGTCTTTGTGTGGCTAACATAATAGTTATTCTAATGACAGTGTGTTAACCCACCATTGAGCAACGAGTATTGGCTGAGCTCTGCAGAATTATGATTTCCCTATACGTAAAGTCTGGGGTTCAAGAAGTGCAGTGTAAAGCCATGATGATAACCTACTCTTTAATAAATCGATGCATGTTTACCTTAACGCTGTGCAGCCCCTTTTCAAAGAGGGACAACATCTCCGAGAGTTTGTTGTCAGAGTGCACATTGTACACAGTGCAGCAGCGCTGTTGCAACAGGCCGATAATGTACTCATTCTCAATTTGTTCGTGCATCTTGAACTCCTTGAAGGTGGCGCACAGTGACTGGAGAAATGAGCGGAAATCATTGTTGTTGGAGAAGTTGGTTTTCGACAGCTGTGAAAAACAAACGAAAACGGTCAGCCATTTGTTATAAAATGTTACATCGTTTGTGTATTTGTAACCGTGTGAGAAATATAATCAATAGCACTTATGTTGATGGCACTGTATTACAATAAATGATCATTCCTACGTAAACCCAAAAAGCGACTGCTGTGGTAACATTACGGCAGCGGAGGTAAACTAACAAACCTAAATTACGTTATCACACCCGCCCTGCATTGGCTGGTGAAGCTAAATGGGTTTACGTGACACGTCTCACGAGCGGAATTTTAATTGACTGCGCGGAAATTCTCTATGTTATAGCTGTAATACCCTTTATGGGAACATTAGAAACTGCGTTGTGATATTTAAAGCAGGTTGCATAACAAGCTTATCCTGCAAGTTAGTGAAGGCAGCTAATATAGTTAGCGAGCCTTAGCTTGGATAGAGGATGGGTTACTCAAAGTTTAATAAGAGCAACCCAATACGTGCCCAAAAGCGCTGGCTAAGTAAACACCTCTAAGTAGCGCTAATTTCACATCCGTATAATCTACGAAATGGTCCCAATGTGGTCGTGAGACAGCCATCCGTTAACTGAATCCGCTTCGGCTGACTCAATCCTGACTGCTATACACACAAGCTAGCTAGCGTGCTAACTGGCGGACACTCGTCCGTTGGTCACACACCGTCATATATTCCATTGTGATACCCCCAAATTAATGACTGCCATTTTCCACACACCTTTTCGCAGTATAAGCCCACCAGCTGCTTCATTCGCCAGTGCGGGCCAGTGAAAACATCCACCTCGTCCGGAAAGGGAGCCATCTTCACACTGGGGCTCAGTGCGTCATCTGCTCACAGTCTCTCAGTCTGCGATACAATCAAACAAGGAGGCGTGTGCGAGCGGCTCACGTGACCACAAGTTATAAATGTTGGCTAATTTGTCCGAGGCCAACAGTGTAGGTACAGATCTGGGATCAGTGTATCGATAGAAGGTTGTAGACCTTTCACAGCAACTCAAGTAGACTTTTCAAATTGATATAACTTCAAATTTAAATTTCTACTAACCATGTTTCACTCATTTATTATCTTCTTAATTTATTTATTGGTTTTCTTTTCAATATTATTCTAAATTGCAGTTAAAATCGTTGGTTGTTTTGTGAATTAACTTCCAAGAGCACACTGAACATTGTTTTCACAAGTTCCTGCCCGCCTATTATTAGCCATTAGTCTGAAAATCATTCAAATAAAGTAAAGCTCTGTGTTTTGGAGCAAATTAATACCAAAACGTCGGCAGAAGAAAATCTAAATCGCTCTGCCTAAACTACTAATGAAATATAGTTCATCAAAAAATGGTCGCTATACTTCCACGGTCGGCTTGTGGTTGCCATGGAAAGAAAAACGTCCACAGCAACTGTCCCTTTCGGGGTGGAGACTGGGACCGTATAATTCACATTGGAAGATGACTGACAGCTATATGAACCAATTCGCGATCGAGAAGTGCGAAGCTAACCAATGAAAATTCAGGAAAATAGAGCCGTAGTTAGATAGAGAGCGCGAGCAGCAGGAGTAGCAGATCCCAGAACCTCCGTGAGACGGCAGTGAAAAAGACTAATGGTAAGCCCAAGTACTAGCTAATTTAATTTGCACACCGCTTTCCTGTGAGCTACGTAAATCATATTACTCTGCGTTTCGTGCACTCTCAGTGTATATATTTTATGTAAGTTGGTCCATGTTCGCCTAGCTACTATGTAACGGTAACGCTAGCGATCTTGCTATCAGTTGTGTTGTGTGTTGTCTCTCAGCATCACAGCCTGAAGCAAGAGATCCTTTTCTGTCTGACAGCATGATGGAGCTAGCATTACCATGTATTTACTGGATGACACACAATCAGGATTGTGGGCGTTAACAATAACGGATCTAACAATTATTGCCTTTTACAAAACTACCGCCATTTAACCAGTAGCTTTGTGAGAAAGTCTGATCTGTTCGAGCATAGCCTTGGATCATTTTCCCAGATCTCTTTGCAGACCCAGCATGAGGAGCCAGTCATTCCAGTAACATGGACAAGTACGAAAAGGTGAAGAAAATTGGGGAAGGTTCATTTGGAAAAGCCATCCTTGTCAAATCAAAAGAGGATGGACGCCAGTATGTCATCAAGGAGATCGGCATATCTGGAGTAAGCTCCCATGTGTAATATTACACAAGTTTCACTTGTCACCGTTACTGTGAGCTCCCCTTTACAACTTTGCTCTTACACATTTTCTTTCCCTTTTATTTTTACAGATGTCAAATAAAGAAAGGAAGGAATCTCGAAAAGAAGTTGCTGTTCTCGCCAAAATGAGTCATCCCAACATTGTCCAGTATAAGGAGTCTTTTGAAGGTATTCACATGATTTAAAGATCTCAGCAATGATCAGAAAAAAAACACAGATATAATCTACACCAGTAATATCCCGATCCACACAATATAATGTGTATAACATGACTGAATGCTTTATAAACCTTTCAGAAGGGGGCTGTCTGTTTATTGTGATGGACTACTGTGAGGGTGGAGACCTCTTCAAGAAGATCAACTCTCAGAAAGTACTGTTCTCAGAAGAGCAAGTAAGCCACTAACTCTTTGAGACAATCATGAATGTTCAAGATGTACTTGACAGACTGGAACAGTGATATCACTTATCTTTGTGCCTGTCTTTGACATATATTTAGATGATTTTATTGTTTCTACATTTTTCCTTGAGCTACTCAGTCAGACTGTGTATTGTAAAGTGGATTTACCATCTTCTCCCTTGCGTAGATCCTGGATTGGTTCGTGCAGATTTGCTTGGCACTGAAACACGTACATGATCGAAAAATCCTCCACAGGGACATCAAATCGCAGGTATTGATTCATGCACCACATGATCTTTGCTCAGTGATTACAAGTTGTTTATTTATAATGTGTTTGTTTTTTTTTCATAACTTGTGCACAGAACATATTTTTGACAAAAGATGGGACTGTTCAACTTGGGGACTTTGGAATTGCAAGAGTGCTGAACAGGTATATACAACAACATGTTACTAGATATACAGATATCTCTAAAGCCCGGATTTGAATAGTAAGGCATAATCCAATTTGCTTTCCTTTTTTTTCCCTCACTTTCAGCACTATAGAACTGGCAAGAACATGTATAGGAACACCATACTACCTGTCACCAGAGATCTGTGAAAATAAACCATACAACAACAAAAGGTAATAACTTGATGCTCTGGAACACCATGTTGTGTTTGTCTCATTTGTGATGTATATGAATATTTAATTGTAATCCAGAGGACAAGCACTTTCCCCCATCAAACTGTGAGTCATGCAGGTTTAGTTGGTGGCTTCCGGGTGATGTGAAGGTGTCATGTCTCCCCTTTATTGAGTGAACTTGCTTGTGTATATCTACAGCAGGAAGCTAGTATTGATTTCCTTTTGAACTATTTTACACAAGCGTGTAATCTAATCTACTTTAGTTACAACCAGTGAAGTAACTTAAGCAATATCTCAGTGTTCTATCTGGAGTTTTCTCAGCAGTGAATTCCTTTTTTTCCACCTGTTTATGATAAAGAAGGGAGAAGCATTACAAATGACTGTTGAGACATTATTGAATGAATGTAAACCTACCCCAGAACTTATCCCTGCCTGTCCATTTGTATGCTCTCTCCTCTCACTTTCCCTACTTTTCCTCCTTCTGCAGTGATATTTGGGCCCTAGGGTGTGTCCTGTATGAAATGTGCACTCTTAAGCATGCAGTAAGTATTCAGTGTGTGAGCTGTTTACTAATTAATGTAGATTTAATGTATCTTATGCAGCATTGCAGCGCTCTCTCACATACTAATTTCTTCCCTATATGTCCTGTAGCTAAGTTTCAAAGAATGGGTCATCCAACAGTGTGTCATTATCAAATATGTATTTCTTTACATTTTCAATCACGCCCTTATTGCATATGATCATGTGATTTATCTGCCCTGTCCTGCATGTGTTTCTTCTCAGTTTGAAGCTGGCAACATGAAGAACTTAGTTCTGAAGATCATTCGTGGCTCGTACCCTCCCGTCTCTGTTCACTACTCTCAAGAACTCCGCTCTCTCTTGGCCCTACTGTTTAAACGCAACCCGCGAGAAAGGCCCTCAGTCGGCAGCATTCTGGACAAACCTTTTCTGTCCTGTAGGATAGAGAGGTTCCTCACACCACAGGTACAGTTAGTTGTCTTTGATACAGTCTGAATTGACATAATCTACATTGTACATGTATTGAAAACAATCTGTTCTGTACTGATTCCAGCTCATCGCTCAGGAATTTCGCCATACTTTTCTTCACAAGCAGCCTAATGTGGGTGTGTTGCAGGGGCCACCAGGTAAGCTAACACTGCTGCTGTGATCCCCAGGTGGACTGTTGTTGTTTGTAATCAGCACCTTAAGCTCAGCTACCAGGGTGACCGACATAGATGGCATAGTTGATTAGGATTTTGTGGCAGTGTTACTGTGACTGAATTAAGTCCTAAATTCAGAGAGAGAAATACATTTCCTCTCAGCTGGTTCTCCTAATTTAACGGGGTTTGAAATATATCACTTATAAAATTATCCATCTGCATTTTGGGAACCAGTAAATAGAGCTGCTCGACAATGTACAGTCATTTTTATGTTTTGTTTATGTATTGTTTATAAATTTGCATTATTGATCCTGCTCATTGCTCTTAGCCTTGCATAGTCATCAGACACCGACTCTGCTGTTGCTTTTACTTGTGTGACCAGCCAAGCGTCCTGCCCCTGGCTCCATACCACTCGCCCCAGCCCAGAAGATTACCAAACCAGCCACCAAATACGGAGTGCCTTTAACTGTGAAGAAGGTGTCAGATGCAGCCAAAAAGCCTGCAGAGAGGAAACCGGCTATAAAACATAAACCGGTTAGTAGGCCGTTGAACTTGAAGACAAGTTGCTCTGATTTTTTTTTTTGAACTAAAAAAGAAAAAGCTCTGTTTGATGTTGAGCTCCTAGTCTGGCATGACGGAGGCCTATCCCATCTGTGTGTGTGCGAGTGTCTGTTTTTACATCTTAGTGTGTTGGCAACCTCTGAACCCCAGTGTCATATGTTGCTCAGGCCCCTCTCCCAGCAGCCCCCCAGAGAAGAGAGGACGAGGAAGAGAGGAAAAAACATGAGGTACCGCTGAGAGCCCCGCATAACTTGTATTTACTATTGGATTCCCCTCCCTTTTCTTTCCCCATTTACACACACATGAAGGTGTGTGTGTGTGTGTTCCTACCAGCATTTTTGTTTTTCTTCCCTCTCATCATGCCTGATCCCTGTCTTCACCTTTTTCCGCTCCTGGCTCTGTTTGGAGTGTTCTGCCTGATCTTTAACCAGCCTTTCCCTCCTCGCCTGCCTGCCAGTGACAGAGCAGTCCTGCTGCCTCTTGCCTCAAAGTGGGTTTCTGTAAGATGCCTGTTTTTCATTGATATGCTTTTGCCTCGTGCTGCAGGATGGCATCAGAAAGAAAAGGATGGAGCTGATTGAGAAAGAAAGGAAACAGAGGGAGCAGGTGAGCACATTGCTAAGCTCAAATGTAAAGTTTCTAATTGTTTTTACACGTTTAATTGGTTCCTTTTCTGTGTGGTTTTCAGATGTTCCTGTTGAAGGCAGAGCAAATGAAGAGATATGAAAAGGAAAAGGTGAGTAAATATTTTTCTTCTTGTAGGTACCAAGTCCTTACTGCAGTAAGTGGGGAAAAAGCTTTTGAAAGGGTCAATATAGTGTACGTCTCCATCTAAAACTGAAAAAAAAAATCAATGAACCTGTGATTTTTTTTTTTTTTTTTTACAGATCAATCGCATAAACCAAGCCAGAGAACAAGGCTGGAAGCATCTCTTGAGTTCTAGTGGAGGTAGCAGCCCAGAGAGGAAGGTACTGGATACCCGTTTCCATTTCATGATACAAGCCATCTTTTCCATTTAAATACAGCATAGACTCAGTGCTACTCCTCCTTACTTACCACAGACTTTTGTTCTGTAATCTTAGTGTTTTGTAGGTGGGAGGAAGAGGGCTGCAGGTGTTGCCCCCCCTGCCCCAGGCTCTGTTCAGGGTCCTACTCCAGCCCCTGTCCCAAGCAAAAGCCCTTATGAGCACTACCACGCTGCTCTGGACCAAATGGCTAAACCACAGCCTAAAGACATCAGCAGGAAGGCATCCTCTGCGGGACCGGGCAGTCCCATTCGGTAAGTTCAGATGCCTTCAGTTTTTTAGGCAGTTTAGTAAGAAGTTCAGGTTTTACGTAATTGTTTTAATGGCATTGCTTCTGTGTATTAGAGGTGTACCGGCTGCTGCTGGGCCGGTGTTATCCAACGGCCCTGCCCAGCTCCTAAACCACAATGCACTCAAGAGAGAACTTCAGAAGCTGCAGCTCGTTTCTACACAAGCTCGTATCAGTAGGTCAGTAAAGCAGCTTTACTCTGCTCAGTAAATGACACTACGCATCTCCTGTCACAGCATGGGAATGAACTGTATTCAGTGCCTCGCTGTGTTTTCAGGCAGCGTGGTCAGATGGCTGTTGACCGGGCTGATCAGGTTGAGGAGTTTTTACAGCGTAAGAAGGAAGCCATGCTCAACAAAGTCCGTGCTGAGGGACAACTGGTACGTACTGTGACGTATACTGGAATTTTAAATTTAACCTTCTGGAGTTTTTAGCCCTGTTACTGAAATACCAAACCTTTTCCATCATAGTGATTATGACCCTTCACGTACTGGGTGTGGTTTTATATGGCCTACAGTCCTTAAACCTGACCCTGATGTCTCTCTTTCAGTTATTAGGAATGTTCGAGCTCCATTAAGCTACAGTTCTCATACTAACACTGAATCAAACAACGCTCTGCATTGATAGATTGTTGCTAGTACTACCAAACCCACTGAGAATCAGCCGACGGTTCGGTTCGGTTTAAACCCAGTGGCTCTCACTGCCAGCCCCATATAAAACCTTGAAGTCTTCTATCAGCCTGAGCTCACACAAGCCTGTTGTAAACTACCTGCCAAGTACATAATGGCAATGAGCCAAAGTAAAGGTGTGGCTGGTAGAGAAGGTTAAAATATACTGTACAAGAAGTGGAAGAAACTCAGGTTTTCTCAGAAGTTGGTGGATCAAACCTAATCGATCAGATAAGCCCAGTAAACTAACTCAGTTTGTTTTGGTGCTTTTCTGCCCCCTGGTGGTAAAGTGTACTGTCTGCACCTTAGCCTGACTCCCCTGTTAGCTCTGTTGAACCTGTAAATTACACCTTTATCATTCCCATAAGTTCAGTGAATCTGGAGATCTCAAATACATCTTAGTTACTCACCTTCAACCTGAGGTTGTGCAGGGCCTTTAAGACAACTGATTTTAACATGGCAATAATCAGTTTTCAGCCACTGGGGGGCAGAAATATGCCAAAAGAGACTGACTGACCTACTTGCCTGATTTACTTGCCTTATTATCATTTTCCAAAGCTGTTAATAGCTGATGTCTTATAAAACATTTACTCACTTTAACATCCAGCAGACAGAAATCAGTATTCTTCTTACGTTGAAGCTGTGTTTCTGGCCACATCATGAATCTAAGTTCAGTGCTTACTGGCCTCGTTCGGTCTCAGCCAATCCCTGAGAATCATTTCTGTTTCTTTAGCTTGCTTAGATGGTTAACCTTCTTATCAGCTTGTTTTCTGGAAATAGCTGCTGCTGTAGCAACGTTGTAGTCATTTGATTCAGTATTAATGCAGAAATATTGATGAATGTAGCTTTAAATATCTCCTGGCCCCGACTCGTGACTGCTGTGACAGTTAGATATGAGGCCTGCGTCCTTCTAAAATGTGGTTAAATTGAATGGTAAACAGGGCACTCGGCAAAACCTGGCTGCAATCTATGGAAGCTGGGCTGGTTCGGTTCAGTGCACGAGACCCAGAGCCAACAAAGAGGAGGAGGTAGGAGCCCCAGGCTCTTAATGCCCAGCCTCACACCCCACCTCACCCATGGCACGTCTGGTTTGGCACGTCTCATATGTCTGCACAAAACTCCCTTTGACACACCCATAATTCAACTTGGCAGCTCAAACTCATGCCGACCCCTTGCATAATGTGTGGTGTTCCACTGTTCAGTGTGAGCTGTTTCACTGTTTATGTATCACAGTAATGGCTGTTACTATTCATTCCATTAAATACCATTGGTTTTGTTTGATTATTGTGTGTTTTGTCCCGTTTTGAATAACCTCACCACCTCAGTTTCGCAGTGTGTGTTACAGCTTTTTTTGCTTTGAATGGAATAAAGAAATTAATACATCTTTATTGCACTGGTACCTGCAAAATATGTGATTCTATTCTGGCTGAACTGATGATGTTTTAATGTGCAGATGCTAACATCATATTGTGTTTTGAATGAAGCTTTGCCTTTTGTAAGTGCTGCCTATGAATGCCAGTTCTTTTTTTGCTTGACTGTGACTGCAGATATCAATGCTGCACCATACCCTGCCCGTGTGTGTGTCTTTGCAGGTGTGTATACCATACCGTATGAAACATTTCTGTATTTGTTCTCAGGAATACTTGAAGAAACTGAGGCAGATCCGTTTGCTGAACTTCAATGAGCGTCAGCAGATCAAAGCCCGACTCAGAGGAGAGAAGGTACAATCCTCGGCTCTTAGATTCTGAGAGTACCTTTCATCAAAGTGTTTTCCCCTTTCTTTGACATTTTCTTCTTGTGGCTGTTGTTGGTGTTTGTTTCAGTATGACAGTGATGGTTCAGACAGCCAGGAGTCCAATGAGGAGGCAGAGCTCAGGAGAAAGAAGACCGAGGCTTTAAAAGTGAGTCTGCGGGGAAGAGAAAGGACTTTTTACAACATGCAACCGTTTTACAACATGCAACTTTTAATTGATTACTATATTTATACAACGTGTTTCAAATGTATTTCACACAGCATCCTGGATTATAAGATTTTCAAAACCACTGAATAGAGTGACAATCAGTCAGCCTAAGCTGCAACCTTCCTGACCACCTCAGTCTGCGACTTGTTTCCTTGGTTGTTTTTATGTCAGAGCTGTAGCCAGCTGCTCGACCCCACGAGCTCTGTAGGTGAGCAGTGCAAACTTATTATTAATGCTACAACTACCTGGCAACAAGTGTAGAGAAAATAATACAAGGCTGTTATTGTCACAGAGTTGAAAGCTGTGCTGCTGTGTTGAGCTCTAACTGCTGGTGAGAGTGTGTAATTGAGACGGGAGTAAAAACAGCCTGTAATCTGAAAGACAGAATAGCAGCTGGGTGGATGGTATGTTCAACTGAAGGAAACAAGATTGGGCAACTCTTATTCTGATCATCGAAACTGATTTGGCCATAGCTTCATCATTCTTCATTTTTATCAATATATTTATCCACCTGCCAGGCCCAAGCAAATGCCCGTGCTGCTGTACTGAAAGAGCAACTAGAGAAGAAGAGGAGAGAAGCTTATGACAGAGAAAAGAGAGCTTGGGAAGACCATGTAAGCTCTTTCATTCTTTTTTTCCATGTTAACATTACTGTATATTGATATATAGCTTAATCGCAGGTATTGTGTATTGTGGAAGCTTGCAGCGCGGGGGGTGAAGGTTGGCATGGCAGCAGGAAACATAGCGGCGGCGGCAGCGGTGGCAGTAGCAGTATCAACTACCTCTGACAGTCCTCTTCCACAGCCCAGTCCCTCTCAGCCAGAACCAGCTGCCAGAGCTCCAGCCCTGCCTGCATCTAAAGCCTCCACCCCGGCTATATCCATGACTGCTGCGCTGAAGAATGTTGGAGCAGTCAGTACACATTTACAAAGTCTTTCATGTCCAACATCATGTATTTGTTTGGGAGTTTGTTTTGCTTGGCTGTATCAGTCCTGCATATTGTGTTTTGCAGATTACTCCACTAAAAGAAAACCTGCCAGAGCCAGAGGCAGCTACAGTCATTCAGGTGAGCGTATGAGTCGTCAGTAACTGCCCCGATTCTGAATCTTCCCCGACATAACAATTAGAAAGATAATTCCGCTTAATACTTTTCATGTAACAGAGTGAGAAAAAGCAGATACTGCGCAGACTTAACCAGAACCTAAAGGCCCAGAGTCCACTGGAGGAGGCCGAGGTGTCGCCTCCACCCCCTGCAGAACCAACTCCAGCTCCCCAGCAGAACCAGTCTGACACAGATAATCGTCCTCCTTCAAACGGAGACCGAAAGAAGTGGGATGCAGCAGAACTGCCTGTACTTCCTGTTGCTCAGCAAACCCTGGGAGAAACCTGCGCCACAACGACTGGTGAGTTGAGTTGTAGGACTCTCATGCCCTATGCATTAACAGAATGTGCCGACAGAGGTTTTTTTTTTCTGCTGAAGTTGCAGTCTTTTGTTAGTGTGTGTGGAATTTTCATTTGAAACGTCCACTTTCCAAGATATTTAGCTTTCCTTTATATACGTGATGCTGCATGCTTGTACTTGAGTTGTGGAAGTTCTGTGATCACTGTGAATTTTGCTTATCATGGAATTCAGTACATCTGTAAAGGTTTTTCAACCCCTGACATTCTCTCACCAGTCACCTCAGTGTCTCCTGAAGACAGGCCGTCCTCTGGTGGAGACAGGAAGAAGTGGGAGGCAGGGGTTCCACTCGTCCTCTCTGTAGCCCAACAAACTCTGGAGGAGACATGCATCACGACCATTGGTGAGTTGTCTTGTCCCTGAATGCATATCGTGGAAATTGAACCAGTGGGCACATAAAACATGTAATTCCACTTTCTTTCTGTGTATGTTTGTGCAATGTCTCAGAGCAAACAGCGGGTGAAGTTATACAGATGGGTGTGCTACAGGAGGAAAATCCAAGGAAGATGTGGGGCGCGAGTCCAGACTGTCAGGTGCTGAAGGTCCTTCAGGAGGCAGAGCTTCAGCCTCTCACTCAGCAGCTGGAGAATGTCACCCTCTGTGAGGAAGGGTTTCCCAGCCCCGGTTAGTCTTCATTCCCAAATGAGGCTAAGTCTGGATTTTGTGTTGTACTCTAAAAAATACAAGCAGCATAAGCCTTAAAGCAAGTGTTGTTTTTGCCTTTGTGATTGCATGTATCAGGAGTGTGTGTATATATTTTGCGTGTGCATGTTTGAAAAGGCACTCTGAAATCACGCCATGTTACAGAATCATTTATATCATTATGTGAACATAAGGGGCCTTTTTTCTACTCTCAGTGTGCTGTTTCAGAGAATGCATTAAAAGTTAAGATGTATCAGGAGTATATCACTTTCTGATGCAGATAAGTCTCACCCAGCGGCAGAACCTGAGATTATGAGGACACCTAAAGAAGTGTTGACCTCTAAGACAACTCCACCTGCTGCGCTTCAGAGCCCTGAGGCTCAGAAGGAGAGAGCGGCTCAAACAGAGGCCTCACATCAGGAAATGTCTGTGGCCGGCACGGTGGAAAGAGTGACACTGCCACCCAACCTCACTGAGGCTCAGGGTTAGTATGTCATTCCATCTGATATTGATCAGATATTTCACATCTCAAAGGATATTTTCAGTACAATGCAATCCTATCTGGCCGTAATTCTTACAGATCCTGCAGACATGGAGCCATTGGTTTTGGAAGAGACACCTAAAATGGCCTCACACCCTCCAGCTGGTGTGCAGCAGGCGTGGGAGCAGGACGCCCAACAGCCCTCGTAAAGATTCATTATTATCATTATTATTATTTATATTGACAAAAACATTTGCCCCTTTCACACCAAAATGAAAATTCAGTCATTGTTTACTCACACCAGTGTGCGTAAAACTCATAAAGCTCATAAATGTTTTATTTTGCAGTGAACTATTTCTTAAATACATTTAAAGATGTAAGAAAATACAGTTTTGTGGAGATAAAGTGTATTTCACTTACAGGCCACCAGAGGGCATGAAAAGACCAACAGACACCAAGGAGGGTGAGAAGAGTGGAGAAAAACCAGCAGAATCTTCTGGTGAGATTAATGTTTAGTGAATCAAACCCACTGTTTTTCAGTGTGATTATTATCTTAATTAAATCTGCCCCTTCTCTCTCTCGTCCCAGGTGTAGCACAGTGCGAGGAGCCTTTGTTTATGAAGTTGTGCTCCCCAGCCCATCGGCGCACTGCTGCCCTTGCAGTCCTCTCAGCCCAGTCCTCTATGGATGAATCATCCTCCTCTCTGGCCTCTCGCTCGCGCTCCGTCTCACCTCTGCGCTCCAAACACCACAACTCGCTCCTCATTGGTCTCTCTGCGGGCATGTTTGACTCCAACAACCCCAAGGTGATCACTGGCTGAAAGTCACACTTTTGTTTTTTGTCTGTTAGTGACCTTGGTAATGATGAGAGGAATGATGGTGATCATTATCGAGTATCATGTGACAGTACGGGATCCATAACTGTTTTAATGTAATAGTGAACATATAAGCTGCTGTTTCAGGGGTCGATGAAGTTCTCACTTGTTCTTGTTCCTGGTGTAGTGTCGAGGCTTGTGTGGTATTTTTAGGTAGGATTTCAGTCTTTATTAATGAGGGGGTCTGGAATGGAGCCAGTGCCATTAATCACATAGTCTGAACCTGCAGTGGGTCTGATAGGACAGAAAGAGCATCCATCAACCTATATCTTTCATTACCTTCATCAGGGACGTTGAGATCTGCAGAACTTAGCTCAACGTTTTTTATATCCACACAAAGAGTTCCTTATGATACGAACGGGGCAGGTTTTGTCAGTGTGTTTCTTTAGGTTTTGGTTGTTCTTATACCAGATTCCATCACCCATAACCTAATTTTCAGATGTAACCAGATTTTATCGCTGCGTTTGCTTTGTGCTGCCAGATGCTGCGGACATGCTCTCTACCCGACCTCAGTCGTCTCTTCAGTGCTCAGCAGGACTCTGCAGTGGCTAGTGATGCTAATGTCGCCCCAGACAACAACCTTGAAATCGAGGACCTGGATGAGGCAGCTAAAGATGACAACCAGTCAGAGACTGAAGAGTAAGACACAAATGAAATCTCAAAAACAAAGACATTCTCCGACCCCAAACTATAAATACTTACACGTGTGTATATATATATGCAATTTAATGGTAAATGCAAGGTTTCATTCTAAAATAACAGTTACTTCTAACTGTTCTTGCTGCAGTCTTAAGATGGCAGGTAATTTAATCGTAATATATCGTATATCCTACCTTACTCTTATTCTGTCAGTCATTTTCAAAGTGTGAGAGACAACTCTATAAAATGGTGCATGAACCTCTATCAATACAGCCAAGTAATAGCACACTGAATATAATAAGAATATGCTCTGTTCTGTAGTGGATATGAGGATGAAGACCTGCGGGACATCAGGGCCTCCATGGAGAGACTACTGCAAGAAGAGGGTGACTTAATGAGGATCCCTCCAGAGGTTGGAGCAGGAGACTTTAATGGAAACCCTCCAGAGAGCGAAGACCAAGAGTTTTTTAACAGGATAGCAGCTGAGATCGATCAGGACAACAATCAGATGGCTGTAGACGATGACGATGACGAAGAAGAAGATGAGGAGGAGGAGGAGGAGGAAGAAGGCGAGGAGGAGGAGGAGGAGGAGGAGGATGAAGAATGCTCCAATGGGAGTCCTGGTGATGAGGAAGCAGGGGAGTTGTTCACCAATGGCGTGGGAGAAGAGAACCACAGTAATAACAGCCAGCTCAATGAAGAGTGGCATTCAGGTAGGAGACGAATGCTGGACTCACAAGTGTTGAATGAATGCAATTGTTATTTATTATAGTAATGGAAGAACAAACACCAACCTATAAGAAAATGATCTAATAAATTTAATGTAAAATATTAAAATATATTTTATGTCAGAAGATTCATGTCTTTAATAAGTGACTGTATAATAAATAAAACATCATTTTTGCCATGAAAGCATCTCCAGAGTGATCAAGAGCCAAAGTGTAACAGTATTATGAGAACTGATAAATCTTGCTGTGCTGTAGATGGCAGTGGAGAGGACCAGGGCGGAGAGGCCGAGCACCATGACAGCATCTTCAGTCGGCTGGAAGAGCTTCGCTTCAACCTGGAGCAGCAGATGGGCTTTGAGAAGTTCATTGAGGCCTACAATAAGATTAAGGTATGAAATATTTATTCTCTCTAAATCTTAAGGTCATCTGTGCAGCCTTACAGAATATGATCGAACAGATGTCTTGTTGTTTTGCTACTCAAGGCTATACATGAAGATGAAGATGAGAATATCGACCTGGGCTCCAGTTTAGTCTTCGGCATTTTAGGAACTGAGCACCAGCATCTGTATCCCAACATCCTTCATCTAGTGATGGCAGATGGCGCATACCAAGAAGGTTAGTAAGAGCAGTTGAATCTTTTCTGTTAGTTCCTTTGAAAAGCAGCTTTTCTATTTTTCTCTTTAATTTGAATCACACCATAACAACTGTTTAGTTTTTTGGTCCTTTTTTCCTGCTCCTTTTAATCTATTCATTTACTTTTTCCTCAACACTCCTTCCTCCTGAGTTTCTAGGTCACCTGTGTAAACCACTAAATACATGTTCATCTCTTTTACTCATTCCTGTCGGCAACTGCTTTCAGTTGTCCTCGTCGGCAGCTGTGTTGAATTATCCTCAGCGGTTTTCACACGGCGCACAGCTGTGTCAGAGTTACAGTGAATGTTTAATCCAATCTCTAAAAATCCGATCCTCTTTTCTCACGTTGCTGCAGCTTTACAGAGTCATTAAGGGACTAAACAGACACGAAACACACCCTTAACACTGTCTATCTGCTTTGTCTTGCTCTGCGCCAAGCCAGTTGTCAGACTTAAAGTTTTGAGTTTGACAGGTTTCCCTCAGGACGGGAGCATCTTCAGACACATTTTCTCACTGAGCATCTCTATTTGACAGTTCTTTTGTTTTCTATTTTTACTGTCTTCAATAGAACAAGTGGATGGAGGATGCAAATGTCAGATATATCTCCCTCGAGGATTTATTTCAAGATCTGTGAAAGATGTGTCTTATTGGTTTCCCTCCGTATAACATTTACACTGGGTTTTTTTTTTTTAATATATTCGAGGCTGTTCTCCATGAACAAACACATGTAGTGTCATAATTTTGTAAAGTCTATCAGTTACAGTCACTATTATCCATCACAGCCAAGCCCCATGTTTCAGATGACACAGCTCCAGGTTTCGGGTCAATTCTGATGCCTTTTGTTCCCATTAAATGTTTGTTGTGTCCTTGATTTGTCGAACCTTCAGCTGAGCTGCTCTAACCAGTGACCTCTGCCTCTCTAATGAATTCGTCTCGACATGATTCTCTTTCTTCTCGCTCTCTCTCTCGCAGATAATGATGAGTAGTGTTTTCTGGAATGGAGCTGCTGGCAGCTATGACAATCTGCTGGCTACCTGATGTCTTCCCATGACGCACATCATCGGCAGAAGGATCTATGCATGAAGTGTCGCAGCCATGCATCTAACAGTGTTTCAGGCACACTTGCATGATGAGTAACTTGTACACTCAAGGCTGTATTTCATATTTTGACTATCAGCACCTGACACTATTTTCTAACCTGTGTTCATTCGAAAGTGCTTTATCAAATACATGTTCTTGTTAACCAAAGTTAACTTCAAGGCTCTGTCAGATGTTCGTGTCTGTAAATGACACACGTATTGTCGCACTAATTAATAGTATAAACTCTATTATGTCTCAGTTTGTTGTTGGTTCGGTTAGACTCCGTAGTGGCATTTTATTTTGGCGGGCAAAGATCTGGTCCTCTCAGGTGCTCAACCATAGATTCAAGACATAAACCAGGTCACCCTCAAAACTAATGATTTACTCAGAAACCAGTTGAACCTCCTTTTCTTAAAACTCTTTTCACCAGACAAGAAGTTAAATATTGTCTAATACATTTTCCACATTTCTTACTGTTTCGGTTAACCCAAATCAATTAAAAGATTGTGAGACTGTTGTGTGTTGCCAAGGTACTGTAGCAAGTCTGTGGCATCGAAGTGCAGGGTGTGGTATAGTGAGCCAGGTCAGGTTTCTGTTCAGTGCAGAGTTGTACTAATGATGTAAGCAATGGTACAGATATTAACAATAATTCAGATATGATTATAAATTAAATATTGTAAATCTTTATATGAAGTAATAAAAGCTTTTTTTGAGAACTCAAAGACTCACACTTTCTCTTCCTTTGCACCTCACTGCCATGTAGATGTAGGTATGGTATAGCATGGACATATCAATGTTTGCAAATTATCTGTATTACATCATAAAAGGTGTTTTATTATAAGTCTAATATTAAAAATATGATTCTAAAGAAAATCATTCTGCTTTTCACAGGTCATCAGACTGTGGTGCCACTGGTGAGTACACAAGTCTATTTTCATCCACAGCCCTTCAACAGACCACTCACCCCCTCTGTCAGCTAGCAAGATTTATTTGTAGATATAATCCCTGTGGAATAATATAACACGAGCCTCCGGTGTTCTAACACCACACCACGTCTGATTTAGTGTGACAGGAGAAGTGGGTGTGTTTCCTCTGAGTTGGAGCATAACCGAGTAATTGACTGTAGTATCCTTCCCAGAAGAATAAACAAACCAATCTGATAATGGAGCTTTGCAGGTCTCCGTGACTTTTAACGCTGTGGCACTTTAAAAAAGTGCATATTGTATTCCTCATCATCCAAAATTTTTTTTCACATTTATATTTTGTTAAACAGTCACATACATCAAATGTGAACCTGTCATCCTTTTCATTAGAAGTCAGTGATTGGAAGCTGTGGGAATCATTTTAATTACAGCTTTTAGACAGTGATGCTGGAGTTGGAGGTAATGAGGATCAGTAGCCAAGAGGTTAGGTCGGAAATGGGGGGTAAGAATCATCAGGTCTCTTTGAGTTGTTATGCTCCCAACCACTAATGACCAATTTAGATCTTGGCTCTGTGCTAATGGATGGCACTGACTGATTTCAGACCCCAAGCTTGGCATAAAACTGCCATTATTTAAATGAATGCAAATGCATTTCGCTATCTCTGCTAAAGTTGTTCCATAATTCAATTCAAATGTAAAAGCCCAGCATGCATTTCAAGTTTGAAGTTGCACATTATGTGCCAAATTGAATATGCAAATACAAGTCAATTTCACACTTTAATTTCATTCTGCATGTCAGGGTTTTGCATCAGATTACACTGCAAATACATGTCAAATAAGTTTTACAATGATTTTAGATTATTTATCTCTATTATTTATATATAGAAACATTTATGATAACTTTTTTATTGACTGACGAACTCAGCTGTAGAAATTAATTTGATTTTTGCTGCAGTCATAAACAAATAAACAGAACTTGAGGCTGTTAGATGCTGTACAATGCAGTTCATTCAGTATTTATGCTGCTCGGTGACATTGTGTTTGTTTGTTGTTCCATTTTGGATTTAGTAATTCTGTTTTATGTCCTGCTGTGTGACTTGTATTATGCACGTGAGGGTGCTTTGTCTCAGTAGCGATTTGCATTTTACTTGTTAAGAGGAGTGTACAGTACATGGAGGTAGGCAACTGCCTGAACTGTCTGTACGAATATTATAACAAGAGCATGAGAGGTTTTGACAAAATGCTCAGGGCTTTCATGAGGAAAGCTCATCATTAGCTCAGTGTTGAGTCATGGTAGAGCATCAGAGTTGTTTTTGTAAAATCTGTTTCATTACTTATTCAACTTATTCACTTTTAAACATTCATCTTCATAAACAGAAGCTGACAGATCTCATCAGCTCTTTGCTCATGAATTCAGTTAAATATCACAACTGTGCTGAAATGGGACTGGTCAATGAGGAGAATAAAAAGACAGATCAGAGTATGACCTATGCTACAGTGTAGCACGCTCCCACACGATTTCTCTGTTTGACATTGTACTTGGGATGAAATGAATTCAGTTCTTGTTTTGAATTTTCCATAAGGCCTGTGTTTGGCTTGATCCCAGCTCTCAAAGGGAAAAATCCCCCCACAGAGAAATATATGCACTCAGCCGTTATCAGGCAGCATTCATTGACATTCAGCCATGGTCCCTAATCTAATTTAAAAGCCAGTTGCCTCAGGCTGAGTTAGTAAGTTTGAAAGCCTTATCAAAGTAAAACAAATGGAGATTACTGGATGTGAGTGTCCTGATCTTAACAGCATATTAAGCCTGTGAGATTTTGGTTTGGTTTTAAATTAAGACATTTTCATTTTGAAAAGTTAATTATTATTAACTTGTGAACAACACTATAAATGATGGTTCATCTGCACTTTGCTTTTTATTTCATTTTGGTATTTGCCACATACTTCATCCCGGACATCTATTTATAGTGATGTGCTGTACAGGAGAGGACAATATTTCCGTCAAGGTTCATCCCTTCGAGGAAATTGGGACATATGTCTTGTCATGTCCTCTCCTGCTTTCCTCGCCCCCATTTATAGGCAGTAACACAGCTGTCACCTACATCATGTGAGGGTGTGCGTGTTTCTGAGTGTGTGTGCGAGCGGTGATCCTGTTTTTGCCCTCAGGTGCAGTCATCATGGAAAAGAAATTGCCTCTCAAAGTCTACAAATCATTCCTGCTGCTTTTCTTAATAACATTAAACAATGTCTGCTGAAGCTTTTTCACAAAACAGCACTGAATATGTGAAGAATTTGAGTGTGTGGTAATACATAGGGGTCAAGCAGAAAAAACAGGGCAGGGGCCATTGTCTTAGTCGAGGTGGAGGGGCGGAGAGCTGCCTCTTCACAGTGAGGAAATATGACCTGAGGGCTCCTGCCAGCTCCCATGAGATCACATGTGACAGAAGAGAGCCACCTCCATATAAATCTCCTTCTTTATTGCTATTTTCTTCCTCTCCTTCATCCCTCCCTCTTGCTCAATATGCAGTGTCCTCTGAGTGATATATAGATAATTCACATGTTTATTGTCAGGCCGTGTCTCACTTGCTCTCCTCTCCCTCGAGTGCTTTTGTGCTTGTGCCTTTGCTGTTACGGTTATTAGGAGTCAAAGGTCTATTCTAAATGTATTTTTTCTAATAAAAGCAATGCCTTTGGAAAAGTGCTCTCCCTCTCCCTGTGGGCTTAAAGTCTATTTTTATATGAGCCCGTGATGGGTCCATCAGTTTGCTTTTGCCTCAAGAGCAGATACAGGATATTACAAACCAAAGAAAGGTACTTGGTTGTTTGAATTTATACTATTTTATTTTTTATTTTTTGTCTGTGTAAAGGCCACATTAAACAGACATGGCCAACTGCAGCTTTCTTAAAATGCAATTTATTTACAGCTACCATAATCACATTAAATTGCATCAAGCAGGACTGAAAGTACCACAGCATCAACATCCAGTACGTGTAACGTGGCATTAGTTTGTTGGCCCAGGAATAAAAAAGCAGCTGTGTTAATGCTGAGGAAGTGAGAGGTATGGAAGATCTGCTTGCTTTCAGGAGAAAATGATGGAAAGTGTGACCACCAGATGTCCCTATTCACTCTCCGGTACTTATTCAGCTACAGTGTGTTGCAAAAATAAGAGTCAAAGTCTACCTGAGGAAGTCAAAAGACCACTTATTGCTATCTATTATGTCCATACAACAGAGCAGGGCGTCTCGTTATTGTGTCTGAGGGTTAAGGAAGAGCAACTGAACAGAGACTGCTGCTGAAATGCAACATAAAGAAAAAAGCAACACACATTTTGATGATAATTTGACTGTTCATTAACTAGAGTACCAGGTATGCTGGCTTTCGGCTAACCGCATAGCATGTCCATGGCGGTGGTCAAATAATGAAGTGAAAAACAAGTTGTTTCCCACTGTCTGGGAAAAGATGCTGCTTGACACTACAGTCATTACATATCATTACAGGATTCAGTTCACGCCCTTTTGACGCCGCCTTCCCCTGCGCCTCGGAAATTTCAGCTTCCCGGTGTAGTACTCCTCTGTCCTCAGTCCCATTTGTCGTTGGAAACGTGACATATAAATTAGCATTCTGACATAAAGCAGTTGTTTGTAATAGGCTTTTGGTTTTTCATTAAAAAGAAATGTTTGTAAACGAAGTAACTCTGTGCTTCCAAACGTTGCAGCTCAGGTAATTTGTTGTCTCGTTCGTGTGCGCTTGTCCTCTGTAATTTACCAGTTTCCCGACCGCACTGGAAGCCCACACACCACCTACCCCCCCCCCCCCCCCCCCCTCTCCGCTTGTTTCCAGCAACACAGTCCAGCAGAACAGAAGTAGCGTACTAGCATGGCGTTCGGTGCGGTCGGAGTTCCGTTGTCTCGCCTGTGTTCTTTTCATGTTAGGTTCTACCGAAGTATCTGACAGAGGTGTGTTCGTACTATACGTTGGACGCATTTAAAGAAAAACAGTCGTGTTGGTCTGTTGAATACTCCAGATAAGTGGCTAGTGGATCCCAGGTAGCTTGCTAACTAGTAACGCTAGCAAGGAGGCAAAAAAAATTGGGAGATACGGGGCAACAAGAGGAGGAGTCCTGTTTTGGAAGAGGTAAGCTGAATTGCGTTTAGTGGGCGAATTACTTTTAAGTGTTATAAGTAAATTTCTTTCTGTCCGTGAAGTTGTAGAAACATTTTTTTCCAACTACGAATGCTGTAAAAACTTCTAGTTGTTAGTAATTTATAAGGTTACAACACTGAAGTAGCCCCTTCTCTAGCGAGCCATCGTTGCTAGCAAACTTACTTTAATATACACATTGGTGGTTTTAATTTCCGGGGAAACACAACTGGGCAGAGTACTAATATCATAAAAAGTCAGACAAGTATCAGTACACGTTTTCGTGCTGTGAAGTGTTACGTAATATTGACATTTTTTTTCTCCCTACAACTCTGCACTGCTGCCGTACAAGCTTGAAACGTTTGGATTTGGATGTTATCGTTTAAATGTTTTCCTGTGGTGTTAACGGGTATATTGTTGTTATTCACCAAGTGAAGTGTGTTGTCTGCCTTCTTTGTAAATTCCTGTCTTATGTTTTCGCTCCTGAAAGACAAATCACAGCCTTTCACTCCTGTACAGCTGCTGCAAATTTCTCTCGGTTTTTTTTTTTTTTTTTTTTTGTCGCGCTCATGTCCTGTTGACCGAGCAAAAGTTCCCGGGTCCGGGGATCTAAGATCACAGTTACCAGGTGTAGTTATCCGCTTCGTTTTAAATTAGATTAACTTGGCCAGTCAGTCCCTTACTCTGTAATGCTGTCAGCGCATTATTTAAATACAGAGTTAAACGTGACGTGATTGTGCCAGTTTTTCTTTGTGATTGTCTGAATTTCTCGTGCAAACAACAAATAAAACAACACTACTCAGTTTCAGCCATATGTGATGCCTGTTGTATTCATACTGTGACCTATTTCTTGCCAGTACAGTTGATTAATATGCATGTCTTGACCCTCTTTTGCAGCTGATGCAGATGCCATGGCAATAGCCGAGGTATGGGAGTGACGTGACAGTGCTGGTCCTGCTTCCAAACAAAACCCTTATCGGCGTCATGTTTTTCTGCTGAAGTCAAAGCAGAACACACAGAGAATGGACGAGTCAGTATTGTTGGATTTGCTCGAGTGCCCTGTTTGTCTGGAGCGTCTGGATGCCTCGGCAAAGGTTCTTCCCTGTCAGCACACCTTCTGCCGCCGATGCCTCCAAGGCATCCTAGGCTCACGTGGAGAGCTGCGCTGCCCAGAGTGCCGGACGCTGGTGGAGTGTGCCGTGGATGAACTCCCCAGCAACATCCTCCTCGTGCGCCTTTTGGATGGCATCAAGCAGAGGCCTCGAAGGGCCGGCCCTGGGGCTGGAGTCTGCACAAATGGTACGTCTGGAGCTGTGGCCAGAGCGCACGGCAGGGACCAGGGCTCCAGGGACCAGGGCACCCCAGGAGCACAACCCCAGCGAGCTCAGGCTAAGAGCACCCTTGTCCGGGTTAGTATACTCACAGTGACTAAACATGGATCAGTGAGCATGAATCTGAGTTTCCCATTGTTAGGGTCAAGCTGAAACAAAACAGAGAAAATCTGTGTGGATTAAAAGCAGCATGTTGCATTACTGGCTCTCTAATCTTTGCTGCGGATTAAGTGTTATCATGGTGATCCGAGAGCCAGCCAGTTGACTAGCAGCCCAACATTACTAATGGCAGTGATTGAGAGCAGTTAATAGTCGAGCCAACAAATGATTCTGCTCTCTGTGCCGACTGCAGCCGGGCTTCTTCCCGTAAGAAGGGCTCGCAGTTCTCTCTCAGCTGCTAACAATGCCATATGCCAAAGTCTTTCTTACGCTTGGGATCCTGCTGTAGTGTTTCTTGTGAATGTACATGAGAAATTCAGGATGGGACGACAGGGTGGTTGTTTTATTTGCACAACTGAAAGGAGTTGTATAGTACAGTAGTAGTATTATGTATACAGATGAGCGAGGCGGGCTTTTAAACACAGGCAAGAAGGAAAATAACGCCTTCTTTTTCTCTAAGCTCCTGAAAGTCCAAGGAAACATGATGACATTAAGGCATCAATATTTCTGTTCTTAATGGTTATGTGGAGACACTTATGAGATGAAAGCAGATGCTGAAGCCAACAGATTTCATGGCATGTCTTGTTTTAGAGTACTGGTGCTATTTTATGTCATTTATTGAACCATTAACTCTAATGAAAACTGATGTTTCTCTATTGTTTACACAACTTTGTGGAAAAATCAATACTCTATATTATTTCTTCTACTGTATGTATTGGTTATTAGAGTCACAGTCACACTTTGAGCTGCTGCTGTTTGGTATGGAAACATAACATGACAGAGAAAAGAACAAGTAAATAATATTGTCTCGGCACCTTGTCAAGATCTGAAACAAATTTTAGTGTTTGAACGTACATACACTCAAACTTCTCTTAAGGCAGTATTTGTAATGGTATGGTTCCAGTGTTATTGAACATTTCAAAACCAGACCCCTAAAAAATGTGAGCAAGTAAAAAAAAAAAATGTGGATGACCCATGGGCCCCTCTTTGAGCAGTTCTGGTCTCCACGTAGGGAGGATAGAGTAGATGAAAAGGTCATGGTCCTGAGTAGAATCATTGGAATGTCAAAGTGCTGATAATGTATCTGCCTAGCCGTGCAGGTACGAAGATCAGAGACCTTGCTGTAAATCGCTACTGGGGGACCCGCCTCATTTGCCATTCGATCACTTCAGAGGATCCGTGCTCATTTCAAAGCTGTTTGCGCGTCGCGGAATTTCCCTCGACTCTGAAAAGCCTGTTTGTTGGTGATAAAAAGGTGGACACTTGAAACTGCCGTATTGTTTCACCGCTCTAATGTTTTTAAGATTGACAGTTGATTACATTCCCCCAATGCAGGCATGGAGGGTGCAGCGCTCCCAACATGCACACACTATATCAAAGTGTTGTGTGACCGTGTGTGTAACTGTGAAGTCCATTTAAAGGTTCTTTCCTATTTTCCTTGCATTTCCTTTTGCACGATGTCATGTTACTGACGAAGAGCGTGTCTCAGGTCTGTTCTGTCGTCCTAAGGCATTCTGCTGATGACAGAGAACAAGAAAAGACATGGTTGTGCAGGTGTAACGTTTTCAGAACATAAAAGACAGAGATCAAAGCTCTTGCTGATTGCCCAGCCTGATCTCTGGTTTGTGCTTCATGGGGACTGAGCGCCTCACTGCCCCTGGGTGACTCCCTCAGTCCCACTTCTTTATTGTTAGTTCTCCTTCCCCTGAATTTTGGGGTAGTTTGAAGCAGCTCCTTTGGTGCCATGCCCCTGTTCAAGCAGAGCTCCACCTCCAATTCTTATATGGCCAGAGAATGGCTCGGAGGGGAGAGCGGCGGGGACTGCCTGACAGATGCACAACAGGGTTTTGTTTTGGTTCCCCTCTGATGTTACTGACTGACCGACACTTGTAGAGTGGCCAAGGGAGATTGTGTGTGTATGGAAGGCCACCAGTAACAGAAGCTGATGAGTGTTAAGTGAAGGCGTCAGGACCAAAAGGGTCAAATGTTTAGTGAGTAACCTCGCACAGTCAGCTTTCTGCCCCTCCTCTTACCATCTCCAGGGCTGCAGCACTTGTTTGACACTCTGCCCTGGCATTTCTTTGATGCGGGAAATGAAAAGGCTTGTCTTGAATGTAGCGCTGTGGTTTCCTGGCCCTTCACAGTCAGGCTGATGACTCACCTCCACGGTGCTCCGTTACATGGATGTTTTGTCTTCCTCTCGCCCTTGTTGACTCATATAACACAGTATTTTGTTCGCACAGATTGAGAGCAGATAGCTCAGTGGTATTTTTTGCGTGAGAGTGAGTAAAGCCATTGGAGCTGTCTGGAAGTCAGAGGTCAGGGTTCAGGAGTCATGTCAGTCAGGGGTCGGAGCCAATGAGGGAGAGGGAAGAAGAATTAGAGAGATTTCTGTGGATGTCTTCAGTTATCATTACGGTGCCCTGGAGAGTTTAGCTTGTTCTCCCACAGACTTAAAATAGAGCTTTGTTTATGGTAATTTCTGCCATTGTTATAAAAGCCTTAGTGTTTATTTTTAATGGTGTTGTACATTAGAGTTTAGGTTACATTTAGCGGCCCAATAGGTGCATTAACGATAAGAACATCACTCAACTAACGATTGGATGTGAACGTGTTGCTACGTGTATGTGTGTCTGTCTTTGTGTGTTTAGTTGATGGGAAATGAGACACTATTCTTTTCCAAGCTCTTGGGGATGTAATTAGGTCATTGTCTCATCTTTGCTAATGAGCGCTTTACACACAGAAAGTTTTTTTTTTTTCTCTTTTTATAGGCCTCTCATGTTCGATAGCCCCCTCCTCCTCCTGCCATTATTTCTCATCATCTTCAAACCCCCTGAATTGATTCTGTACAAACAGGAAGTAAACACAGCCTTTGAATCTGGTATTATTTACTACTGATAGAAGGAAGCTGTCCCATGTCTTGTTGCCCACAAGTAAAACTGCAAACGTTTTTTGTTCCTCGGTTATTTTTAAAATACAGTTGCGGTGTGTTTTGTCCTGTCGTTTGTAGTTGATTTACTTCTTCAGAGAAAAAGAATGTTGTTTATGGGTTCCTTATGTGGAGGTATCTTATTAAAATTCCTGTGCGCCTCCCTCGTCTGAGGTCGATGAGTCACGCTGGCCCTCTTTGATGACATCATATTGTTGTTGAAGCCTTCCCTCTTGGCCGGCTGGCTGACCTCTGCCTGCGCGACAGAACCCCATCATTACACCCTCACACTGCCCACATACTGGCAAACTCATACTTACAGCTTTCCACTGGGAATTTTTCAGGAGGGCTTTTTGGTCTGTTCGTTCCTGCTCTCTCAACACGCTCACACTTTTCTCTAGCCTCCTCTGTATTTCCCACGGAGGTCTACAAGTAGTCGTGACCTTCTGGACAGTGCGTGTCAGGGATTTTGGAGCCACCTGTAATTTTCTCTTATGAGACACAAGCTGTATTTTTTCTTTCCCATATTTCTGCCTCGTACCTCCTCCCTCCTAGCTGTCTAAATCCAGACTGGAGCCTGTTAAAGGTCTAATGAGATTAGAGTTTATTAGACAGTGAGTCGGCACTGCTCCCTGTTCTCCTCTTACTGCTGACTGCTGACTCTCATTCTGAGGAAACAAAACACTTGTTATTTTGTGCAGCAACCTGTGTCTACGTCTGTGGTTGTCACTATGTATTTTTACATACTTACCTGATATACCTTAAGTCAGTTTGTCTCTTGTTGAGAAGTGCACTTTTTCAGTGCCAGGTTGTAGGTAATATTTTTTAAATGCATGGTTTCTGACTGTGTTGTTAACTTAAGTATCTAGAAAGCAGGTAAATAATAAGGTATTTTCACACTACCAACTTGTAATGGAACATAAAATTGTGGAACCCAGACGGTTGCAGGTCCAGTCGTAAGTCCTTTTCTTACACTGCCAATCCTGCACAAGCTCTCAGTGGAGTGGTGCCCATGCCGTCATACACTGAGCAGGAGGAGGGGTACCTAGACGAGTTGACAGTCTACTGCACTGCTAACATAGATAGACAAACACATCCATCATCACTTTCACACCTATTTGCAATTCTCTCACCCCTTACAGTTCTTACCATGTTTTGGAAAACATACAGTGAGCAAGTGGTCTGTTATGCTGTGGGTAATTATTGTCCTCCGTTTGTGTTTACATAATTCCCAAGGAGAAGTTCAAAAGACCTAATCATGGGATTAAGGTGCAGCCATAGCCTCCTCATTGTAGGGTAACACTGTTCCCCTGACGGAGGGTGTGTGCCTGTTTCTGTCTTTTTTGGACTTTCGAGATTTTCCATGCACATGAACGGAAGAGTAGTCTTGTTTTGTTCAGTCTCCTTTCAGCCTCTTTTCCCCAGACAGAGTAGGATGTTTTGTGTTTGTGAGCAGTTGCAGGCCACTGTCTCTCCTCTAAACACTGGGCTTGTCCAGTCTCGTCCCACTTTGCCAGTACACGTTCAGCGTCTCCTTAAAGTATCAACATGTATTTATTTTTACTTTCTGTCTTCTGTTCTTTCCTTTTAGACATGCGATGTGGTTTGTTGTCTCACAGGTAAATGTGTTGATTTTAGGATGGTAGAGGTCTGTGCCTGTCATGTGTAAATAAGGTCTGTGCTTCCGTTGATAATCTAGCGTGCAGTGACGTGCCCCTGCATCTGAAAGCCCCGGGGCAGACTCAGCTGCAGCAGCTGGATCTTGTTGCAAGACATTGTTTCATAGTCACACAAAGTGTTGGCTATGTTAGGCTGCTGGGCTGTCTGGATATCTATGTGAACTGGTGATTGCATTTAAAGCCGTTGTATAGGTTTTGTTAACAAAGCTGTGGTAACGTTTGTTATTTCCAGCGGTTTTAAGACTAAATTCTGGGTGGTCCAACAACCAAAAATGCCACATTTGCCAGTGGCCCACTCCCCCCTCCGCCTCTTCCGTCCATATCTCATCTCCTGCCAAGTCTGTCAGCATGACAATAGTAAGAGAAGCAGCCATGACCTTCTTTACCATGGTACCGTCACACCTGTGGGAGCCAGCAAAAACCTTTCTTTAGTGCTTGTTTAATGTGTGTGGTCCAGTGGCCAAGTTCCTTGGGAAAAATGTTTTGTGGACCAACTCTTATCAGCTGTTTGTTTTACAGGCCATGTTGAGTGTACTTGTCCTCATATAATAATGAAAATTACATCAGTAACATTAAAAAAAACATTTATTAACTAGTCTCCTGGCTTGGGTGTTAAGTATTGACACCAAATTATTTTACAAGTGTTTTCAGTGGAATTTATTCTTTTGGCTGTTTTGTCAGCTGTTTGACAACATGTGTCCCTTTGTGTCCCTCCCCTATTCCCAAGGTGCCCCTAATACCTGCCTGGCCTTAACAGAGCAGTTTGACCTCTCGCCCTGTGTTGTGATTGGCGGGACGGGATTGGTCATCCATGGGCCGTTTGACTGCTGGCATGTTAAGTGTTGAGTTCCCATCCCTGAGGCAGAATCACGATGTGCTGGGAGTTTCGTTTTCAGTTGTTTGACCTCTAACCCAAGAGCTACCACTGGCTCCTGATACATCGTAAAGCAGCAGCGGCTGCCTCTGTCTCACCTTTCTGATCTGTGAGAGATCTGAGTGTGGTCCCAGATCTCCTCCTGAGATGAGGAAAAAACGGATTCTTTCAAACATTTTGAACATTTTCTTCAGATCTCTGGCCTTTCTTCCGTAAGCCGCTTGTATTTGCTGTTCTGTTATGTGCATGTGTTATGTGTAAGGTTTCCTGTTTTTCTGTGAGGCCCAGAGGTGCAGTTAATCTGCATTTGTCCCCTGGGTGACATCTTTCCACGCTGTGAGAAGGCACTGGGTATCCGCTGTTGAGTCCAGAGGATGAAGTGTTGCGTACTTTAACTCCAAGCGATTATCTTTTTTTTTTTGTGTATCTGCTTTAATATGAACAGTATGAATGTTACTGCTCAGCCACGTTATATGTTGCTGTTCCACACTTACTTGTTATCAGAACAGTATTCTCGATCAGAAAAGGCTTTAGACTGCTACATAAGATATAGTTTATATGGTTGTTTATAAGGCTGTTTGTCAGTCAGTGTTCAGTGGTTTGGATGTAAAGAAAGTACAACTGAACTTATATGGGAAAATGAGTTGCAGGATTAAGTTTAGAGAAGATCATTTTATCAAGATTTTTAGTCCTAATATCCTGATATGTCAATTTTGTTTATCATTCCAGTCCTACAAGAGATGTAGGACTGCAGCTAACAAATATGTTTATTTTTATTTATTGATTCATCTATAAAATACTAGAAAAAGTAAATCTAAAGCCCCATGTGATGTCTTTGGAAACTTTTATTTATTTATTTGTCAGCCCATCAGTCAAAAATCTTAAGCTACTGAGTTTACAGTCATAAAAAACAGACAAGCAGAAAATCCTCACATTTGACGAGCTGTGACTCTTTTTTCTGTAACACTTTATATTTCATTTTTCAAGATGGTATGCCAAAATCTTGCCTGAGTTCTCAGTTACTCTACATGTGTGGGGTCTCTTTGCTGCTTTGCTGACAGTGTGTGATTAATTATTGAAGTGGACTTGAATAGGAGAGAGCCCTGACAAAGACTTGGGTTTGGGTTGGGGGGGGGGGGGGGGGGCTTTCTGCCATAATATACTTTTTGCGCTCGTATCCCACCACAAGCACTGACTAGAGGATTACTTTGACATTTGTATCCAGTCATAACTGTTCTGATTAGAGTCGAATGCACCTTGTTTTCCACAGACGCACACCTAGCCCTCTGTGAGTTTGGTCTAGCGGAGCCAGGGCAGTGTTTGTTTAAATGAGTCACCGACCGATTTTAGATCCATGAGGGCCCATTATTCTGTACACACCCACAAAAACACAGGTGTGTAGTCAGTACACAAGCAGGCCTGTGACAACGCTGTGTTGAAATGTCAACGCAGGTTTTAACCAGTCAGCCTGTGTTTGTTTCTATGCTCCGTGGTAGACAGGTGTGATGTTCGTGCTGATTGCGTCGAGGAGAGGCCCATTAGCTTTCATGTATGTGGACGTCCTGATCAGTTTTAGAGGCACTAACATCTGTGTCTCCTTTCTCTCCAGTGAGTAATGGTATTACTGTGGGCTGAGTAACCACAACAGCCTGGGATTTTTGCAGTGTGAGTCTGTGCCAGCAGAATTATCTGCTTGTCAAATGTCTCCAGCCTTATGGGCCCTGCCCATATGTTTTCCTCTGATGGCTAATGTGGCCATGACCATGATTCCTTACAAATACTCATTTTCTTTTATACTCCCAGCGCTGACAATATAATTTGGCCAGTTTTGATGCTTAACATTTCTCACTATAAAGCACAAACTGAAGCGAACCTCCATCAGAACAGGACCGACACACACTGCTGTATTAATGTATCACGGTTCTGTTAAGACCTAATCACACATCACACCTTTGCCAAAGACCAAGAAGCCAAACTTGGGTTCCCAAACTCAGAGTTCCTCAGACTCGCTGTTGCTCCGGTACGTGATGCTTTACTTAGCGTTGAGTGGAGATGAAGGGAAGCTAGCAGCTACGCGTGACATCTGGGCTGAGTCGAGGGCGGAATGGACAAACGCACTCACACACTCTCTTAAGAAAGTGAAAAATGGCCAGTGCTGTGCTGCTTCTTGAGTCAGAGAACAGACGCAGTATTTGTGCCTTGGCCCTTTGCCAGGACTGTGTCAATATCCTGGCTTTGTTTGTCCACTGTAGAGGCGTACAAATACCAGCCAATGCAAGCAAATGTTCCTCAGTTGCCCACTAGACTGACACACAACACTGGACAATTGAAAGATAAGCATAAGCACATGAGAAACAGTCAGACGTTTTAACAAAGATGAAACAGAGGTTATTACAGCCGGTTTTATTCCAGATTCTGCAACGTACAGCATAGGCAGTCGTGACAAACATCGCCTCTCGCCTCTCAGGGTGTTCCCAACATGCAACACCCTGCGTAAATCGAAGTCAGCCTGAGCAGAGCAGAGCAGGTGGCTCACCCTGAATGACTTGGAGAAACAAAAGGCCACAGACACTGCACGCTTTCACCAGCACAGTGGAGAGTAATGTGAGGAAA